>NC_046203.1:6339730-6645912 GCF_011004875.1 Balearica regulorum gibbericeps
CATGCCATGGGAAAAGCATTGCTCCCACCCTGTGGTTTTTGAAGGGGCAAGACTCAGGGGCCAGTTTCCCCCCAGCCATGGGACAGCGGACCCCAGGCAGCCCACGTGCAGGACGGCAGGTCCCGTGGCAGTGACACAGGGTGAGAGCCACGACAGGAGAGGTCCCCAGTTAGGGATGGGGAAGCCAGGCTGGAGGGTTCATGATGCAGGTTGGGGCTGTACCCTCTCTTCTGCACCAGCCTGGGAGCCCTTTTTTTCCTGACTGGGATACACTGGGCTCCCTGCAAGCGGCTGGAAACCGTCTGGGCGAGCTGGGACACGTCAGGCTCCCCATCCATCCCTCGCCTGTCGCCAGTCTCGCGCTAAGCGCAAACAAATGTGGAGGGCCGGGAGGCGGGCCGGGGCGGGGAGCTCCCGCCCGGATTAATTGGTGCTTACTCAATACACGCTGATGGATGCTGCACCAGGGACCTGCCAGCACCGGGCACTGGGCAAGTGCTGGTCTTGGGCACAAGGCCTGTGCTGTCCCCACCCCGGCGATCATCCTGCTCCAGCAGCCCCATGGGCACCATCCCTGCATGGAGACAACCCCCTTGTCTTGGGGTCTGCAGCTCTCAAAGCCCTCCAGGGAGGGAGATGGCCCCAGGCAGGAGCTGGGGACAGTGAAGGTGATGTCCAGTCACTAAAAGTCGTGTCTGTGCAAGGGTGGCTCCTGTCCCAGTGCCACCCAGCCCAGTTGCGCTGGCCTTACAAGGACCAAGAGAGCTCACCTTCGCCCCCGCGCCGCCCCCCCCCAGACACTTCAGACGCCACCGTTCCCAGCTCTGCCACGCAGGGACCGTCCCGGCCAAGGGCCCTGCAGGAGGTTTGCTGGCCCAGGAGGGTGCCACGGACAGGGGCTCCTCTGCCCAGGCACCCTCAGCTGATGGCTTTTTGGGGAACGGTGAGGGACCACAGGTGCTGTAACCTGCACCCCACCCTGGTGTATCCCAACCTCATCCCCAGGCTGGGGCAAGCAGGTCCTGGTGCCACCCTGAGCAGCTGGGACCTCTGCTGTTCCCCCCTTTGGGGAACAAAACCATGAGAGCCTCTCCTCAGAGAGCTGCGGCCATGTCCATCGGACACTTCTCAAAGCCTCTCTCCCCCCGCAGGGACTGAGTATGGGTCCCGACACCCCCATCCCTCCTTGAACGGTCACCCATAAACCACAGAAAACCTCCCGGGCAGAGGAGGTCAGGGGATTTCCAGCACCTCTGAGGCTGTGGAAAGGAGATGGGTGCTGGGGAGGGGTTTGATGGGTCACAGGGCAGGGGGACCTCGGCTGGCTCCCCATGCCATGGCCCAACCCTGCCGGCCCCAGGGGTCTGTGTTCCCCTGAGCCAGGCACAGAGGGTCGGTCATGAGTTAATGACGCTGGTTTTAATTGCAGCCGAGCCACGTACGTGCGCGGATGTCCCAGGGAAGGCAGATTCCCAAGGGCACATCCTGGCTCTCTTTCAGCAGCATTATGTTACAGGCCTGCCTCCTGTCCCCGCAGCCAGAGGGACCAAGGTGTCCCTGTGCTGTGCTCCCCGTCTGGCGGGGATGAGCGGCATGTGGGAAGGCAGAAAAGTGCAGCTGAAACGTGTGCTGCGAGCCAGGACCAGCATAGCCCCTGGGCCGGGCCACCATGGGGACATCAGCTGGGATGGCTCTATCTTGGGGAAGGTGCCCGAGTCCTGGGAGCCACAATCAGCCACTGCTTGACCCCCAAAAACCGTCCCTTCCTCTTTTCCACTCTGTTACCAGGTTCCTGCCCCTCCCTGCCTCGCTTCTCCCTTTTCAACTACCCCCATTTACGTAATTAAAACCAATTTGCTGTAACATCATCTTAATCCCCTCTGCCCCCTTGGGTGCAGCTTCTGCTCTCGCTTCATCACTGCTCTGCTCAGCATCTGCACAGCCCCAGCGTGGGTCGGAGGGTCCAGGCTGCCCCGGGGGTGAGGAAGGGGCCCCAGGAGCTGCTCCACAACTAGGATGCCCAGAGGCCACCACATCTCCCCATTCCATCACCCAGTCTCACCAGTTGCAGCCAAATGGGCAATGGGTGCCTGCCCCATGCTGAAGGATCCCCTTGGAGGGGCCACAGCCCTTCCTCCAAGCCTGGCTGTGACAAAAATGGCTCTTTCTGAGTTTTCAGTCCCGAAGTGGCCGCCAGAGCCAGCGCCCGACTCCCTCTCCCATCCCCAGGCGGCACCAAAAGTAAGTTCATTGTTTGAAAAGCCATCAGTCAAGGCCTGCTGGCTAAAATTACCCTCCTGCTTTATCATCTTGAGAACATTAAGGGCTGTTGTTAACAGATGTTTCGCGTTACACATTATTTGTTAGTCTAATGAAAGGAGGTGAACAAGCTTTCAAGACCTCAGAAGTTGTGCGGAAGGTTTTCGATGGGAGGCTGCTGCACTGCTCCGGGGGAGGATGGAGATGAAGATGAGGATGGGGACGAGCCCTCGTCACCTTGTTGGTGTTTCCTCACTCTTGCCTGGCTTGTGGGATTTCTGCCTCTTAATTTTTGGGTGCCAGGAGAGCAATGTGTTGCACAGCTGGTATTTGCAACCGCTCCCATCGAGGATGCTCTGGGTGCCCACAGTGCCAGTTTGGGGCTGGGGCCAAGGCAGGGGCTGAGCAGCCCCCTTGGCTGGAAAGGGAGGCGGGGACAGCTCTGGTCCTTGGTGCCAGCGGGAAGGGATGTGCCAGCCCTGCAAGGGATGCAGGCAGCGGCTAACAGTGGGGCTGCTCCTGGAGCAGAGATGTGCCCAGGGCCCCGGCCATGGGGCTTCCCCCAGCGCCCTCCCTGTCAGGGAGGGCGGTAGGACAGGGGTGGTGGATGAGGGCAGAAACGGGTTGAATCCCCCTCTGAAAAGAATATCACCCTGCCCTGAGCTTCTCTGGCTCTGCCAGCCTCGGGAACAGAAGCCTCCTCCTGCTGTGACCACCTGGGGAAGGAGAGAGGTTTTCATCGAGGTCGCAGTCTACTGAGCACAGCCTGGAGCTGCCTAAAGCATCCCTGCGGCAGCTCTGCCAGCGCGGCCCCCTGGACCACGGTGAGCCCTGCCCGGCTGAGGGGGTGCCAGCAGCTTTGCTGCAGGCTCAGGGCTGCTCTTTCTCCAACCCGCCAGCACGATGACCCTGATAACGGCTTCCCGGCCGGAGCACAGAGCTGCATCCTGCAGAGAGACACCCAGGTACTGGGGTCCGTTTGCATTGATAATAAACCCGCTGCCACCGACCTTGCTCCAAACTTGCATCTGGCAGAAAAAACCCACTATGGTGAAGAGAAACACGAGAGAAAATGCTGAGAGCCTGTTTTACTTTAGGATGCCAATAAAAGATAACGTTACCAGTAAAAGTTCCTCTGCTGTCATCACGCTGATGCCGAAAGCATCGCAGATGTGTAGCAAAAGGCTGATGCTCGCAAAGGCGGGGCATTTGCCTGGTATTTAGTTTCCCCATCTCAATTTAGGAAATTGCATCCCAGTTTAGGCAGTGGCAGTGGGTAACAGGTTTCACAGGTCAATGTTTGCGTGCACATAGGTTTTCTTCTCTGTTCCCTTGTTCTCTTCTTGCTCACTGCTCTCAGTTTCCATTGCTCAGGTATTTCTCTCTCCAGGTGGGATCAGGGGGTAGAAATGCTTCCACTCCTGGATGGGTCATTGGAGCATCCCAGATGCTGACAGTGTCTTCATCCCTGCAACCTTGTCAAAACAGGTGCTAATGGGAAATACTCTCGGTCGTCCAGCGGTGCTGGGATCAGTGGGCCAAACCCCACGGGGCCTTTGCCGCAGGAGAAACGGGCTTTTAGGATGAAAATTGGATTTGTGGGGACCACCCAGCCCCCTTGCCCCTCTCTCTGGTATTTGCATCACCCCTGGTCCTCACTGAGCCTCTTTGGCGTGCATCAGGAGCTCAGCAGAGTGGTAGTTTCTCTGCTGTTTTGCAAACAGCCCTGCGAGACAAGCCGGCTGCTGCAGACTGGGCCAGGTTTCCAAAAGCTGTGCTGATCCCAGATGGCATACTGTCCCCTTGCACGGTCCCATCAGCGGGTAAAAACCTCCCCGCAGTCCCAAAGGCCATGTGAGAAGTACAAACAAAACCCAAGGGAAGGGGAGGGAAGATGGAAAATAATGCCAAAAATACCAGATACCATCCCAGAAAGCAGTGCCCAGCCTCACCCAGCCCTCAGCAGCCCAAACGGAGGCAGGTTGGGGGGCTCAGAGGGGTTTCTCTGTGAAGGAAGGAGGTTGTGCAGGGAGTGAGATGTGGGTGGGAGAAGGATGCTTCAGACCTGCACGCAATGCGGGAGCTGTGGGAGGAGATAGAGCACCCTGTGTGTTGGGGGGGTCCCACTGGGAGCCCCTCGCTGCAGGTCTGGGCAGCCTCCGGGGTGGGCTGAGCCCCTTTCACCAGCACAGCTTCCCCGGGGGGCTGCGTGCCCCTGGCCAGGCCTGGGTCAGGCCCTCAGGAGGGCTGTCAGTACCCCAGGGCTTTGATCTGGAGGCCGCAGAAAACAAGCCGGGGGCACCAAAGCCGGGGGGGGGGGGGGGGGCAGGTTTGGGGGATGCCACCCCCAGGGTCCCCTCGGAGTGGGCACCACAGCCCGGGCTGTGGGGAAATGGCGGGGCTGCGCCTCCACCCCACGCTCTGTCTCCCCGTCTCCCCTCTGCCACCACTGCGCCCCGAGGGGACACCCGGCTCCGGAGGGGACTCTGGGGGCTATCGGGTGCCCCTGCGGGGTTTTGCCGCAGGGACGGGGCAAATCCTCCTCGCCTCCGCCCTGGGCACCGAAGCCGGGATGCGCCGGGGCCGGCGGAGCGGCGCGGAGGGATGCGCGGTGCCCGGCGCAGGCGACAGCCGCGGAGCCCCCGGGCAGGCGGGAATTGTCCGGTTAAAAACGCGTCTCCTGCCACGACCGAGCGCCGCGAAACCGGGTCGGTCCCCGTCCCCCGTCCCAGCCCCGGCTCTGTCCCCGCCGGCCCTTTGCTGCCGGTGCTACCGGCCCGCTGTGGTGGGCTCCGGGACAGGACCCGCTGCGTCCCGGTCCCCCCGGCCCCACCGGGCCGGCTCCGCTCCCCGGGCCGGAAACCGAGGCGGAGAGCCCCGGGAAGGGGGAACCCCGGAGGCCGCGCAGCCCGGGACGCAGCAGCTGTCCGGGACCGTCCCGTACCCGGCACCCCGGTGGCGGCGGGGAGGCAGCCGGTGCTGGGTCCCTGTCCCCGGTGCGGGGTCCCTGTGCCCCCTGTCCCCGGTGCGGGGTCCCTCCCCTCGGTGCGGTGTCTCTCTCCACCGGTGCGACGTCCCTGTCCCCGGGTGCGGGGTCCGCCCGCCCCAGCCGTCGGGGGTCGGCAGTCCGCAGCTCGCCCCGACGGGGGTCACCCCTCGCCTCCACCCGCTCCCCTGGTTCCCCCAAACCCCGCCGCGGGGGGGGACACCGACCCCCTTTGTCCGCGGTGCCCGGCGCTGCGCACGGGTCGCCGGCTCCGCAGCCCGGGCCGGAGCGAGGTGGGGGACAGCGGGGACACCCCATCCCACGGCTCCCCCAAAGCGGGAGGGGGGGGGGGGCCCATCCCGGGGTGGCGGGACTCACCGTCCTGGGGCGCTGCCTCGCTGCCGCTGCTGCCTCCCGACGGCTCCGGCATGGCCTTGCCGCCACCGGCGGGCGGGGGGCCGGCCGGGGGGGTCCCGTTCATACCGGCCGCTACCTCCTCCAGGTCGAGGAGGTGGCTCACGCTGAAGTTTTTCCGGCTTTGAGGGTTTTCGGGCGGCTCCGGGCCGCGCACGGCGCTGGGGGCGAACGGCTTGTCCATGGCGAAGGCTGGCGCCGAGTCCATGGCTCCCACCCCCAGCCCGCAGCCCACCCCGAGGTGCCGGGCCGCTCCCCGGCCCCCTTCCCCTTCCCCACCCCTCAAAAAAAAAAAAAAAAAAAAAAAAAAAAAAAAATCGAAAAAATACAATAATTTTTTTTTTTTAAAGTGGGGAAAAAAAAAAGAAATCACGGCTGCCCTGTGAGTCCGGCTCCCTCCCCAGCCCCTGTTCCGCCTTGTGCTGACGTCTGGGGAAAAAACCACGCTCCCAGCCCAAACTTTCTTCCCCTGCTCTTTGCTCTGGAGCTGTTCAAACAAACGCCCCTGCTCCGAGCCGAGCGGGGCGGCCCCTCGCCCCCCCCCCGGCACGGCGACCTGCCCCCCTGCCAGGGGCCGAGCACCGCCGGCAGCCAAGCCGCGGAAAAAGGGGGGGGGGGCAGAGGAGGAGGGAGACCCGCTTTTCCCCCCCCTTACCCCATCCACATCATCATCTTCCCCCCCCCCCCAGCCCTGCTTTAAGTGCTTCTATCAACAAGTGTAAGTGGCTGCGCTCCGTGGGGAGGGATGTAGGGGGGGAGAGGGGCCGGGTTTCCCCAGCCCCAAATGGGGCTGGAGGGAGAGGTGACCCGCAGGTTAGCGGGGGACACGGCCCCCCTCCACCTCCAGCCCCCCCCCACCCCCCCGGTCCCCATCAACCCCGGAGCAAGGTCACCTCTCCGGGGAGAAGCCTGGCTCTCTCGCCTTAATGAGATAATTACGTCCTGCACCACGGTTAAAAACTCATAGGCTGTTTCCCTTGGGGTTAGAAAGAAACCTCCCTAATGAAAACCAGCCATCGGGAGAGGAAAAAGGAGTTTTTCCTCTTTAAAAATTATATATATATATATTTATATATATACACATATATGCAAGGAGGTGCTGGGAGGGAGGGGGCAGAGCGAGCGGCTGGGGCCGGTTGCTGGTGTCCGGCGAGGGCTGGGCTCGGGGCGATGAGCAGAAATCGAAGAGGTTAACGGTTATTATTTCTTCCCCTTGATTCCAGCATGCTCTCCTGCCCGCTGCTGCAGGCACATATGGACGGGGCTGCGCGCACGCAGGGTTCGACGCGAAATCTCCGAGCGAGATCCGAGCTGCAGCCCAGCTCTGAGCTCATAAACATCCCTGCTCCAGCGCAGCCGAGGGAGGCAAACCCCTGGCTGAGTTATTTTAACATTTGTCGAAAGCTTTTCTTGCGCTCTCTTCCCCTTCAAGTCGGAGGCGTGCAGATTTTTAAGCCAGCCAGTGCTGCCAAATCTGATCTTCCTGACGGAGAAGCAGCTTCCCAGAGCTCTCCAGCTTGGAAGGGGTGCAGCTGAAGGCAGATTTTGGCTCTCTCCAACTCTGCGGGGGGCTCCCCGAGTGTGCAAACAAGCCAGCACAACCTCCCTTCCCCCCTTCTTTTTTTGGGGGGGTCCATTTATTGCTCTATTGGCCCAATTTATTTGCCCTAGGGCCACTCTGGGAGTCAGCTCCGGTGTCTGGTCCTGCCCCCCTTGGCCATGTAAATCACGGGCTGGTGTCACACCGCTCTCTGCTCCTGCTTCCCCGGGGGCTGCTCCCCATGGACGGGTGTTTTACCTCCACCCAGCACCCAGCTGGATGGGTCCCCAGCAATGCACAGTGCCAGGGCAACGCTGTGCACTGCGGGTATGCGCTCAATGCATATATTAGAATATTAATTGCATATATTGCCATCAGCCCTCCTGGCTGCTCTGTGCTCTCGGGAGGGGGAGATGCCTGCATCGCCCCTGGGACCGCCGGGCCCTAGGGCACCCAGCGCAGCCCCATACCCCCCCTCCTCGGCCAGGTACCCACTTTAACCTGCTTTTTTCCACCATGGCTGTGGGGACAGACCCTTCCCAGGATGGGGATGACACCACGTCTAGGAAAAACTGCTCAAGGACCAACCTGGGGGGCCGAGATGGCCCCTTGGAAGGCAGCGACCCATCGGCAATGCGCCCCAGCCAGCCGGGGCTGGGGCAGTGAGGACCCCTGTCCTTCCCCTGGGCATTTCCCCCTTGGCCCCCGGAGGCTGGGAACATCTTGCCGTGATTATTTTGGGGGGGGCTGTGGGGCAGCTGGTCTTGGCCCATGAAGGGGTGAGGGCAGGAGGGGGGATGGAGCAGCCCCAGCCCCATTTATAACCTTCTTCCTCCTCCTTGTTCAGGGCCAGACCTTATTCTTGAACTGTCTGGCTTTTCCAGGGGAGACAGCTTTCCCTCAGTTCACGGCATTAAATAATTAAATGGAGGGAATAATCGTCGGTGAAACCCCCTTGGGTTCGCACTTCCTCGGGCCCTGTGATTGCTGATATTTTTTGGGGTGAAATATGACCTTTTTTATGATCAAAGGGGATCAGAGTTCCAAAGGAAAGTTTAAAAAAAAAAAAGTAAAAAAAAAAAAAAAAAGAGGGCAAGCATTTTCTTTTTTCCCAATCCTAGCGGTCTGGTAAAGTTTCTTTAGACATGCAAAGATTTACACACCTTTCTGCAGGGTGCCTTAAATTACCCTTCGACTCTTTACACATTTCCATGAGCAGAGCAAGAACAGTAAGTCATTGAGAAATTAACTGGCCTTTCAGTAATATCCCCTGTCGGCCTTTCAGAAGGAGAATGTCTAATGACTTTTTTGAAGTAGAGGTCAGGGTTTGCTTTTTTTAAATAAAACAATCTGTATTAATGCAATTTCCTTTTTAGCTGTAGGATTTGCCCTTTTTTTTTTCAGCATCTTTTTTTTTTTAACTCCACCAGCCACACAAGGCATCTGAAGCGAGACCCGGTTGTTTGAAACCCACCCTCCTGGTGTTTCCTAACTCTCTTGTGCAAACTCTTCTCTTTTTTTTTTTTTTTGGTAAAAAATATGTTTTAAATGATTAAAACTGAACCTTGGAGCTGCCAAGGTGACTCTCGGCCACGCTCGAAGCAAAGCACGGGTGGTTTGGAGACAAAGCCAAGCAGGTTCGATTTGCCTGACACCGAGCTCCTGGGTTTTGCTGAGCTGGCTGTGTGCTCAGAGTCCGGCTTTGCTGAGCCGGAGCGGTTGGGCTGATGAACCAGAGCGGCACCGAACTGGCAAGGATGCGCAAGGCTCTCAGGGTGAGGATCGGGCCCGTCAGAGCCTGCCAGGTTTGCAGTTTGCAGCCCTTGGGATGAACATGTTTCTGTTTGCCAGCCCTCATCTTCCTCTCTTAAAAAAAAACCAACCCAAAAGACAATTTTTTTGTAATCTCGCTTCGTGTCATCCTAGGGGTTTCCTGATATTTCTCTCACGCTGTGATAACATCTCGCGCTTCCACAGCACTCGCTGCGGCACAGATCCGGACATGCTCTGCCAGCCCCAGCCTTCCTCCTCACCCCCGAACCTCGGCAGTGCAGCATCCTTCAGCACTGTTTGGGCTGATGCTGCTCCTTTTGGTACCCAAGAGCTCGTTCTCCTTCATATTTCCAAAATCTTGCCCTTTGAGTATTATCATGCAGAGAAACTGGGCTGGCTTGCCCAGATCTCCTACGAGCAGAAGGTTTTTATTCTTACTATGGAGCTGCACCTCTGCTCCACTGTAAGGAGGATGTTGGGAGTAAGGAGATAGTAAGGAGCAGAGTAAGGGAGATGGTGGGGGCGTGATGGTGCCCGGCCAGGAACCAGCGACCGGCTTTTGGGGTGGGTGGCCGGGGGTCAGTCTCTTCCCCAGTGCTGGGGAAGCAGGGCTGCCTGCCCCATCTGCTTCAATGGGAGCCGTGCCCAGCCCCGCGTCCTGCCCGGGGAGGGGACCGCAGCATCCCCGTCCAGCCCCCGGCACCGAGGGCACCGAGCTGGGCAGGGGTCAGGGCAGCGCTGCCCGTGGGGGTGACGGCCAGGGGCTCTTGCCGGAGGAGTCCCCCTGCGCCCGGCCCTGCTGCTCCCAGCAGGAATGGCATTTCTCTATCTGCTGAGCAATTCCTCTTTCTCCCTCCATCCCTGCCAGACCCCAAAAGCGCAGCGTGCCCTGGGCTAGCTCCTCTGCTCCTCCTCTCCCCTCCAGCTCTCACAGCTCCCCTGTTCTCTCCTAGCTCCTCGTCTCTGCAGTCGGTGGCATTATAAAACACTCCAGCCAGGCCCTTGGTAAAGGTTTTTCTCCCAGCTTTCTTATTCCCTCTGTTTCTGCCTCTTTCTTTTGCTCTTTCTCTCTCTCCCTCTCTTTCTTTCCCTGCCAGGAATCCCAGTCCCAGATGAACCAATACTCCGTGGCTCTGCTATTTCCCTTTTATTCCCCCCCTCCTTCAACAACGAGATGGGAAAAGAGTGAACTAAAAAAAAAAAAAAAAAGAAAGAAAGAAAGAAAGAAAAAAATCAAAGCTGCACATATTGGATCCAGATGTGCTTACAGCCCTTTCCAGCAATTTAATTAAATTCCCCCAGACAGCCAGGAGGATTTCTTAATGATCAAATTTCCCTGGCTTTCCTCCTAAAATGCCCCTCTTTCTTCGGCTGGCTGTTGCTCTGTCTCCCTGATGGATAGCCAACTCGCATTCTTCCTAGTCCGCCCCGCCAAGGCGATGGGGAGGAAGGGGGCAGATCCCGATGCTGTTATTTTAGCCGGGCACTCGAACAGTCCGGCCAACTGTGCCAGCAACATCCCTATCTGCAAAATGATTTTTTTTTCCCAAGAAATGTGGGGACGGGGAGTCACCTCCCCAGAGGCCATGGGTCGTGGCACAGTCACGGCAGGACCAGGGCAGGGATGCTCCGGGGAAGGAGTCCCATGTGCCCCGAGTCCCCGCTGGCCTCACCGTGCTGATGGCCGGGGAGGGGTTTCAGCCCTCGGGTCTCTGGGCTCGACACCTCCCAGGACTGGTTTTGAGCTGGGTTTGGCTCCACGCTGCACCCCCAAAGCCTCCTTTCCAGCTGGGGGGGTGACTGGGGTGGGGGCAAAGCCTCTGCGGGGCTCATGGGGGCATGGGCAGGCTGGCAGGGCCTTTTGGGGCAGCCCGGGGTCCCCTTTCATCCCCCGGGGCCAACACAGCTGGGGACAGAGGTGGCAATGGGGTGACCCACACTTGCCAGCCCTCCTTTCCCAGCCAATGGTGGGCAACGCAGGGGGGATTCTCCCCCGAGCGGTGTCTGATGGAAGGCTGGACAATGCACGGTCCCCACCGGTGCCACACAGCTGGGGACAGTGACTGCGCCCAGCGCTGCCACCCAGACTGCGGAGGGGCCGGGGTCGTGCCGCACCATGGAGGGTTTGGGCTTTACTGGGACTGCGGAGGGGCCAGGGTGTACCCACCCGCCAGTGGCACCGAGGAGGCGCTCGGGAGCGGAACGAGGGTCTCGGCTGCTCGGCCCACCCGACGTGGGGTCCCCCCGGCCAGGCTGTGCTGGTTTGAAGCCGGCTCACGCGAGCACAAAGCATCCTCCATGCAGAGGGAGAAATCCTCGCTCCCCGTTACTCTTCCTGCCGCTTTTCCCCTCCGGTCCCTGCCCAGGGTGCTCGGACGGGGTTATTTCCACCCCCCCCTCAGGACAGCACCCCCCCAAACCCTACCCACAGGGGCTGCAAGGGGGGGGTCCACACCAGCGGCCCGGCGAGGTGCCACCACACGGCACCAATTCCCCGTGGCACCGGAGCCACCAGCCGCTCTGCAAAGGGCTCGGGGACCCCCGGCTCTGCCACAAAGGGGGGCTTGGAGCTGTGGGCACCAGGGTCCCCCCACCCTGGCACCCCACTTTGTGTGGGGAAGGGAAGGGTGAGAAACAGGGGGGGGGAGCGTGACGGCATGTCAGAAAAATGCCCAGCCGGCACGGCCTCCTCGCCCCCTCTGCCCCCAGGCCACGGCTGCCTGCTGAAACCTGGAAGCGCTCCACCAGAATAAAATAAATACGTAAATAGGAAACCCAAGGCGGCTTCAGTTATTGCCGGCTCTCCGGAGCTCCCTGCGTCTGGAAATTCCACCAGAATACTAATAAAAATAATGATGATGATAATAATACCAATAAATCCTGGGCAAACGCTTCCCCCAGCAGCTCTCGTGGCAGGAGAGGGTCCGGGCGCACTGCGGGCAGCAGCCCCCGAGCCCCCTGAGCCCCCCGAGCCCCCCAAACCCCCTGAGCCCCGGGGAGGCGGCAGCCACTCGGTGCCACCCCCCGTGCCACCCCCCGTGCACCCCTCCTGAGCGGGTGTGAGTAGCCCCGGTGGTGGGTGCTTCCAGGAGGGCAGGGTGCTGGTTGGGGAACTGGGCTGGTGCATGGGGTTGCACAACCACATCACACACACCCCCCCCACTCCCACCCCCCCCCCCACTCCCACACACCCACTCCCACAGGTGGCAGAGCTGGAGCTGGAGCCATCACAGGCCCCGGGAGGGGATACAGCTTTGTGCGTGCATGTGCGTGCACACCTCGCCTGCGAACTGGCTTGTACTCTTGTGTGCGTGCATCTGTTTGCGGGTGTGTGCCGTGCGCGTGCAAGCAGCTGTGCACATCCGGGGTGTTTGGAGGGGTTGCGCTGGCGCATCTTGGGCGGTCGTGTCTGTGCACGGGAGGGTGCACAGGGCGGCTCGTGCGCCTTGCGCGTGCACACGAGGGGTGATGGTGGACGTTGGGTGCGAGCGTGCGGGCGCGCTTCTGTGGGTGTGCAAACGCCCCGTGCACACCTGCACCCGGTGTGCGCACACGGGGCGGGGCGTGCACCCCGTGAGTGTGGATGGGCGTGCACCGTGGGTGTGGGCGAGGGTGTGCCGCACCCTGGGGGCAGCGTGGGGGGTGTGCACGGAGGGGTGGGATGTGCCCTGGGTGTGCCCCGGGTGTGTGCAGGGTGTGCCCAGGGGTGTGCCCAGGGTGTGTGCAGGGTGTGCCCCGGGTGTGCCCCGGGTGTGCCCAGGGGTGTGTGCAGGGTGTGCCCTGGGTGTGCCCCGGGTGTGCCCCAGGGTGTGCCCAGGGTGTGCCCCGGGTGTGCCCCGGGGTGTGTGCAGGGTGTGCCCCGGGTGTGCCCCAGGTGTGCCCCAGGGTGTGTCCCAGGGTGTGTGCAGGGTGTGTCCCAGGGTGTGCCCCGGGTGTGTGCAGGGTGTGTCCCAGGGTGTGTGCAGGGTGTGCCCCGGGTGTGCCCAGGGTGTGTGCAGGGTGTGCCCCGGGTGTGCCCCGGGTGTGTCCCAGGGTGTGTGCAGGGTGTGCCCAGGGGTGTGTGCAGGGTGTGCCCCGGGTGTGCCCCGGGTGTGCCCCAGGGTGTGCCCCAGGGTGTGTCCCAGGGTGTGCCCCGGGTGTGCCCAGGGGTGTGTGCAGGGTGTGCCCCGGGTGTGTGCAGGGTGTGTCCCAGGGTGTGTGCAGGGTGTGCCCCGGGTGTGCCCAGGGTGTGTGCAGGGTGTGCCCCGGGTGTGCCCCGGGTGTGTGCAGGGTGTGCCCAGGGTGTGTCCCAGGGTGTGCCCCGGGTGTGCCCAGGGGTGTGTGCAGGGTGTGCCCCGGGTGTGCCCCGCGTGTGCCCCGGGTGTGCCCAGGGTGTGTGCAGGGTGTGTCCCAGGGTGTGCCCAGGGGTGTGTGCAGGGTGTGCCCCTCGTGTGCCCCGGGTGTGCCCAGGCCGTGCCCGCACACGCCTCCCGCCGCGCGCCCCCGCCCCCGCGCGCTCCCGGCGCGCCGCTCCCGGCCGTGTGCTGCCCCCTGCCGGCCGCACCGCAGCCACGCCCCCAGTTAGGCTCCGCCCCCCGGCGATGCCCCGCCCCGGTGATGCCCCGCCCGGCACAATCGGCGGCTTCCGCTTCCGGCGGCGCGGCCGGGGCAGGTGAGGGGAGCGGGAGGTCTCGTTCTTGGGTGGCCCCGTGAGGGGAGGGCGGCCGGTGGGGCCTCTGGGTTCCCCGCTGCGGAAATGGGGCCTCTGCGGGCACTCCAGGGCTCGTCCCGGGGCTCTGGGGACTCGGCGCGGGGGCGTTAGGGGCCTCTGGGGCCTTTTCAGTGGGGTCCCAGGGGCTCCTGGCGCTGCCCCCCCCCCCCGGCGTGCTGGGGGGTTTGTGGGCCTCTGCGCTTGCTCCCGTGGGGCGCAGTGAGATTTAGGAGCCTCTCGGCAAGCCCCCGGCGTGGCCGCCCTATGTGCTGGGGGGGTGGTGGCCCCTGGGCTGGCTCCTGTGGGTCGCGGGGGGTTGTGGAGCCCCCGGCCTTGCGGGGGCTGCTGCAGCCCTGCTCTCCCCACAAAGAGCAGGCAGGGGTCTGCTGGTCACGGGCACCCCAGAGCGCTCGGAGCTGCTCTCCGCTCTGGTTGCTCTCCCTCTGGGACCTCCAGTACGTGAGGGCTTGTGGCCGAGCCTCTGCAAGTGGGGTTTGCCCTGAGCCTGGGCTCCGCCTGGCGTGTTTTCTTTCTGTGCCCAGATAATTGCAATTTTCAGCTCTGTGTGCAGAGATAATTTGAATACACCTCCATGGCGTGTGGGAGGAGATCCCTGTGCTGGTCTTTGTTGCCTTTTAGAAATGCATAAGGAGGGAGGAAGGCTGTGAGGGTTTTTTCTAAATGCAAAACTGCTAGAAAGGCTTGTTTGTTTTAAAAGGAGGGAAAAGTCCTTTGGAAACCAGGCAGTGCCAGGGTCTGCCTGCTAGAGTCCTGTGTGGGAGAGGACACCACTGCCATGCTGGAGGCCCCTGGACAGTCTGTGCGCAGAGCAGAGCACGATGCCTTTTCTGCACGGCTTCCGCAGGATCATCTTCGAGTATCAGCCTCTGGTAGATGAGATCTTGGGGTTGCTGGCGATACAGGATGCGGAACAGCAAAGCGCCCTTGAGAGGTAATGTGACAGGGCTGTGAGCAGAGCTCTGGGGCTCAACGCCCACGTGGTGTTTTAGGGGGTGATGGCTGGAGCTCAGTGGTGTGGCCGAGGTCAGACAGCAGCTTGTCTCATGGACCCTCCTCTTGCTGCTGTTCTTTGGGAACAAGGGGATGGAGCAGAGCAAATACAGGGGCTATGTGTGCTCCCCCGAACAGCCCTTTCTGTCTGACCCACGGCAATAAAACCTAAACTGGAGTTCAGCTGTGATCCCATAGCCAACAGGTGAGAGACCCAGTGGTTATGAGACAAAAGGAGAGACCAGGGCTTTTTTTTTTTTTTTTTTTATCCCCCTTCCTGATGCTACTTTGACCATTGCAAACACACCTGAGAGGAGCTCTGCTCAGGTGAATAACTGATTGTTTCTGTGTGTCTCAAGCCCTGCCTGTCTGGGCAGTGACAGGAGCCAGCTCTCGGCTGTGAGACGAGTCTTGGAGAGGGAGACCCACTCCCCATTTTATCAGGAAGCCGTGAGCTATGCCCTGCTGAAGGTCACTGAGCTGGGGCTTGTCCCCGCCGCAGAAGTCCTCTTGGAGTTTGGAGCTGACCTCAGCTTTGAAGGTAAGACTGGTGAGGAGGGAGCTGGGCCTGGGTCTGTTCCTTGTGCTGACCAGGAGGAACCAGGTGGTAAGAAGCCGCCCTGGGAGGCAGTGATAGCTGGGGCAGAAAGAGGGGGTGCTGCCAGCTCAGCCCCCCACTCTGCTGGGACAGCATGGATGTGCTTTGTGGCAGCCCTTGTCCAGACCCAGCCGCAGGGAGGGGCTGGGGGATGGCCAGCGGATTGGAAGGTGGTTTGAACCTCTGAGGACTTTGGCCGGAGGTGGAGCCATTCCAAAGCAGGACCTGGGGTGTCTGTGACAGCTCTGTTTTCATGGGCTTCGCTGTGGTCTCAGGGCCCTCCCCAGCTGCCCCCTTCCTCTTTTGGCAGGTTTCAGGGCCGTTCTGGGGAAGTCCTTAGTTGTCTCTGACTTTTTGTCTTCAGATCCTGTCACCTACTATACCCCTCTGCACATCGCGGTGCTCCGCAACCAGCCGGATATGGTGGAGCTCCTGGTGCACCACGGGGCTGACATCAACCGCAGAGACCGGGTACGAGCTTAGCTGCCTGGGCATGGCTGAGCTGAGCCCCCTTGAGACTTAACTGCAAGGGACCGGTGTGTGGGGACAGCCCTCCCTGCTTCCCACCTCCCTCGTGCCTCACTGTGTGCCGCTTGGCGACCTCCTGTGCCTGTTGTCCATCGTGCTTCGATGCTGTGGTAGAAATTTGAGTTGCCTCTGTGGTGGAGCGATGGGTGGGAGGAGGCTGGGGTCGACAAACCTCTGTTTGGTTACACCGAGGAAGGTTCACTTTGATTTTGGGGATGGGTTCACATATGCTTTGATGTTGGCCATGATGAAGCCCCAGCAGCAGCTCTCTGGAGGCACTCACAAATAGTCTTTAGTACTGAGCTGTGTTTTTTCTTCCTCTTGCTCTGTGCAGATCCATGAGAGCAGTCCCCTTGATCTGGCCAGCGAGGAGCCCGAGCGGCTGCCATGCCTCCAGCGGCTGCTTCAGCTGGGGGCCGATGTCAACGCAGCTGACAAAAACGGTCTGTGTGCCCCGTCCGGCTCACCCAGCCCCAGTGCTCCCAGCGGTCGGCCCTCATGGGTGGGCTAGAGCCGGGCACGGGATCCGAGTCCTTCTGTCTTCCTGCTCCAAGTGCTCTCCAGTTGTAAACTAACTGGTCTGGAAGTTGAGTGCAGACTGCGGCACCTCCCTGGTGCTCTGTGCTTTCTCCTTGTATCTTGGCTATGTCGGGTGCAGACAGGGACTGAAACCAGCTCTGTGTAGCCCATGGGAGGTGGGATGGGGCTGTGCCTCCACAGCCCTGTGGTGCCCACGCACGCTAAATCCTACTCTGCCGTGGCACACGTGCCCTCTGGGGCTGCCGCTGGCCCTGCACGTGGGGCCTGTCACCCTCATGGGGACAGCGTGAGCCTGCCAGAAGGGGAAGGGCTATTTCTCCCCATGTTTGGCTGTCTAGTTGATGGGTGGATTATTTTCCTTCCTGCTTTTAGGAGTGTCACCCTATTTTCATCTGACTGACTGATTGCTCCATTGCAGGAAAGACAGCACTGTTGCATGCCCTGGCCAGCAGTGACGGGGTCCAGATCCACAACACGGAGAGCATCCGTCTCCTGTTGGAAGGAGGTGAGGGCAACCTTCTCCCCTCCAAGCACAATCCCTCCAGGCATAGTGCTGGCTGATTCTTTGTACAGCACCAGGCGCTGCCCTCCCAACTCCTTTATGTTCCCACCTGAGCAAGAGTAAAGCCAGGCAGTGCCAGGTTAGTGTTGTCCTGGCCTCATTGTCTGCAGTGCCACTTACGTTCTCTGTTCCTTCCTCTAGGTGCAGATGTCAGAGCCACCACCAAAGATGGTGACACTGTCTTCACCTACGTCATCTTCCTGCTGGGAGAGATGGTGTGCAGCAACACTGAGGAGGCACAGGTGATCAATCGCTTCTGCTTCCGTGTCACGCAGCTGCTGCTGGCTCACGGTGCCAACCCCAGCGAGTGCCCAGCCCCTGAGTCCCTCACCCACCTCTGCTTCAAAAATTTCAAACGCCACTTCCCGCTGCTGCGTTTCTTGCTGGAGTCAGGTGCTACCTACAACTGCTCCCTCCACGGTCCCTCGTGCTGGTCAGGCTTCCACATCGTCTTTGAGTGCCTCTGCTCGCACCTCAGTGTCTCTGAAGACGACAGCTTCTCTACAGACCTCATCCAGAAGGGTCAGACTCTGCTGGAGCTCATGATGGCCAGTTCACAAGCCATCCAGCTGCCCAGCAACTTTGAGGTCAATACCAGCAGCTGTAGGTACCACGGGGAAAAGATCAGGACTCTCTTCTGCTCTCTGAAGCAGCTGGAGCGCTCCCCACAGGCATTGAAACATCTCTGCAGAGTGTTTATCCGGCAGCGCCTTAAACCGTGGCCAGTAGATGTCAAAATCAAGGCTCTACCTCTTCCAGACAGGCTGAAGTGGTACCTCCTCATTGACCACGCTGCTGCCGGGCACGAGGACCTCTGAGCCTGACGATGCCTCTCCGTCTCCCCGCTCCACAGTCATGGTGTGCCTACAGCTGCCAAATCTCTGCTCTGAGCCAGTTTTCTCTGCAGCAAGAGGTGTTGCTGTCCCTGTGCCCATGGCTTGGCCAGTGCTGCCTGCTGTGTCCCCCTCTGCTGTGTTTGGGGGTGTAGTTTTTTGTGCATGGGCACTGCACACACGGTTTAGAGGTCTCGTCACTCTGGGGCATGTCGTGGGGAGATGGGCAGAGCCCTGTGGCTTTCTGGGGGTGAAATAGAGCCCCTGGAAGAGCGTCAGGGAGCCGAACTCTTGGGCAGAGGGCTGGTTTGTGTGGATTTTAAGAAAAGTCCTGGCAGGCAGGACCAGTGGGGCAGTTGGGGTGGTGTGACCGGAGAGGCAGCCTGTCCTTGCTCTTTCCAGCCCTGTCGGGCCCAGCATGGGTGAAGCAGTGCCTTAGGCGAGCGGCAGAGTCCCGAGATGCCTCGGGGTGCTGGGAAAAGAGGTGTTCCCTGTGCCGGGAGAGCGCCTCCGCTCCTGCTGGTGGGAGCAGCCGTGGTGGAGGCAGGTCTGACATCTCCATGTGGATGTGGATGCCTTCCTTGCTCACCCGGGCTTCTGAAACCAGGAGTGTGGCAGCGGTGAGGGAAGCGAGGCTGGCAGCTGTGGCCGGCTGCTCGGCACCCTGAGTTTCTGCTGGGAGCACCCCATCTTCCAGGCACAGGACATCTTGGAGGTGCTGGGCTCCAAAACAGACGAATGGCTGTTTCTTGACTTTGTGGTGTATTCCCTGTGCAAGGATGAGGAACGGCTGAGTGCCTTGTGCCTCTGCTCCTCGGCTTTTTCCCTTGCTGACTTCTCCCAGGACCTTGGTGTCCAGTGCCACCTTCCTAGGAACAAGGAATTTCAGCAGAACTTGGGGTTTTCTTTCCAAGCTGCTACTGGAAACTCCAAAATGGAGCTGCATGAGGATGTCCTGTGTCCCAGCCTTGCCACAGCTGTCTGGCTCCCCCTTCTAGGCATCTGCTTCCTCGTGATGTGCCAAAGACTGACGGCAGAGCTGAGCCCCAGCCCCATTTTTTGTTTTTGTTTGCCATGGGGGACAGATACAGAAGAGGATGAAGAGGGAAAAAAAATATCTATTCTGAGCAGGTACAGTGTATAGCTGGCGGATCTGGGATCCACAGGCATTTGGCTGCAGGAGGGTTGTGATCCCCCCGTTACCCTCCTGCAGTGTGTGTGTGTTACCTTCTCCCACCCCATGGAACTGGAGCTGTGCATCTTGACAAATTGATGTTAAAAATAAATAATACTGTGATTAAATACTCCCCTGGTGTCTAGAATGGGCAACAAGTAATTAAATGAGGCCTTCTGTAATAACAACAGGAGGATCGTTTCTTCTGCAGGAGAGACAGGGCAGAGGAGAGGGCTCTGTGGGGATGGGGGGAATTGTGTGCGAGCCCCACTGGAGAGATGGGCTGCAGCTGGGGTCTGCACATGGGCTTGCCCACCTAGCAAGCAGTTGTGCCACTGTTGGCCATGTTGGGTTGGGTTAGGGTGGCACGAGCCAGTGGCCAGGCTTGAGCAAAACAATGATGTGGGTATGGTCAAGGAGGAGCTGGGAGTGTTCAAAGCTGGGTGATGGTGTGGGGTGTTTGGGGAGCAGCATTCGAGCGGGAGGTGCTGGGCATCACCGTAAGCCTGTGGTAACGGGCTGGGGGGGGGGTGCGGGGGCAGCTCAGAGTGGGTTCCCCATTAACACCCATTGCACACCAGCTCTCTCCCAGAGTGTGCAGGGCTTTTCTGGACTACCCCTATCCCTGGAGGAGGGTGTGGGGGAGCCGGGATTACATCCACCTCCTCTCTTGTGGCACATGTGGCAGACCTGCTGACGGGTTTAAAGCAGAGGCCCCCCCACAAAGCAGAACCTGGTGTTGCCTCCCCAAACCACTGCAGGGAAATGGCGGAGATTTCTCCCATTGGCCTTTCCCAGCCTGAGGCTGTGAGCAGCACCAAGTTCAAGAGTGGGAAAGGGTCAAACGCCCAAGCAAGGAAGGGGGAGCCCAGACCTGTGCGACTGTGGTCAGTAAGCTGCTGGTGCCCAGGGAGCACGCCTCTTGCAGAGGAGACCCTCTTGCTCCCCTACACAGCCCCCAAAGGTGGCATCAAGCCAACACTGCGTCCAACAAAGCCCACGTGCAGAAGTGCAACAGCAGGAAAATGTATTTGGCAAACACCTCTTTTCACAAACAGCAGCAACTTGGAAGACAAAGCCCCATCCTCACCACCAGCCCCGGAGAGAGGGAGTCACAACACCCTCGCCGCTCTCTGCCACCCCGTGGTGAAGGCACGGTCCTTGTCCCTCCCGGCCCCAGCAGGAACCGCTGTGCTGGCCCGTGCTCCAAGCCGGCCCCGGAGAGACCTTCTGCTGCCAGCTGCCCTCATCTCATGGCAAAGGTGTAGACGTGGTAGATCTCATCAGGGAAGTTCTCCTGGCGCTCCTCGGCCAGGAGGTGCAGCCCAGCCCGGCGGATGATCTTACGGACAACGTCCAGGTCCCGGCAGACGCTGCTGTCCACATCGTCCATGATCACACCCTCCTGAGCCATGTTGTCCTTGATGACTATGATGCCATTGGGCCGCAGGCCGGCACGGCACCGCTTCAGGAAGTCAGAGAGGTGGTTGTCAGTGAGGTGTCCTGGAGGGAAAGAGCGAGTGTTAGAGAGCACGGGGTGACCGCGGCAGGACCCCCAGGCAGCACGTGATAGGAGGGGAGGAGACCAGGAGACTGTGGTTGGGATCCTTCCTGATCCAGGTGAAAGCTCGAGTTTGGGGGTGTCCAACTTGTGTCCCACAGGCTCTCACCAACTCCATCCAACCCACATCTCTGCCCTCCCAGGGCTTGGGGAAGAGACTCCACAGTGCAACACCTCTGTAGTGCCCACGGAGGGCAGGTCCCCAACCCAGCCTCCCACCCACGCTGTGATGCTCGTCCTTAATGCAGACCTCAAGCTCTCCTGCCTAAAGCTCTCCCCAGTGCATGGGGCACCTGCCCCTCAGGGGAAGCTGGATGGAGGACAGGCTGGTGAGACCCCCGCAAGCCAAGCAACCCTCACCAATGACCCACTGGATCCAGATGACATCGTAGGAGTTTGGCTCGGGGCTGAAGTCCTGGAGGCCACAGCAGAAGTAGTTACGCACCCGCCTGCCCTCGTCTCCCAGGTAGCTCTTGGCCTTGGTGAGGAAGTCTTCCGTCACATCCACCATGTCCACCGTCTTGAAGAGGGGCAGCAGCAGCCGCTTGGTGATCCGGCCGATGCCCGCCCCGCAGTCCAGAGCACGGGTTGTCCCCGTCCGGTTGGGACCATCCTGGAACAACAACCACAAAGGGTTGAATCCCACTGTGAGGTACCCACAGAGGAGAAATGGGGCAACCGAGAAGGACAGGGCTGGGGTATGGGGGACGCACTGCAGGGCAAAGCTCTCAGCACACGTGCAATGGAGGATCCCCCGGGGCATCTCAGAGGGAAAAGCCCAGTTCTGTGCTGGGAGAAGGATGGGGCTTTGGGAGCATGACAGACCAGGCCACCTACCCGCAGAAACCTCTGCAGGAATTTCCTGGAGCTGTTGATGTCGATGCTGGAGATGTGGCCATAGCCCCCCAGCATGCCGTCCACTGTGGCGGGCACGTCCTTCCAGTACTTCTCTGCCTTGGAGTAAAACTCAAACTCATTCTCCACCACGTCGCTCGTCATGCTGGCTGAAGGGCACGCGCCTGTGCAGGACTTGCTGCTCCTCCGAGACAGAGGAGAAAGTGCCATCAGGTCCGAAAGAGCCGTGGGCACAAAGCCACCCCGAACCAGGGAGGCAGGCATCAGTTCTCTGAGGACCTCCATTTCTATTTATCACCCCTTCCCCCTCCCCAGGGTTATTTCAAACCCTAAAAACCTCTAGCTGAGGGCAAGAAGGAACAAAGATCTAAATCCTGATATTTTCTGGAGACCAACAAGCCCAAAACCACTTCTGGGGCAGGGATGCCTCAGCCAGATCAGGCATCCCAGAGCCTTGCTCAGCAATACACCCCATTATATATATACATAATTTTTTTTAAGGCTGACCCACCCTTTTCATCTATTAAGTCTCTTCTTTCCCTGTCTTAACATTTTACAGATTACATGTTTATCTGTGGCAACAGCCCCATCAGTCACCTCCAATTACATCTGGAGTTGCTAAAAGTTATCCTAAGCACCTACCTGAGGATTGTAAATCTCAGCCATGACCGTAAGTTAGATATTTGCAATATAATAAAGTCAAGGTATAATCAGCAATACAAGCTATAAATCCCCCCCAGACATCTCATAATTCAAACCACTGTGGATTTGATTAACTGCGCTGGGGATTAGAAACTAGATTTAAGGTGGCCAAAGGGTAAATTCAAGGACTTCAAACACCTTTACAAATAAAGAAATACATAGTGTTCGTGGCTTGAATTTGCTGGCAAATATCCCATTAGACACAAAACCTTTCTATGGCAGCTTAGGCAGTTTTGGTGGCCCCACGTGGTCTTGAACAGCCCGGGGACGGAGCAGGGCGACGCAGCATCTCACCTCACAGATCACCGGTTGAAATCCAGTTTGGCTTGATGAGGCCGGGAGCTGGTCTGCGCTGTGATCTAGGGGAAGAAAAGATGGGATTTCAGTCTTAAACCACCCCTCCGGTCCTGCAGGCATGAGCGAGGCTGACCGCAGCCCCAGGGAGCCGGATGTAAGAGCCACCCCAACCCCACAGGCACCCTCCCGGGGCAGTTGGGGGGCAGGAGGCTGAGCCATGGGGCAGCCGGTGTGTGGAGGGGTTTGGCCCCACTTCAGGCTGCGCTGCTGTCTGATCTCATGGGTTGGGTCCCCGGTTCGCCCTCCTGGCAGCGTCACCCCTTCCTCGCCCCCGGGTTCAGCTGGACAACCCCCGGTGATGTTTTTCAGGGTGTCACAGGCCATTGGCGCAGGCTGAGAGCACCCGGCGGGATGACCCTACCCAGCAGTGTGGACCCCCGTGCCAGCATCTCTCTGCTGCCCTGAGAGCCCCCCGACATGGCAGCTCCCAGCTGACGGGTGGGCAGGTGAAGGCAGGTACTCGCCCCACTGCTGGCAGAAGGTCACACCGTCCCGTCCCCTCCCCGCTTTCGGGGTGTGTGGGGGGTCATCCCAGTGTGGGGCCCATTCCCCGACCCCTGGGGGGGGCGGCAGGGAAAGGGGGTGCGCGGGCTGAGGGGTCCCCAGGACGGGGCAGGGAAGGGGTGCACCGCCACGGGGGACACTGGGGTCCCACTCCGGAGGCTGGGGGGGGGTTTACACCAGCCCTGCCCGTGGGGGTGCGAGGGGGCGGTTCCTGGCTCAAGGCCTAAACCAGCCATTTCCCTGGTAACCCCCCCATCGGGGCTGGGGACCCTCCGCGCTCCAGGGCTGCGACGTGGGCCTTCCCCGGGGAGCCCCGCAGGCCGCTGGACCGCAGCCCTGCCCGCCGGGAGGGGCCGGCCACGGCAGCTCCCCCGACCCCTCCCGGCCTCCCCCGCCGCTGTGGGCACGGGGCAGCGGAGCGGGGGCGAAGGGGTGCCCGGTCCCGCCCGCTCCCTCGGGCCGGGCGGCCGCGACCCCCAACTCCCCCCGGTTACCTCAGGCAGCGGCCGCGTTCTGTCCTCCCCCCCCTCCCGCCCTCCCCGCACCGTGACGGGCGGCCGCGAGAACCAACCAGGCGGCGGCGTTCGCGATGACGTCAGTGTGAGGTCACCGCGGGGGGCGGGCCCTCCCCGCTCTCCTACCGGCTGTCCGCGGGGGGGCGCCCCGGGAAGGCCGGGGGGGCGGGGGGGGGGGGGCGGTGTGCGTGTCCGCTGTGGGACGGACTGCGAGGAACTGGGACAGACCGGGGCAGCCGCGGGGCGGTCCGGAGCAGCAGCGGGCGGTGGCCGAGGACGGGGGGCGGGGGGACCCGTCCTGCCCCGGTGCGGGGTCCGGCGCCCCCGACGTGTGCCCGCACCGTGTCACGAGCGGCCCCGGAGCTGCCCGCGGGCTCCCGCGGGGCTTCGTGCCTCTCCCCGCCCGGGGGTCGCGCCCCAGGCCCCCTGCCACGGCTTCCAGCCTGGCACCGCGGGTCTGTCGGGGGGCAGATGGGCGCAGGAGCCCGTCGGCCGTTGCAAGGCGGGGTACCACCGGGACGGCGGGGCCCGGGGCTGCCGGTGAGGGCGGCGGGGCCAGGGGCAAGGGCGGCGGGGTCGGGGTGACCAGAACAAGCACCGCCCGGGTTTGGTAACCGAGAGGGTGTCAGGGTCGGGCTGCCCGCCTGCCCGCGGCCCGGCCCCCCTGCTGCCCCGGCCCCGTCCCGCCGTTGTCCTTGTCCCGTCCCGTCCTGTCCTTGTCCCGTCCCGTCCCGTCCCGTCCCCGCCCCGGTCCCGTCCCGCCGCGGCCGCGCGGGGGCGCTGTTGTCCCGCCGTTGCGCCGCCACCACGGCGGGAACTTCGCCGCGTCCTGGGGGGGGGGGGGGGGGGCGGGGGGAGCCGGACCCGCACATACCCCTCACCCAGCCCTGCACCCACCCGGCACGGACACCCACCTGCCCTGCACCCCGCACCGGTCACCTGCCCCCCGCCCGCCCGGCTTTTACCCCTCGCTTACCCATCGCCCACCCCGCGCCCCGGCGGGGGCGCCGGTCCCGCCGCTCCCAGGTGATGGCCCCGACTGTCCCGTGCCCTGCCCCGTCCTGCCGGGCCAACATGGGGGGCTGAGGCCTGACAGACTCATCGCAGCTGTGGCCCCCTCCGCCTTGCACCCTCGGGATGCTGCCGAGACCGTCCCCGTTGGGGGAGCTGCCTCCCGCCCACCCTGCCCCGTGATGGTCTCCGGTGGAGGAGCGACAGCCCACCCCATCACCTCCCGTCCGTACCCCCACCCCAGCTGGACAGGGTTGACCCCACACTCCCGTGGATTGGGCCCTGCAGTGCCCGAGGCTTTTGGAAGGGGATGGCTGTGGGGACAGTGACACAAGTGGGTTGGCCGCAGCCGTGTCCCTGAGGACAGGAGGCCCCTGCTGTGGATTCTCTGATGTCTAACACGGTGTGAGTCCTTCCCTCAGCAGGGCACCGGCCCCTCCCTCACCTTCCCCCGGACATCGACTTGCACAAAACCTGTAGGAACAAAATCTGCTTGAAATCACCCAAAGCAGTCGGAAGGTAGCGGCAATGGAGATAACACTGCACAGGCACAGAGGGAGTGGGGCCCGTTGCCACCAGGCCAGCGCCCACTTACACCCCAAAAATGTCCTAATGGCCCCAGCAAGGACTTGCTGTCCCCAAACCAGAGCTGCTCACCCCACGGCCATCCAAAAATCCGTGGCACAACCAGGATGCGGTCTCAGCGCTGGAGCCTCTTGCCATCCTTCGGCAGTGCCTGTGCGAAAAGCAAAGGGAGACCTCCACCTTTGGGCAAGCAGCTGTCACCCCAGGACAGCTTTTGGGCACCCACGTCCCCTGAGTCCCTGAGAAAGCACCCAAGCGTGCTGGGGACGGCAGCGACCCGAGCTGAGGGCCGATGGCTGGGGACCGGGAGCACCTCTTTAGTCGGCTGCGGAGTTGGGGATGCAGCAAGAGCACCTCTAAGCGCAGAAAGCGCTGCTTTTGCCCCATTTTGCTTTTCAGACTTTTGAGGCTCTCTGTCACCAGAGAGGGGACACTGAGCACAGGGCAGCAGCGCCCGGCTGCTCCTGGGATGGGGTGGTGTTTGGGGAGGTGCCTAGGGGGGAGCTGGCGCTGAGCGTCCCCCAGCACTGGCACCGTAATGGGCAAAACCCACCAGTTTTCCCCTCGCTGAAGTCAGCAGCGGACATTGCATCGCTCTGGTCATCAGCTGCATTTTCAAGCAGGTCACGGGGCATCTGCATCCCATCCATGCCACCTATTTCCCACGGGACCCTGCAGTATTTGTTCCCCCTGCTTCCCCAAAAAAACCCCATTTTTCTCCTTTTTTTCACCATGCTGAGCTGGGGCTCCTGCAGACCCTTTCCATTACACCCCAGCCTCCCCTTCCATCCTTCCCCACCGCCGAAGCCCCTTGCAGTGGCAGGGAGGGGACGGTGATCCCATCCTCCCCCCGGGGCTGGGGCTCTGCATCGGCCCCCTCAGGTTTCCATGAAACCTGCAGCAGGTACCTTGAACCAGGGGCCAATCTCACTTGCAAACGTTCCCTTTGATTTTATATTATTATTATTAAGGCCACAGAGTATGGCTGAAAATTAAGAGAGGAAAAAGACATCAGTTGAGTGTCCCTCGGCTCGCCATGCTCCTGAGCCCAGCAAAGGGCTGGGGCTGGGGACAAGGGTCCCACCATCAAGGATGCCCAATTGAGTCCCACTCTGCTGGAGACAGGTCCAACCTTGGGGCCAGTTTGTGCAAAGCCAGTTTGTGCAAAGCCAAGTCTGAAAAAAATGTGGCAGCAGCAACGGTTCCGGCTGCGCTGCAGAGCCGCCCGCTCCCCTCCTCGGCTCAGCTGCCTCCCCGTGGTCGCTGCTGCCGGGAAATGCTTTTCCTCTGACCGGTTTCAATCTTGTCACTCGGTAATTCCTTGTGCGACCAGACAGAAAACACCCCCCCAGACCCCCTTCTCCAGCCCATTTGTTTCCCTGCACACTCTCCTCCTGCTCCCGCTCACTCGCTGCCTTTCAAGGTAATCACCGGTGCCGCAATCGCTCTTCAGGAATATTTTTTTTTTCTTTTCCCCAGGTGCTTAATCACCCTTATTACCCTTTTCTGATTAATTAATTCTAATTAATTTTGCACTACCATTTTTGAGAAGAGGTGACCAGGACGGCACATGTTGTTGCAGGTGATTTGCACGGCAGGTCCTGCAGTGCCGGCACAGCCCTCTCCTCGGCGGCTTTTAACCTGGGTCCGGGCTGGCGCCTGCTGCCCCGTTTGCTGCCATTAATGGCAATTAATAGAGCAACGAACCCTCCGAGGCCCTGGGAAGAGCCCCGAGTTACTTCGCGGGGAACCACGCAGGATGGTCCCACCTCCTTTACTCTGCAGAGGCAATGGGGTTTGACCTCGGCCAAACCTGCCCCTGCATCCACATTTGCCCGGCTCCTTCAGCTGCCTCTGCCGCGCCATGGCCAAGGCTTGGGAAGTCAGAATAAATTAGGTCAGGGCTCCTCCCCGCTCCCCGAGAGCCACCAAGGTGCTCAGAGGGTGGCAGAGACACGGATCCCTTTGCACCGGCCACGCTCTGTCACCTCTCACCTTCCAGCACCGGTGCCAGCCCTTCGCCGGGTACCAGCACAGGCTTCACCCCCGCGTCGCCCTGGGGCCTTCGGAGCCGAAACCCAACGCAGTTTGGGTGACGCTGCCCTTGCAGTAAATACACGTGTCCTGGGGACAGCGGCCAGCGTCCCTCTGCTGTTTGCCCCAAACGCAACCCCTGGTCCGTATCTCATCCCCAGCACCCAGCAAGGAGAGGGGATGCGGGCTGGGAGGCTGTGGCCACGCTCATGCCCAGGAGGCTCATCAGGGCTTCCCCGTCCCTGTTGCCTGCCACCGGTCGCTGTCCCCAAACGGAGCTGGCGAGTGATTCTGCTGGCCAGGCGGTCACCCAGCGCAGCTCGGGGCCAGGCACCGTCCATCCCACCTTGCTCCCTCGGCCACTGGCTCTCAGCGGGAGGCTGAAGCATCACCACTGACACTGCTGAACCCCCCCCAGCAGCCCCAAATAGATAAAATGCATTTATTATACATAGTGGAATATATGCTATATACTATAAACTGTATGCTATATACTAGATAGTAGATAATAGATTGTGTGTGTGTGTATATACATATCAATTCTCTCTATACACTATGTATAATATTGTGAGTATAACTGTATATGTGTGTATATATACACACATATATAGTGCAAATGGAGCACTTATGCTTATATGTACTTACATATATAGGTATACAGCACATATATATCATATATATATACACACATGTATATTTACACACAGATAGATATGGGTATATGCATACATATATGCATGTGGATATATGCGCATACAAATATATATATACACCAATGCAAAATATATATATATACCAATACATAAAACATATTTTTATATATGCATGTGTGGTGTACATGGTATGGTGGGGGGAAAAGAAGGAGAGAGAGAGAGAGAGAGTATGTACGGGTGTAGTGCACAGTGAAGCTGCCCTGGCTCCATGTCCAGTACAGGGCAGCAGGGAGGAAGAGGAGGAAGAGGAGGGAGACATGGAGAGAAGCGCACGGCAGGGAGAAAAAGGGAGAATACAAACTGCTCCGAGTTGCAAAAGCTCCCCTCTTTGATTAATTGTACTTTCTGTTTGATAAATGTTACTCATGAGTATAAAATATGCAAAGCACTTAGCAAGTTCACACTGTTTAAAGAACTCAACTAACTAAATTAAAATTCGATGATATGAACGGAGCCGCGGAAAAGCAGCGTGGCAGCACGCTGTTCGGGGAGCCAGCCCGAGCAGGGAGCCAGCGCCATGGCCGCACATCCCACCCGTGCATCCCTCCCCGGCGAACCGAACCACGGCGGCGCCCGGCCCATGGGACAGCGCCTTCGGCCCAGCTGCAGCAGGTGGTTTCGGTGAGGCTGTGGGTGAGAATTTCTTGTGTGGGTCCCTGCAGGGTGGTGAGGGGCTGCCAGGGACCAGCCCGGAGCATCCTCACCCCTCCGCTCTGTGGCGCTGCCTGCAGGCAGGGGTGACCCCGGCGCAGGGCTAGCTGCCAGCTTGGATGGGAGAGCTGAATAATTTGCTCTAATTCCCAACCACTGCAGGTGGCAGAAGCCAAGCACCCAGCCCCAGGGACCAGGGTGGATCCGGTGGGCACCCAAACCCCCAGACCAGGGGTTTTGCAGCACTGCTGAGCCCTGAGGCAGCACCCCAGTATCCCAACTTGCGTTTCCCCCCCCCCTTTAACGCATCAGACCCTGGCGAGCGTGACACCTCCCTCCATGCTCGCAGTGCTGTATCCTTCTAGACTTTTGAAGAAAATCAGCTCAGTCCTTTCTGGCTTTCCTGACATGGCAGTGGAGGGGAGCCCTCCTGCCACGGGAAGGATGGGGAACCGGTTCCCCACATGGGGTGTCTGCAGTTCTGCCAGCTCCCACCTCTGCCCCAGCTCATGGGCTGGGGGATGCAGTGAGCACTGGGAGGATGCAGAGTGTGCACTGGGAGGATGCAGTGAGCACTGGGAGGATGCAGAGTGTGCACTGGGAGGATACAGTGAGCACTGGGAGGATGCAGTGTGTAATCTGAGGATGCAGTGAGCACTGGGAGGATGCAGAATGTGCACTGGGAGGATGCAGTGAGCACTGGGAGGATGCAGTGTGCGCACTGGGAGGATGCAGTGAGCACTGGGAGGATGCAGTGTGTGCACGCTCAGCACTCTCCCTGACTCCCAGTGCATGGCATGTGCCCACTTCACACCGGACATGCTGCTCAGGCTCCTGAACTCGGCTCCTGTCCCGGGTGAGCAGGGCTTGCTGGAGGCAGCTCTGAGCAGCAGCTGCCAGGCAGGTAGCAGCTCCCTCCTGCCTGGATTTGAGAGGAGAAAGAAGGAGGAAAACCTGGCCTGGATCCGGCCTGACTGAGCGCCTGCATCTCTGGAAAGATTTAAGAGCCCCGCTGGCGAGGGTTAAGCACGTCCCCAGAGCTGCCCCCCGAGCCCCTGGGTGTCCCACTGGGTCCCATTTTTTTGCCAAAGCTAGTCTTCACTGGGCCGATAAATCCTTCTGCAGGGCATGACCCTGCACCCGCTCAGCCCTGACAGGGAGAGAGTAAAACGACCCAAACTTTGCAAAACCTCCTGGGAGTTTTTCCCAGGGAGGGATGAGCTGGCATGGCACGGTGAGCAGTGAGCCCAGCCCAGCCCCGAGCCCCCGGCACGGCCCCGGAGCCCCCCGGCACATCCCGTTGCGGCACGGCCAATGCCGACCTCCACGGTACCAAGCCGGCTCAGCTTATCCTTGCAGTTTGAGCAATGATTTAGCCCCTATGAACCCACCCGGCTGTAAATCCTGGCACAGACAAGTCCCAAACATTCGTTTCAGGCAACGCAGTTTGTGTCATCTCGGCATTAGCATTTACACTCTTATTAATTAATACTTGTTAAACTGAGACTAAAAATAAAGCGCTCGGCTCCTCGTTTCAGCCAACGCCTCTTTGCCCTCGCCCGGCAGCATGGCTGGGCTGTGGCAGGCTCAGCACCCAGCTGCTCCCTTCTCCATAGCCAGAAAGGAGGAAAAAAAGAGGGTTATGTTGAAGCAGGAATCCCGCTACAGCAAAGTTCACCCCTTTCTGCACAGCCTTGGGACAAACCGACCGGCTCAGCTAAGGGTGTGCGGCAGCGTGAGGCTCGCCCTCGCCTCTGCTCCTGCCTGGGACGAGCTGTGGGGATGGCAGCGCACACGGGGTTTAACCTTTATTTTCTGTTCCAGCTTCTGAACTTGTTTTTCTCTAGCTTTCCCCCCCCCCCCCTTCCTGGGCCGAGCACAGCTCAGTTGCACTTCCCATTCAGAGCTGATTTCATTTCCCAGGCGGGACACCCCTGGAGGGCTCATGTCCGGGAAGGAAATGGTTAAGCGCGGTGGGCGCAGGTGGGCTTTTGTGCCTGCACACTGGCAGGGCTGCCACCAACTCCATCGGAAAGGCAGCAACTGCTGCTGCAAAAGTCCCTTTTCCCTCCGCGGGGCTGCTGCTGCCCATCAGTGTCCCTGGGTAGATGCGAAGCCAGTGGCTGCACTTGTGCGTTAGTGCTGCTGCTGGGGGTGGGGGGGCTGTGAAGGAGAGGAGGGCCTGAAATAGGGGTCAGAAAGGCTTTTGGGGAGCCCCAGGGGTGAAACCAGCCAGGGAATGGTGCTCCCCACCACACTCCAGCCAAACATTAAACCTGCGAGGCTCCGTGTTTCCTCCCTTCCCAAGTGCCCGAGCTCTTGTGCCTCCTTCAGACCTCAGCTAAGCAAAGAACGCAAAGTCTCAGCACAGGCTGCTTCCCATATAGATTACGTACATCGCACATGGATCTATAGCACACAGACCTAGAGTGCACACAGAGCCGGTGTGGTGCCGGCCGGATGAGGCTGTGCCGACTGCGGCTCCCCGATGCTATTGCTGGGGAAGGCAGCCTGGTCTGCAATACTTAATAACATTAATAATATTTAATAATAATAATAATATTTAATAGTAATTTGTTAGTTAACCTTTATTAATGGAAATTCAAAGCCTGCAAATTTACGTGACTCTGGGAAAGCCCCGGGTTACCAATTTGTGTGACTTCAAACACCAAATCTTGCAAGACTTGGCCATGCCCTTGGCTTGGGTGCTCTTCCCAGACCCGCTCAGCTTTCATTTTCTTGGAAATCTCAAACTCCAGTGGAGCAGAGAGACCAGGATCCCACCCTCCCTGCTGTGCCAGGGCAGCCCAGCATGCAGCCAGGGGGTGGAGGGGCTCTGCAGGGGGGCGGAGGGGCTCTCCCAGCCCGGGCCATGGGACGGAGAAGCCGATGCCCAGGTCCCCTCTGAGCCGGCGTCGGTACCGGAGCCGGCAGCACCGGCGGCACTTGGCGATGCAGCACGGCTCGCGTGCGTTGGGAGTGAATGTTAATGGTGCCAAGCTCCTGGGAGAAATGATCAAATTCTCCGTCTAAAGCAGGGAGGAGAAGAAGGGGAGGGGAAGGAAGGGAAAATAACTCCACAGATTAATTCTGCTGATGAAAATTAAAATCGGGCATCGCCAAACCAACCCCAGAACGAGCTGCTTCGGAGCCGCAGCTCAGCCCCAGCCTGGCCGCAGCCACCCTCCAGGCTCAGATCTGCCCGGGCTTTGCTCCCGCTTGTCCCCCAAAAGCCCCCAGATGTGTTAAGCCAGCAGCCCCCCCCCGCATGGGTAAATGTGCTGCAGCTGATGGGGCAGGATCAGGCCCCAGGGCCGGGAGGGGCTGGGCTAACCCAGCTGGGATTAGCTCAGAGAGGGTTTATCTTCATCTCTAGTGCCTTCGCTGCACCCGGCTTTACCTGCCCAGAAGGTGAGTCAAAGCACCCCAAATCCCAAGATTCATTTCCATGCCAAAGATTAAAAAAATTAAATGTTGAGGACTTTTTTTTTCTTTTTTTTCTTTTTTTTTTCTTTTTTTTTTCTTTTTTATTGACTTCCTGGGTTTTGAGCCTTTAAAGATTTACTTTTTCCCTCTGTACTCTCTGGCAAGGATGGCTCTGAAGGTTCTCCTGGCCTGGGCAGAGACCTGGCAGTGATCACAAGACTCCAGAAGCTGCTGCTTTAAAAGGAAAACCAGCTTTAAAAAGAAAATAAGGTAAGAACTTGGGAGTGGGCTGTGCCACGAGCTGCTGCAGGATCTGACCCTCTGGGCTGGCAGCTCCCTCCTGCTCTGCTCCCGCTGGAGCTGGAAAACCTCCCGCGGAGCCTGGGAAGTCCCATGGGAGGGATGTGGCTCCAGCATTCCCAGGGCAGCTCTGGGGGCACAAAGGGACTTTCCTTGGCTTGGACAGCCATGGGCATGTTGGACGGCGCCGAGGAGGGCAGAGGGCTCTGCACCAGGGTACGCGGCAAAGCCTTGAGGGTCCGTGCTGGGGTTGGGGCCGCAGCAGTCCCAGGGGAGCACCCATGGGTGAGACCCCCCCCCGCATGCCCCACTCTGCTGCACCCCACCTTCCTGCTCCCCTCCGCTGCACCGCCAGCCGTCCCCTCTCCCTGGCTGTGATTTCATGTTGATCTCAGGCTGCTTTCCTCCCTCCCTCCGTCCCTCCTCCCTCGCTCGCCGCTGCCAAGTCCGCAGGTTCCCGCTGTGACCTTGAGCTGGTTCCTGGAGCTGGTTGTGGGTTTCTTAAAGGAGCCATGGGGCCTCCCACCACCCCCTTCCTGCTCCCCTGAACCCTGGCACAGCCACCCACCAGGATGCCTTGGGGATGGGGGGAACCAGGAGCAAGAACGGGGGGGGCCCCAAGGGTGGAAAAATTGGGAGAGGGTAGAAGTGGCCAATTCTGCAGCCACGGGGCCACGGCTCGGCCATGCTCATCACCAGCCGCTGCGTTTTCTCTGGATCCAAACAGCTGCTGGAGGGGGCTCCTGGCCACCAGACCCAGCGCTGTGCGAGGGGTGCGGTGGGCAAAGCCCCCCCCTCCCCCCACTTGCAGGTGGTACCCAGCGCTGTTGGTGACATGGGGAGGGGGAGCCCGGTGCCGGCATCAGGAGGTACAGGGGTGCCCGGATTAGAGGGGTGCACCCACCTCCCAGCACGATGGCAGGTCGGTGGCCCTCGCTGGTGGTGCGGTGGCCCTCGGAGCCCCACAGCCTCCAGCAGTGGCAGGGAGAGCGTGAAAGCGAAGGCGATGCCGGCTGCTCCCAGCTCCTCTCCAAAGCCAAGCCAAGGGGCAGACGACAGACCGCCCACCACGGAGGGGAAAGCCTGCAGGCAGGGACCCGGTTTCCTTGCTGGAGCACACGCGTGTGTGTATGCACATGTGTGTGCATGCCTGTGCAAACACAGGGTGGCTCACCCGGAAAGCGGTCACTTGCATTCGCACAGTGGTTGTTGTGCATAAACCCCAAATGGCACGAGCATCCCCACAGCCCAGGGCGAAGGTGAGCAGTGCCTGGGGTCTCAGCAGGGCTGAAACCCCCCAGACTGTCCTCACCCCGTTCCCTAAACACCCTCAAACCCTCCCAGGAAAATCCTCTGGGTTAAACCCCGTGTGAGATGTGGCTTGGCCTGGGGGAGAGGGGGAACACCAGCTCTTGGGCTGAGACTGAGAAGCCAAAAAGCATCTCAAAGTGCAACCAGCTCCAGTGTGGACGTGCACATGGATACCCCAGGAGCAGAGGTGTTCCTGTGCCGTGGAGGTTTTAAACCACAGCTTAGCTAAGCTGGCAAGGCTGAAGTATAAGCCTTGCTTGGCCAGCCAGGGCCATACTAAAAGCTCCATCAGCTGGAGAGGACCCCAATCAATAAGTGCCTTCAAGGCAACTAATAAAACTTTGAAATTATGCAGGTAGCGCTTGGCGCTCTGCAGCGAAGGTGGTGTTTAATTCATGGGGATGCTCTCGGGGAACCAGGGAGCGGGGTCTTAAATTAGGGAGAAGGAACAAGGGGCCGCACTGCTGCCATCTGCACCGGTGCTTGGATGGGCTTGGAAGATGCTGCAGTGACAAATTTACTGCTGAGCCTTCCTCGCTGCAGTGCCCGAGCACAGCACCTCATCCAAACCCACTGGAGGTACTGGAGAGATCCAAAGATGCCCCCAGACTCCACCCTTGTCTGAGCATCTCTCAATCCCAGGGAGATGCTGAGCACGCAGCAAAGCTCCCTGCTGCCTCGTGGGCGCATGGACCACAGGACCCTGCAGATCAGCCTGGGGACCCCAAAACCAAGCTGTGTGCTGGGAACCAGAACACTTTCTGCCCTGGATGTGGAGCCCATGGTGGCTCGTAACAGCGTGGGAGGGAGCAGGAGGGGATGCCTTCAGCCCCATCTATTATAGATCCATATGGGGGAAACTGAGGCACTGTGGGGTTACAGAAGCAGAAGTGCTAAAGGATAGTTAGGGGAGAGACTCAGTAGGGCTCATGCTCTGGAGGAGACCAAATGCTCAGGGGATGAAAACCTAGAGATTTCTCTCTGCATCACCCACATAAAGGCACCAACAGGCCACCAAAAGTCACAGCCAGGTAGCCAGGGCACCCTTGGGAACCCCTGATCTCACCAAGGAGAGGAGAAACCGCTCCTCTGCCACCTTCATCCGAGCTGCTGGGACCGATGCTCTGCGCAAGGAGCTGGGTCCAGCCTGCAGGAGCCGGGGATCGAAGTGCTCAGGGCTGTTGCGGCAGCACAGGAGGCTCAGACATTGCCCCCACCACCACGGGGACAGCTCGGGAGAGCCCAAGCCTGTGTCCCATATGGTGTGGGGACACAGCCCCCGGCTCAGCCAGCGCCACGCCAGGAGGAGGAGGGATGGAGCAGGATGAGATGGGAGAAAGGGAAGAAAAGGAGAAAAATGAGTTTTCCTGCTGCCCCAGCGGTGTGGCGATTGATCGGGTGCAGGCTGGTGTGGAGCGGTGCTGAGAGCCTCATTCCCCACCGCCGGCTCACAATTATTGGAAAAAAACCGGCGCTGCTGCTGCAGTGAAATTAGTTATTGATCTCTTGTCTGGGTGACAAGCACGGCGCTCAGCTGTGGGGCTGCTCTCCCCGTCGGCCGGCCCCGGAGCCTCCTCCGCTCACCCCGCCGGGGCTCAGCATCCCCAGGGCTGTCCCCCGGGTGGTGACGAGGAGGCGACCAGAGGTCTCCGTGCTCACCCTGGCTCCAAAGCTGCTCCCCAAGGAGGTTTTGCCCACGCAAAGAAGACATCAGCTGGAGAAAAAGAGCTCTGCCCCATGCAGGGTGGGACCCCCGAGTGCTGACAGCCCCCAGCTTTTGCCCTTTGCAAAGCTTTGCCCCCCACCCACAGCCATCTCCCACCACTGCCGGGACTCCCGGCCCCCTGGGACTGGGGTCAGGGCGTCCTGGGGCCTTTTCCACCTCCCGATAACCTGGCCATCACGGAGGGAGATAAGGCAGCGGGAATCAGGCAGCCAGAGAGCTTTTGTTGTCTGGAACGACTCTGCACATCCCTGGCCACAGCCGGCCTGAGAGGCTGCACCAACATCGGCTGCCCAGCCCCGTGGACACAGAGGGAGATGCAAGGCTTGGGCAAACGGTTTCCACCCATCCTAGGCACATTTTCACAGTTTCAACAACAACAACAACAAAAAAAAGATATTTATTTTCTTGTTGTAATTCCCAGTGCGAGGCAGGAACAACAGGGGACATTTCAAACTATCCTGTTTTCTTCAAAACGTGGTCACCAGCGAAACGCTTTGCTCTGGGCAGAGTTGGGGTTTGGTTTCCAGCAGGTTCGTTTTGAGTCTCACCTTTGCTTTGAGCTAATTCGGGCGTTTCATTTGCACAGAGCAAGGATGTTTGCTAACAGGGCCGGTGGTTTGAGGCTGGCACTGGGATCCCCTCAGTCACATCAGGGTTGTCTGTTCACAGGGGTTTTTTCCACCAACTTTTTGCCCCAGAAACTCCCTGAAGTGATTCCTCCCCAGGGTGTAATTAAAGTGGCTTTTGGGATGTAAATGAAAAGCCACCTGATGGGTTCCTGGGGCCCCTGGTCTCGGCAAAACCTGCAAGCTTCTCCTCTCCCAGCTGTTTCTGTGGAGCCCCTGTGATGGGGACGCAGCCGGTGCCCCTCTGCCAGCAGGGTCCCATGGGTGCTGGGTGTAGCTCAGCATCTGGGGGTGTCCCCTGCGGGGGGCACGAGCTGGTGGCACTGCCCACGTGCAAAGCCTGCAGGTTGTGCTGGTGGCGGGGTGCCAGGAGGGAACACGGGGGCGACAGGATGGACCAGGACCTGTCCCACGAGTAGCTCCCGGGGACGGGCAGAAAGTGCCAGTGGGGTGGGCAGGCGAGGGGGACAGCGGCCGGAGGCCACCGAGGTGGCTCATGGGGTGTCCCCAAGCCCTGCCGTGAGGGGCACAGCCAGTTGTCTCCTCGTACCTCCCTCTCAGCATCCCAGGCAGCACAGGACCCTGTCAGCATGGGTGTCCCTGGGGAGGCTGGGGGTTCCTGGCCCCTTCCCCAGCCCGGCACAAAGGCCTGGGAACAAAAGCCTGCTGGATGCGGTCCCGGCCAGGGGTATTTGTTTAGACCCGGGGGGGGGGAGGTGAAGGGGGGAGAGGAAACTGCATTTCAAAGCGTTTCGCTCTTTGTCAACCCTTGGCAGCCCCCCCAGTGCCCCCTGCATGGTGCCGGTACCCCTTTGAGAGGGCACTGGGTCCCCTCCAGCCAGCTCCAAGTCTCTGCTGGGGAGGGAAAAAGAGAAGATAGAGAAGGGAAAAACGTCCAGTCCAGCCAGGAGGAGGGAGCAGATCGCTGCGGGAGCATTTCCCCGGCTCAGCCCCTCTCTGGGTGGGGAAGGTGAGGATGCCCCAGCTCCAGGGACTGACTTCTGGGCTGAGGGCGGGCTTGGGACTCCATGTGTTTCTCCCCATGCCTCTCCATTCTCATAATTACACTGTTTTTCGGGGGGGGGGATTGCTACCCTGGAGCTGGATCAAAACCAGTGCCTGGCCCCTCCCCAATCTGCCAGCACCCAGAACAGAGCCGTGGGTGCACAGGTCCCCTCGGAGGCACCGGAGGTGGTTGGCAGAAGCCGGCTGGGCAAAGCCCATCCCTGACAGCCCTGCCCAGGGTCCCCCGGCGAGGGGCCAGCCAACACTGGGGGGGCGTCTGGCCGCCTGTAGTCGACCCTGGGCTGCTTTTGCAGGTCCCCTTGTCACATCCATCACCCAAAGCGGGGCACATCGCTGCAGAGACAAACCCCCAGTGCCTTCAGCTCCAGGTGAGACACTGGGCTGCGCTCCAGGGACCACTGCACATACGAGGTCTCCTGGGGCTGTTTTGGTATTTCACTAACCTAAAACCCCCCACTTGTGCCGGTGGCTGGGCAGGGAGGGGCAGCAGAAACCACCACTGGCATCTTCTTGCGAGAAGCAGCTTCCCAGTTTGCAACTGGGCACTCTCCCAGTGAGTTAGCCTCACCCCGTCACTGGCACAGGAAGGCACTGTGAGAGCCAGCCAGCCCCAAACCCCAGCAAAGCTGGGATGTGGATCCTAACTTCCCAACAGCCTCCAGAGCTTTGCACTCCACAGGCTCTGCATGGAGATGAAGGGGGAGAAAGGTGCAGGCGATGGGGCTGAGGCTCCATCCACCAGCTCTCCTGCCTCCCCGCTTCCCTCCGGCACGCTGGCGGAAGCCGAGCCCACGCCGACGGCAGCGGCTGGGCAGATGGAAAGACCAAATGATGGCTTTGCAGGGGGCCTGGGATTTGTTTGAGCCATCGCTGTCTCAGTGAGTGACTTCGAATAACGGATTCACTTGAGAAAATCGCCATCTGCTCCCGGACAATTCGCAACCAGAGGAAAAGGTGAAATAAATTCAACGGCTGTATTATCTGCCCGTCCCCAGCTCCAACAGCAGGGTCAGGCTTTGTGCAGCATCCTGAAAGCAACTGGGGAATGAGAGGATGGTTTGGGATGAGCAAAGAGGAGAAAGCGGGAAGAGGGTGGAAGAGGTGAGGCCCCGGGATGCTGTGCTGGCAGCAGGGCTCTCCTGGCATCCCTGGTTTGGTGAGTTTGGCAGGAAGACAAAATCTCACCAGATCCATTATTTTTTTTCCATCTCTGAATTTTGAGTGCCTCCTGCTTCCAGCTGGGCTGGAAATACCACAAAAACAGATGCTACAATGCAGCACTTTAGTGCTTCGAAACCAGGAAGAAACCAGACATGACAAACAAATGCAGGGGTTTGTAGCGCTGGCCCCACCGGCCGAGCTGGGGATGAGTCCTGAGGGTGCCTGGAAGAGCCCTCGCACCCACTGACCGCCCCTCGGCAGGCTCAACAACTCCAAAATTCAAACCCCTCATCCTCAGCAAAGCAAATTGATCTCAGGAGGGGATAAAAGTGTCCCCTGCATCTCTGCTCTGCCATGTCTGTGAGCCCAGAACCCCCCCCACAGCTTAGACGGCTGATTTTTACGTGCTTGCAGTTAGGAGGGGGATGGCACCACTGGCCATCACCTTGGCCAACGCGGCCACCTCGTCCCACCCCAGCCCTCCCTGGCAGGTCGCAGCCCCCAGCTCAACCAGCCCGGCTCCCGGGGAGAGGCTGGCAGTGCCCGTGCGCCCAGGACACCACGCCGGGCCTCGGTGTGCTGCCACCAGCTGCTGCAGCCCCACGGCGATGAGCCAGGGCTAAACCCCCCCCCCCCCCCCCCCCGAGGGGCAGCGGTCACTGGCGTGGAGGTGAGCCCCCCCGATGTGTTCGCTGCCCACACGGGAGATAAAAGCTCCCGTTGTTTTTTACAGCAGGCAGGAGGTGGACAACGTCAAAGACAGAGGAAAATGGCTGTGACCCGGTGCCGGGAACCCCAGGCTGGGTGACACTGCTGGGGGGACCCATACGAGGTCCTGGGGAGGGCTGGGGGCTCAGCAGTGAGTCCCCACTGTAGCGACACGTGGCTCTGAGCCATCGCTGAGCACGGCGCAGCTGGCCAGCAGCGGGCAGGATGCTCCGGTTCGCACCTCGCCTTGGCGTGGTTGCAGCGCTGCCGTTGCTCCCTGCAGCCGGTCCCCTCCTCGCGGGTGATGCCGGGGGTGCCGGGTCCCCAACCGGCCTCATGCCAAGCTGTACGGGCAGGTCTTGCCCAGCGTGTAGCGAGAAAGCGAGTGCTGGGGGGGGGGGGGGGGCACAAGCCCGGTCGGCCGCCTGTGGAAGAGGAGGATGAGGATGGGGAGGTGGAGGAGAAGGATGGGGAGGAGGAGGAGGATGGGGAGGCAGGCAGGAGGGATGGCAGGGCAGACCGCATAGCCGAGCCGCAGCGAGCGGGAGCGGGAAGGCGAGGCTGAGCGAGGGAGAGGGAGCAGAAATCTGTTGCCCAGGATGTGTGCTTCGCTGTCAGCCGGCTCTGATTAACGGGCTGCCTTCCAGCTCCGCGCCGGCTGCGTTCCTGGCAGGAGCGGAGCCCCCCGGCTTCCTGCCGTAGGAGTGGCTCGCTGAAAGGTTACATTTGCACAATGTGCCGCTGGAAAAGCGGTGCCAGAGGTTGCAGGCGGGGGAGCCGGGCGAGCGGGAGAGCAGGCGGCTCAGCTCGGCTCGGCTCGGCTCGGTTCGGCTCGGCTCTGCCTGTGTAATGGAAAAAACCCTCTGGGGGCCACGCAGGAAAATATCAAGTTATGCTCCCCCAGCACAGCAGAGCTGGGCCCAGCCGGCCGTGCATGGGGGGAATGAGAGCGAGGGATGGGGCGATGGCGGTGCGCACCCCCAGACCCTTAGTGCTGCTCCGGATCAGCCCCAGTGCGGGGAAAAATAGGGCTCTGCCCATGCACCCCCATCACGGTGTGCTGCGGGGCAGTGAACCCCTCCTTCGCGACGCTGGACTCCCCGGTAGGGTTTTGCACTTGCTGTAATCAGGATCCCACGTCTCTGCCGTTTGGTGGGGAAAATTGAGGTGGTTGAGGGGAAATTTCCAAATCTGGCAAGGAAGAATTTCCTTCGATGGAGCTTCAATCCACACCGCTGTGATTTATGGGGCTTGGCACAGCCACAACTACATCCACACACGTGCACAGAGCTCATCCCCAGTTTTCCCAGCCCTGCTACCCCATAACTTTTGGTCTGGGGATATTATTTTGGTGTCTGGAAAGTCCAGCTCCTTGTGGGATTGCTGAGCCCACCATAGTAGCTCTCTGCCCCACAGCATCCCCTAAAAAAAAAAAAAAATCTCTGCTCCTCTCCTCCATCAACCCTCTTGCACTGAAACAAGTCTCCTTTTCAGCAGCTCAGCACCCTCCAGGGTGAAGCCCTTCATCCATCCTTGCACAAGACCCTTCCTTTCACCTTCTCATTTTTTTTTATTGCATCTCAACCTGTCATCTTCCTGTCCTCCAACCATGGAGGAGAGGTCAGGGCAGCACCCACCCTCACCCCGGGGTGCTGGAGCCAGCTTGCTCTACCTTGTAGGAGTCGACATTTTCCTTTTTGTCTCCCTCGTTTCCTTGGTTTCAAGATTTTTCTTCCTTATTAAGCCCCTAATTAAAAAAAAACAAAGTAGGGAAGATTCCCAGATTCGGGGCGGTCGGAGCGGGAGGAACCACAGCTGCCCCCACAGGTTTTCCCTCCCCAGGTGTGGGACCCAGTGCTCTCGCCCTGGTTCCTTGGTTTTGCCCCAAAGCTTTTAAATCTCACACACTCCAGTGCCGGAGCTGGCGGACTCCAAACCCCACCACATCCCCCTGCTCAGCATCACCGGGTCCCCACTGTGCTGGGGTGCAAGTCCTCCCCCCTCCACTGTCCTGGCTTCCCTCTGTGTCTGTTTTCATTAGGATTTAGAGATAAGCTTCCAAATAAAGGCAGTGTTTTTAACCACTTGGCCTTATCAGCCAGCATCCAACGGCATTCACCATCCACCCAGCAGGGCTCAGAGGATGCTCTGAGGGAAAAATAGGATGCCAGATCTCCAGGTTTCTCCTTCTCCAAGATGCAAACCAGTCCCACAGCCTGTGACGTGGCTCCAGAGGGCACCGGTGGCTTCAGGAAACTATTTCTACCATTAATGGTCCCTGCCTGGGGACAGTTCATGCAACCATGTGTGTGAATACAACCCAAGTACCAGCTCAGCACACCTGGATTTTATTCGTGGTTCTGCCTGGGGATGACCTTCAGCAAGTTGTTTCCCTTCTCCGTGCTTGTGTTTCCGCTTGGTCTCTCACTATCCGCCTTTTTTAATCCCAGCGATGCTCTGCCCGCCCCCCCGCCTGAGGAGACTCCATCCCACTTTGCATCCCCCCCCACCCCCCCCAAAGGTGTGCAAATGGCAGCACCTCTGAGCATCAGCAGGTCCTACACCCTCCAAGCGTTCGCCAGAGCCCACCGCTGCCGAGCCCCCCTCCCCGCCAGGCCGTGCGTCCCGTGGCTCGTTTTTACAGCGTGTGTGCAAAGCCCTGAATATACAAACCAGCTGCCGGCAGCTTCCAGCCCCCAAGCTGCTCTGGGCAGAATCAGCTCCTCGCATGAGCCTCGCCACGGGGGCGTCCCTTCGGACAGGGCTGGAGATAGTCTCACTCTCTTCCTCTAAGAAGTCTTGCGGATTGGGGGAGAAGTCCTCCAAAGAGAAGGATTTGGGGTAACACCAATGATGACAGCAGACTTGCCCCCCCAAAAACATCCAGCTGCTTGGAGGTAGCAAACGAACCAAAATGCCCCAGAAAAGCCCTACTGCTGTCGCCCAAAGAGCCCCCACGCTGCAGAGGGTCCCCCTTAGGATTCCGCCCTGTTAAAGCCCCATTACTGGCGGCAGAGGAGCACTTCTGCCTGGGTGGCATGGAAAGGAACACTAGCAGCAGCCGTTTCTACCCCTCGCGGGCAGGATCTTGGTGCTGGGGAGGCAGACACTGCCTCAGGACGCGGGCGCGAAGGCGGGAGGTGACGTATCAGACGCTGGGTGCAACGTCCTGCTCGCACTGCAGCCTTGCTGAACCCCCTCCCTGCACACACCCAAAGGTGCTGGGGGGGGCTGGCCAGGAGGGCGGTGTGGGGGGCACGCACTGCTCCCCATCCCAGGGGAGGAGGAGGGTGGTGCAGCCTGGCAGCACCCACCTCCACAGCAAATCCAGCCCCAGGAACCTGGGACTGGGGACGGCGGGGGCAAACACGTCCCGTATTAAGTGCCTCCAGTGCAGAGCAGATGTTTAGAAGAGCCTGGCTCCCAGAAACCTCCGCTGCAAGCCCTGCTGCCAGAGCATGCAAAAAATCCCAACACTGAAGCACGGCCAAGACACCCAGCTCTTCGGGGAATCAGATCTGGCCACAGCACTCAGCATCTACAGATGCAGGCAGCACAGTGGCTTTTGGGGACAAGTGCGTTGTGTCGGAAGCTGCTGGGTCCTCTGGCCTCTGTCCTGCAGTCACTGGCTTCCTTGAGACAAAGCCTGTCTCAAGCATGATGTTGTTTCCTGTCCTTTTCCCAAACAAGGTCCCCAACCATACCAAAAAAACTTGAGTCCACCAAGCCCTTGCTTGCGGACAGCAGAGATCTGGCTGATTGCATGGGGTTGGCTTTCTTCCTCCTTTCCAGCTGTTAAACTGCATTATAGACAGTTAAAAATACATTGCATACTTTCCTAATGTGACTTTTCCGTGGTAAGCAAGCAGCACAGCTGCCACCGAGATGTTGGAGGTCGCAGGGAGAGCTGCTCGCTTGTGCCCATGGATGCCCGAGCGAGCGGCTCTGCCGGCTTGCAAACACGTGGCCCCAAATTTGGGTCCCACAAGTGGGGAATCGCGTGGCCCCCACGGCAACTTTGGCCCCAGCAGACTGACCCAATGGGCTCACTGTTTCTTGCCTCCGTTTCCCCACTTGTAAAAGCATTTATGGGCCATCTTCTATGATGAGATCTCACATTAACCAAAACTTGGCATTCTTTGTTGGGCTTTACAGAAAAGGGGTATTTCGCACAGGGATCAGAGGTTAATAGAAGTCCAGGGTTGAGCTAGAAGTGATCTGTTAATAGCATTATAGTGTAAAAGCCTAATTCCTGAGCGTGACTGGAACTGGCCGCATGCATCCCATCAACATGCCGGCAGGACACGGCCTGGCCAGAGCCTGCAGCAGGCACGGGGCAGCACTGGGGCGGCTGAGCGTTGGTGGTGGCATTGCTGCAAGCCATGCGTGAGCTGGGATGATTCTCCCCTTCTAGCAAGATGCCAAGCTCTGCTGAGGTCTGGGGTAGGTGGGTGGCTGGAAAAACCATCTCTTTTTGGTCTGATGGAAGGAGCAAGCTACGTCCCTGAGGATGCGTTCCCTCATGGCTGGGAGACATCCATGGTGTGGCCATCCTGGTGGAGAAGGCAAGGAGACAGCAAAGCGGATCTCCATGGGAGAGGCGAACACCCTCCTCCTGCCCGTGGTACAAGGGTGAACGTGGCCGGGGCATCCCCAGGCGTGGCCCGTGCCCGAGACCCAGCTCCCATCTTGTGCTGAGTTGGCCAGAGGGGACAACCCAAGATGCGTCCTGGGATGCCAGGGGCTCCCCTCGGCTCCCGGTGCCAGGAAGGAGGGTGCATTGGTCCCCTGCACCCCAACCAGACCGCATCCGACCCAGACCAACCCCAACAGACACCTCCTCAACCTCTCGCAGGACCGATGCCGTGGCCCCTGCGTGGGCTTGGGCAGCAGAGAGGAGTCCAGCACCCCAGAGCAGCTTGGGTACCCCAGACCCCCGGCGAGGGGCTGGGATGGGGAGGAGAGCCTCAGAGAGGGTGAGGAAGGAGTTAAATCCCCAGCACTGCCAGCCCCCCCCACCCCCTGCTTCTCTGCTAACTTTGGGAGGAAGGGAATAGCATAAAGGTAAGAGTGGAGGAAGGAGAGAGGAGACAGATGAGAGAAGGAGCAAGCGAGGGAGAGGGGGAGCGGGAGAGAGGAACAGACGGCAGAGAGGGAGAGCGTGGGGGGGAAGATGCTGACGCTTCTCCTCCATCTCGGCGAGAGGCAGATAGAGGGGAGCAAGGGAAAAAAAAAAAAAGAAAAAAAAAAGGCAAAGACCAAGGGAACATGGGAGAGGGAGAAGGAAGGAGCCGGAGCGAGGGAGCATGTGTGAAAGTCGCAGTGAGAGAAGGGGCCTCTTTGATTCCCCGTGCCTCATACCAGACAGTGTCTAGACTGCAGCAATTATTGTCAGCTCAGAACACCCAGGCATTGCCATTTCAGCTGAAAGGGAGCTTAACAAAGAGCGAGGAAGAAAAAAAAATACCCTGCCGGCAGAGAGCTGGTCTCCCTCCAGCACAAGGGGCTCTTCGGAGGGCCCTCCATCGCCCCGAGCCCCCGCCGAGCCCCAGCCCCAGGTGCCCTCGCAGCAGGGGGGAGCAAAGAGTTTGCTGCCGAGCGAGGTGGCCGCAGGGTGCGAGCAGTTCCCAGCCCGGCCTCGGGGTCCTTGACTGGTTTTGGGGTGCTGCCACTGGGCTCAGCTCTGGCTGCAAGTCGAGGTTATGCGACTCAGGGCAAGGGGTGCAGGGTGGGGGGGAAAGGGCTCTGGGGGAGGTCAGAGGGGCCCGGCGGAGGGGCGGCTTCCCCCGCGGGCAGCGTTCGGCTGTGAGTGCCCACGGAGCCTGGGGGATGCACACACCGCCTCTGAGCAGTGGGGATGTGACCTACAGAGCTGGGCATCTTCCCCCTGCTTGGGGACCCCGAGGCACACTGCTCCGCCAGCTCATGAGCTCCCTTGGGTTTAAGGAATCGATGGGAGGTCACTCGTGCAAAATCACAGGAATAAGAATCATCCCTCCTCTCCTCCATCCTGTCCCCCATCGCCATCAGAGGAGTTAGCCTTTCCCCTCTCGGGCCCTTTGCCCTCTGAGGAGCTTTTGTGCCTTTGGAGGTCTGGGATGCGGCCGAGCCTCCTGGGAGGGAATTAACACCCAGAACTGGCCGAGAGTCAGGAATTCCTGCTGTCCGCTGGAAACACCCGCCCCGTGCCCACCCCGGCTCTCCAGTGAGGGCCAGCTCCGAATACCTTGGAGGGGAAGAGGTCAGGAGGAGAGCTTGTGTGCCCTGTGTCCACCATGTCCATGGTTTTGGGGTGGCAATGATCCCACCCTGCTGTCCATGGGGCTGCCCTGCAGATAAGCCCCTCTGGGAGCATCCCCAGCTCCAGGGCTGTGCCACCCGTCTTCAAAATTTGGGTGCAAAGAGCAGCACAGGTAAGCAACCTTCTCTGCTGCTGGATGGCACCAGGGACTGTCCCCACGGAGCCTCATGGCCGGTCTGCTGGGAAAGGGGGCCGATCCCTCCAGATGCCGGAACACAGCTCAGGTTTAATTAGCACTTTTAATGCTTGGAAAGGAGGCGCGAGGGAATACCCAGAGGGTTGGACACGTTTTCCTCACTAGCGATCCAGGCTGGCAACAGGGAAGCTCTCCAGCTCCAGCTTGCTCGCCTGGGATGGGGTGACATTGCTCTGGGGTCTAAAACATGGCAAATACCCTTGGCAAGCCCCACTTGGACCCCTCAGAGCAGGGGCACCTCTGTTGAAAGGGGTTTTTGTAGAAAACCCAAAGAGTTGGCACGCTCTGCCAGCGTGGGATGAAGTGTGAGAGGTGCCTGACCCAACGCTAGCTCAGCTGAGCTGTTTGTCCTTGTTCCCTTTCTGCCTTTGGGGAACAACATCCATTTTCTGGCCAGGTCTGGTCATGTCTGCTAAATCAAGGACTTCTTTTCCCTTTGGTACATGGCACTGATGTTGCTGTGTGGATATCAACCCCACTTAGGATCTGGCCGCTGTGGCAGACCAGAGGAGATGGCAGCAGAAGTTCCTCAAAGGACTGGGATGGCAAAACCTGCCTGGGGAGGGACTCATCCCCTCGGTTTACCTTGGCTGGCCACGGTGTGTCTACGGAGATGTTGCCGTTTCCCAGGGCAGGGTCGGAGGAGGAAAGCACCAGCTCTGCCCATTGCTCACGTCTCCCATCAAGATCTCATTGCTGCAGTGCCCTCGGCTCCCAATGCCATGGTGCAGCGCTCCCTTGTGCGCCGGCGTCTTGGGGACAGGGTCTCCAGCTCCCAGTTGCTCCAGCAAAGCCCTGCACACAGGACTTGTAACACTTCTGCCACGAAGGACACCGAGTTTCCAACAAGTGTGGGTGCTGCAGTGAAATAAATACCTGATATGAGCAGTGGTAGGTCTTACGAACTTGTTTGACCTTCACAGGGAATTTTTGGTCAGCCTGCCCTGACCCTGGGCTGGAGCACGAGGAGCCCAGACCTGTGATGTGACTCGTGGGCTTGGGGAAGCAGCTCCCCGAAGATCTGCCAGCTGCAGGGCTTCGGAACTACCGCCCTGGCCAAACACAGCCACACGATGCGGCAGGAACGCCACCGAGGCCTCTGCAGTCTGATGCCGGACTCCCGCTGAAGCGTGGTGAAGCAACGCAAGAAGGAAGACCGTGCCTTCTCCTCCATGGTACCTCCAGTGCCCCTCCCTCGGGCAGCCTCGTCTGCCTTCCAGAGCAATTTGGGGAGCCCCAGCTCCCCACAGTGCCCCACCAGACCCAGCCCTGCAGAGACGTGGGGTCTCACCAGCAGTCCCTGAAGCTGCCAACGTGTGCCCACCATCAGCCCCCCAGCCCCCCGCTTCCCCCCAGCTCTCTGAAATGGCCACAGACCCGAGCGGGGCGGGGGAGAAGAGAGGAGGGATCCGGGAAGCCACAACCGCCGGTGTACGTGCCCTCTTTGTGTGCGAGCGGGTGGGCGGGGGGGGGGGGGGGGGGGACCGGCCGCATCCTGCCCCCCCCGGCACGGCAGCGCGGGGGCACCGGAGGCGCGGGGCAGCGGGGGCTCTGCGGCGGGGGCAGCTCCAGCCGGCACTGGCACCGCGCTCCGGCCCGTGTCCCGTCCCCCCCCCCCACGCCAGGGCCACCCGGGGCAGCCCTGCGCCACGCCACGACCCTCGCCCGCCTTCCCTCCCCTCTGCAAAGCTGTCTGCAAGTGCCAACTGCCAGTTTTCCAGTTCCTCCAGATTTACATTTACCCCCTCCTCCTTTTTTTTTTTTTTTTTTGCCCCCCCCCCCCCTTTCTTCTTCCTGGGTTAAAAATAATCAAGTTTCTGGGAAGCAGCAACTCCTGCTGCGCTGCCTCCCTGCACTCGCGCCCCGGAGAATAGCTCAGCGCTCGGCTCTCCGCTCCGGCCCCTCCTCGCTGCTCTCTCCTTCCTCCTCCCCACCCCCTACAGGGATCTGACTAATATGCTTGGGCTCTGCTTGCCAGCTCAGCTGGAAAGGAATTTAACCATTGCCTGGCCTGGAGGGAAGGAGCAGAGAGACCGGACCTCCCCCCCCGGAGAGGAGCGACCCTTCCTCCGTCACCCGGGACCCCTGGGCTGGGTCCCTGCCTGGCCCTGCTCCCCTGGGTGCTGGCCAGAGGGTGACGGAGGAGGAGGGACACGTGGTGCCAGCACCCCATGGAGGGCTGCGGTCCCAGCCCTGAGCCCCACATGGGTGCAATAACCTTTGTGGACTCCCTCGGAGGTGTCCTGCCTTCCCGTAGGCCAGGTAAGGCGAAATGCAGCACCCCAGGTGCCATGGTCCCCATGGCTCGACTCACGGGAGCTCCTCAAGCATCCACAGATGCTCCCTGGGCACCCACACCCCAAGCCTGCAACTCGCCACAGGCCTCAGCGCCAGGCGAGGGTGGGAGCTGGGGTCCCGTGTGATGCTGCTCGGGGGTCACAGTGAGACCAGCAGCTCCAGCCCCACAGCCCCAAAGGTCTGCGAGGAAGAGCCATGGGCACCGGGAGCCACGGCTCAGCCCTGCTGCAGTGCAGCTCTGGCAGGAGCCGGCAGCCCTCCACGGAGTGCCGGGACTCAGCCTCTCCTTCAACACAGTGGGTAGGAAGCGGTGAGCAAAGGCAGTGTCATGCCTGGGTAAAAACCACGAGCAGAGAAAGCTCCCCCGTCCCCCAAGGCTAAACCCTGGTGCTAAAAAAGCCGGTGTTTGTGCAGACCCCCTCCACTCTCCCCCCTTGCCAGCCAGGCTCTGAGCACAAGCAGATTTAGCAGCACAGAAGGAGCAGGAGCCATGGCTCTGCTTTACAGCAGGACAAGCAAAGCACAAAGCCATGACCAAGGTTATCCCAGAAAGTCTGTGGCAGAGGTAAGAGCTGACTTTCCCCCTCCCGAGGCTCCAGCTCGCTGGTGTATTGCAGCATCTCCCTGCTCAATCAAAGATCCCCTTGAAATCTCCTGGCCATTGCAGGAGGACTTCAAGGCCAGAAATCCAAAGCCCAGCACCCCAGCACTGAGCTGAGCCAAGAGGCACCGGCTCGGCCGCTGCTAACCCCCCGTGCTGGCTGGCTCAGCCCGGCTGCTCCAGTGCCAGGGCACAATCCGTCCCGGAGGAGGACGCTACCTTTCCCGGAGCCCGATGCCGGGCAGGCTGTAAGCACAGCCCCTCCAGAAATGGGGCTGGGGGGAATGAAAAGGCACCGGGCACAAAGCAGGGACCCAGAGGGTGCAGGAAAGCTGCAGCCAGAGGATGACCCTTTCACTGCTGGGATGCTCCTTAGAGTGGGGTCCAGCATATGCCAGAGAGGGGGGGGTTGCACTGGCAAGAAGGAATCTGAAAGAGGAAGATGTCTCCTCTCCAAATCCTCCCTTAAATGGCAGTTCTGCTGTAAAATAGGGTAGGATGGAGCTCAGTGTTTGTTTTCTCTGCAGGACCCGAGCGTGGCTCAGCCTGGGACTGCAGAGTCAGGCTGGGCTCCTCACTGGCACAGCCCCGCAGGAGCAGCACTTTCTGCAGCCCCAGCTCGGCTCTGGCAAACCTCCCTGCAGAGCCGCTGCTCGGTGTGGGGACTCAGGACACGAGAGAGGAGGGAAATAAGCATCTAGCTCACTCCCACCTCTGCTTTCTGCCCTGGCTGCCGGGGCTCCAGGCAGCAGGATGGATGCGTGAGGGACCTGCGAGCCCTTGCTGTGGGTCAGGGCATGAAGCAAGTGATGGCAGGACACAGGCAGGAGCCAGAGCAGGGTCAGGCTCTGACCATCCCTAGGCGAGCAAGGATGCTTCCGTTTGCTCCCTCATCCTAAATTCCCCGGTGCCTTGGGAGCTCCCCCCAGGCCTCCCGGCCCTGCCTGCCCCGCGGGCCCCACAGCAACCTCAGCAGCCAGGAAACGCTGGCAGGAGCGAAAGGGATTGAGAAACTGCAGGCAGCAGGATGAGACATGAGCCAGCACAAGCAGGATGTGACTCGGGGGTGACGGGGACTGCCGGAGGGGTGTCACCAGGAAGCAGTACCTGGGGCCCATCCTGTACGCTCCCTCCCGCGGTCCTCAGAGCCGAGCCCCAGCCCAGCCTCTGCTCCCCACACGAGTCACCAGGTCCCGCTTGTGTTTCACCACCTAAACTCTCTGTTAAGAGCACAGTGACGCCTTCTCCCTCTGTGCACCACAGGGGTTTGCACTCCCACCCTTCCTGCGGTTGTCACCCAGGGCTGTCCTCCCCAACCCGGGACTGTCCCCTCCACCCAGGACTGTCCCCTCCACCTCAGCTGTCCCCGCCACCACAGCACCCCAGCCCCATCACCCCATCTGCATGGCAAACCTGATATTTCCCAAGGTTTCTTCAGCACAGACTTGATGGCAGCAGTGGGAGGTTTCGGGCGAAGGGGGGCTCAGACACTGGCTAGACCTCGTCCTTATCCTGCCTCAAACCAGCTGTTGTAGCACTGCAGGAAAGCAGAAAGGAGAGGATGAAGGAGGAGAAAAAAAAACAGGAGAAATTATTTTTTTTCTCCACTAGACACCCAAAGCAGCTTTGCTTTGTTTTTCCCCCAGGTGAGGCCGGCTGGTCCCAAGGTGGTCCCTCCCATGGGTCCTGTCTTCACTGCAGCTCCCGTCTCCTTGCCCCTCACCTGCCTGTCCCCTCTGTGTGCTGTGGCCCTGATGGGGACTCCAGGACATCTTCCCCTTTCATAACTCCAGCATGGCCAAGGAAAGCCAACTCAACAGCCACTCCTGCAAAATGACCTGCTTGGGAGGAGAGTTCCAAGCCCAGGCACAAGCCGTTAGTACTCAATCTATTAAAAGACAAGAAGGGATGAGCGAAGAACCCCCCTGCCTCCCCAAAACACATTAAAAACATTAAACCCCAAAGACCCCGATGGGTAAGACTGGACACAGACTCACTGTGGCAGTTCACCCCGAATACACCCCGGCTTCGGCTCACCCCGATATGTGTGTGGAGGAGTCATCATTGTGCTGATCCCTTGAGCAAGGGCTCCCATTTTACTCCCTCCAGCGAGGGGCCAGGGTCCAAATGAGGTCCTGGGGGTTCCCAGGGCCACCCCATGCTGCTGCAGGGCATGGGGCAGCTTTGCAGAAGGGGTTTGTCTCCAGGGAGGGGGTGGGAGGTGTCACCTCCCTCTCCTTTGCAGGGGAATGGCTCACACAAGTGTCATGAAAAGCCAGTGCTAAGCAAAAGGCTTTAGCCTTCTACCCAAGGAGTTCAGCCCAATTCCAACCCCTACCTGCACCCGGGCTCACCAGCCGTCCCTCCACATGAGGAATTATTTGCCTCAGATGACGAAAAAACAGCAACAAGGAGATGGATCCAGCAATTGAATCTGGTAAAGCCCAAAGCTGGATCAGCTGCTTCCTTGCCATGGGGCAGGACAACAGGGAGATGTCAGCCTGCCGTGGGGCAGAGCCCAGCACACCCAACCTGCTGCACCTCCTGGTGGAGAAGGGCATCCCACATCCTTACAGGAAGATGCAGGATGGAAAAGACCCCGTTACACAAACAGCTCTGACCCTGGCCCACCAGGCAGCAAAATCCCAAGGGCTCAAAGATGCTGCAGCTCTGGTTTTCCATCTCTCCGTGCAGGCAGGTCAGCAAAGCACAAGAATGCACTCCCAGGGGAGAGAAAATTCCAAAGCTTGGGAGAAAGAAATGGGAGTGCAGGCGTGCAGTTTAGCCTGAAGGCCAGGAGATTCTCCTGGGATATATCTCTGGACCCAGGAGGATGCAGGAGCAAACAACCACATCACAGCAACCCCCTGAAACATCACAGTCGCTCTCTGGGCAATGCAAAATCTCCGAGGTGGGGCAAAACCTTTGTCCTGCATTCATGATCCAGGAGTGCTTTCATTTCCCAGAAAACATAGGGTGGTTTTCCATGGCCAGCTCCAACTCTGGCATGGAGGCACCAGCTGCGGGGCTGTAAGGGGACTTGGCGCTGTGCTCTACTCACTTGGTCTCTCTCATCTTTCTAAAAGCTGGGGGGGGGGGGGGATTTCATTTGCTTGGGTTTTGGAGGAATAGTAGATTTATCAAAAATTGGAAGATTCAAAAAGGCTGAATCATCCTGAAACTCAGGGTGAAGTTGAAAAATTGTTTGGAATGAAAAAAAAAGAAATGCGTGCATTGGGCAGAGGAGAAGGCTTTGAAGATGTCAAGCCATCTTCTTCCATCACTCACAAGATGAATTGTTGTATTTGGACATTTTCTAAAAGAATATTTTTGACTTTTTCATTCCAACAAATCTATTTTATTTCAGTTAAAAAAATTATCTCAATGTAAAAGAGATCTAGTTAAAATTAGGCAATCCCCAAACATAACAAAGCAAACACCTTTCAAGCCAAACCAAACATTCTGGCTTTACCTAAAACAACTATTTGCACTGGATGGGGTATTTTCTGGGTTCTTTTTTTTCTTTCCTGTTTTGCCAGAAACTGCCTCCTAAATCCCTGTTCTGGGTTGACATGGTCCAATTCCCACACCCAAGATGTTCCCTTTGGGCACCAACCAACACTCTCCATTTTCCCACCAACGTGGTTCTCCATCAACGGACCAGACCCACTGGAGAAACTATCGCCTCCAAGAAGGACGAACACTTCAGTTCACCTTGCTCACAGATCTCTGAGCGTGCCCTGAGCCTGCACAGGACCCTCACCCAACCGTGAAACCCTGGTTGTTGGAGGAGGCTTAAGCCTACTTAATAATAACTCAATAACCCAAGAGCCACCTTTACTCTTATACTGGAGGAACTTTGAGGAGGGGAAACAAAGTCTCTTCTCAAGAGACCTGCTCCCCAGCCTGACCCAACCCAACCTGACTCAACTCAACCCAACCCAACCCGACTCAATTCAACCTTCTCCTTGCCACCACCCATGGCCCCAACCTCCATGCCCCACCACCCAGGCCAGGTGGCATCACGTCCAACTCCAAGCTCACCATACAGCCATGGCCAAGAAGAGGGATTTAGCACCCAAAAAAGGCAGGTTTCCCTATGGCTGCCGTGGGGGAGGTTGGAGGGGGGTTTAGACAAAGAGATGCCAGGCTGCATTTCCGACCCCTGCGCCTGGCTGCAGAGACAACCGGCAGCAGGGCTGTGCCCTCCAACCCCAGGCAAAGAGGTGAAACCCTAGGAAAGTAGCAAACAAGTCAAGGCGTAAATACGACACAAATCCATGGCACTTCAGCGTGGTTCGTTATCTCCGCTCAGACTGGAGTCGGTGGAGCCGGGTTTGAGAAGAGCAGGAATATCAGCAATTAAAGATATGTCGTGTCAAAAAAACTCTAAACTGATTAAAGTTGAAGGCTCCGTTTTCTTCTTTTCATCAGAGAACGGAATCAAAACCTGCCTGGAAAGATGCGCTCCCCCCGTTCCCAGCGCTCCGAAGGCAGCGCCTGCATCCGTCCTGCTGTGTCCCTGCATTTTAATTACCACCTTATTAATATTCATGAGGCTAGGCACTCAAGGGGGATTGCAGTCTGTCATTCTCTCTCTCTTTCTCTCTCTCTCCCCCACCTCTCTCGGCTGAATCTGTGGGTTTTGTTTTTTTTTTTCTTCCCCTTCCCAACAGTTGGTGTGCTGCAGATCCATACACGGCCGCGTGTGCACGCAGCCCCGAAGGCGCTGAGCGTGCAAGGGGCTGCGGTGTGGGGAGGACGTCTGTGCTTGCCGTTGGCAGGTGGCACGGCTTGGGGTGCTGGTGGGCGGGTGGGTGCAGGATTGCCCCTGCCGCGCGTGGCAGCCGCGGCATCCAGAGATAAAACTTAGGGATGCTGAGTGACGCTCCGGCTTGGAGCGAGCATGTGTGCACGCATATGTGACTGCCGCGCACTCGGGGCGTGATGCCGGCACATGAGCAGAGCGACCCGTTGGGGAGCGGGAGAGCTGGCGCACGTGCAAGCGGGCGTGCAAGGAGCGGGTGCTGGGGGTGGGGGGGGTGGGGGGCACGTCTGTGTGTGCTCACACTCGCATGCATAACTCCTGGCAACGGCATCACTTCTGAGAGCTGGGGTGATGGTGTAGGACCCGCACAAGAAGCGTGTGCCTGTGCAGAATGGCACTGGGTGAACGCAGGTGCCTTCAGCCCCCACCCCACCACCTCTCCTTGGGGAGCGGGCACCCTGCACCCCAGTTCACCCTGCACCTCAGCTCTCCATGCTCGGGCAAAAGCAGTCACTGCTGAAGCAGGCAAGAGCACCACGGCATGGCCAAGGGGCCACTGTGTCCTTAATGGAGCCATCAGGGTGAAGTGGGACCTAGTGGGTCTTGTATGCAAGGGGGTGACCCCCCCTCCCCTGACTGTGCCCCGTTTGTTGGTGCAGCTTGCTGGCTGGGCAAATTGGATCCCATTTGTTTTGTCAGGTCCATGGTGCTGGCATGCCCTGGGAGGAGAGAGGGCAGAAAGCCTGGCGTGAGGGCACGCAGAGGGAATGGGCTGGCAGTGGAGCTGGAGGTAAATCGATTTTCTCATTCCTAAGTTGAGCAATGTGGGGTTTGCCTTCTCCTCGCTGCCATGCAGCGTTTAACCCTTTCTATAGCCATTACTGAAAACAGAGGCCACGTGGGCAGCAGCGAGCTTGCCTGGCTTTGCAATCCCTGCTTCTCCCTCACTGGAGGAAACCACAGGAGGGCCAGGCTGTCCCCTTCCAGGTCCCTGTCCCCGTCCCTCCCCAAGAGACAGCAATGGGGCAATGCAGAGTCCGGGTGCAGGCGGTGGGCAGGTACCCCCATCACCCCATGCTGCTCAAAGCCGTTGGCAAAGGGGTGCACGGGACTGCCCCATCCCGACAGCCACCAGTTGCAGGCTGGAGCCCAACTCCATTTTCCAGCCAGCTGCAGTCAGACCACAGTCCCATCTTCCCCTGGCATCTTCCTCTTGGCTAATGACACCCAAAGCACCGTCAAGAGCCCGAAGCCCCTTTGGGGACGGGTCCTGCAGCCCAGAGTGCTGCCTCCCCATCACCAACCACCTGCGAGCAACCTGTCGAGAGACACTCCAACTCGGCGGCTCCCCAACGCCCCACTTGCTCAGCTCCACAAATATTTGAATTAAGGTCCCCTGGGGAGCCGCAGTCACAGAGTAACTGATTTCTCCTCCTTCATTATATCTCTGTGTAATTTACCGAGGGACGGCGGCGTGTGCCTCCGTTCGAGCGAATTCCCAGCAGGACTCCCGAGAGCTCACAAATCAGGCAAAGGCAAGGCATTAGAATATGAAAGGTGAGGCTGGTCTCCCCACCAAGACTCATCTCGCTCTTCCCCGGCTCCGCCAGCCCTGAATTGTGTTTTATTTCCGCCTGCTGCCTCTTGTGCGAGCGGGGAGGTGATGGGTTGGGGACAGGCCACGGGGCTGTGTCCTCGGCTCTGTCCCTGGCTCCTGCTCCTTTCTGTGCAAGAAGAAGGGGAAAAGGGTCCCCTCCCTCTTGGCAGCATCTCCAGAGATGCCAAGGAAGCTGATGCAGCAAAGGTTTCCAAGTGAAACCATGTCACCTGGCCCTAAAATCAGACTTCTTTTCACCTGGATAAGTAGCCTGTGCCTCAGTTTCTACATCTACAGAAAAGAGTAGTCAATCCCTCCATTTACCAGAGTAAGACCCCTCCCCAACACTTAGACGCTGGAGGTCTGTAAAAGACAACCAGCATTATGGATCCATCTGTGTCGCATCGCCAGCAAGGAGGAGCTGGAAGACAAGTTTGCCAGTGTAGCTCTGTAGTTACCAGAAAGAGCTCAAAGAGTCACCAAGGAGAAAGAGAAGGGAGAAAATGAGGAATTTGGATCAAGGATGCACAACTGAGCTGCTTGGCATTGTTATTTTGTGAAACATGAGGTGCGAGGAGGCTGGTCTTCAGCGGACCCACCTCAGTCCCAACCCAACCAAACCCATGGCCAACAACCAACACCAACAACCGTAGCCCTGTGCCAAGGTGCCAGGGTGGGAGCAAGTCACCCCGAGAGTGGGAGGTGTGTGTTTGTGGTGGCTAACGGAGGATGACCGGACCTCTCACAGGTCTTTGCAGCACCTATGGGCTAGGCAGGAGTTGTCTCTCTCCAAACCCCCCAACCCTGACCACCGCCGGGGATGTGACACCAGAGCAAAGCACCGGCTGGGCTCGGACGCAGCAAGCAATCTGTTCCAGCTACGCTGCAAACAGCGGAGGGCAACATTTTGCTTCCTGGAAACCCAGAGAAAGAAGTATTTTTTCTGAAGAGCTGCAGCTCATAGGCAACCTGTAATGGAGATTTCAGAAAACTGGGTGTTCCCCCTTCTACCTCCTCTGCGAAGACAAAGGCTTGGCAGATGGTGGTGGTGCTTCGCAGGGCTTCTGCTAGGCTTTTCTTTGGGAACTGGGTGCATGAATCCTCACTCTTATGCTTCACTTTAGAGGTACAAACGACGTGAAATCTGCCCATCCCAAAATCCGCCTGTCCCTGGGCTATCTCAACTTCTCAGAGCTCTTCCAACAGGCTGACTTAAAGACCTGGGGCTGTTCAGCCTTTAACAAAGAGCTCCTTTCTCCCCAACCTTCCCCAGTTGTTGGAGTTAAATAGGCTGCGCTGAAACCAAACCAAACAAAGCCCCTGCAAAGCAGCTCCAAATCCCCATCCCCTCGCCAGCGCTCTGGATTTCCCTCCCGAGCCGGGGCACGGTGCTCCCTGGCGCGCTATGGCTCGCTCCCCATTCCGAAAGGCAGGCACGATGAGCTGAAGCAGCGAGGTTGCGTTTGCTCCTATACCTCTTGCTGCTGGGCATCCGTGGGAGGCGATGCGGGGGTGTCTGGGGGGGAATCGTGCCACGGAGCTGCTCCAGCCTCTCCCTGCAATACCCCTGCTCCTGGGGATTTGCTCGGGACTCCGACCATGTTGCTGTCGGTGCCACGAACCCCCCCGGAGCAGCTCAGGAGCAGTCCTCGTGGGCGCCACGTGGCTTTCCCAGGCGTGGGGGACCCCGACAGGACCTTCCAAACACGCTGCCCGACCCACCCCCTCGCAACCCCCCACGGGACACATTCACCCTCTCCCATTTTGGGGGGGCAGCTTCCCATCGCTGGGTGCCGAGCCCTGCTCCCTCTGGCTTCACAGCTACCAATTTGCTGAAGCAACTGCCTTCCCCAAGCAGGGAGGTGATGGCAGATGGGGGTCTCCATCAACTGAGGGGGGGTGGATTTTTGGCAATACTAGCCCCTGGAGGGTCTGCTGGCTTCCGGGCCCCAGGCGTGCAAAGCGCGGGGGTCCGGGGGGGCTCTCTGTGCAGGCAGCTCGTGATCAAAGCACCGAGCGCAGCCCGGGGCCAGGGGGAGGCAGGCGGTGCGAGATGAAACGGAGCAAAGTTCTCTGGGTTCGGACGCGGGAGTTGGAAAGGATTCGACGGCAGCTTGGAAAAGGAGGAGGAGAGGGCCGGGAGCAGCAGCGTTCAGCAGAAAGGAATGTCCTGATGGGACGGCAGCCTGAACGCCGGCCAGGACCCCCCCTTCCCAAGGCTGTTTAAAAGCCCCGGACCTCTCCAAGCCCTTTAATTGGCGCTTTAAAAAACTTCCTTGTTCCTTGACGCAGCGAGGTTTGCGTTTCATGCCCAAAATGACTCAATTCCCCCTCTCCCCCTTGCATGCAAAAAAAAAAAAAAAAAAAAAAAAAGAAAAAAAAAAGAAAAATTTCTCCTTTGAAAGGTTTGCTAGAAGCCAACTCCGTCCCCTCCCCGCCAGCCCCGGTAGCCCCCAGCCCTCACCCCACCAGCCTCTTGTGTGTATTCTTGTTCTCCCCTAATAATCCACATCCCAGCTGCCTCCCTCTGCCTTCGCCCTCCTCCTCCCTGCCTCTCTCGCTCCCTCTTTCTCTCTCCTCCCCCCTTCCTCCCCCTTTCCATAACTCAAAAGCTTGTCAGGCTGGTTCCAGACTGCTGGCGCCAGGCTTCACTCCAGGAAAAAAATAAAGCAAAAGAGAAAGGCATGCAAGGCAAAACAGCCCCGCCACATGAACACACATCAAACCAGCCCTTTATCTCCCCGGAATGCTCTCCCCACTGCAGAGCTCCCTACCCCGGCCCGACACACGCGTGCTCCCCATCCCCGTAACCCTAATGCAGCACCGCCAGGCTGCAAGCGCACACGCCCCGGCAGAGAAAAGCGAAGGAGCAAATACAAGATCTATTATTTATCAGCGTATCAATTATTTAGAGCCCCGGCGCAGGGAAGGGGTGGGGAGAGGAGGCCGTGGTGGAGGTGGCTTTTACCCCGGCAATTCAGGCGAGGGGCTTCTCTGCCGGACCCACCTCCCCGCTGCCCCCAGCTCCTGCCTGCCAGCGGGGAGGCGATGGTGTGTCTCCAACACCGTCCCTTGCATCCCACCCCACTGATAGGGGGTTTGTTCTTACCGCAATCCTTCCTGCCCTCAACAGAGCAGGGCTCCCCTCCCACAGCGAGCCCCAGTATCCAGCTCCAGGAGCATCCCAGTCCTGGAGGCAATCGGACCGGTGCCGAGCGAGGGTGGCACCACCCCACAAGCAGGTGGGCTGCCCCAGGGCCGGGGCTCTAAACATGAGGGACCCAGCATCCTGCCTCCTCACCCAGGGAACTGGTCAAGCCCCCAATAATGTGAATTTTGGCATCAATATGCACTTTCTCAGGCACTTCCAACAGCACTCTCCCTGTTCAGTGGTGCCTGCCTCCATCCCGCCATACTGCTCGTCACCACCCCAAACTGCAGCAGTGGCCGGGGCAGGGCTCTGGAGCCCCAGGTCACCCCGAATCCAGCCAGCCCTGATGGAGCTGTGTCAGTGCTGGGCAGGAGGAGGAAGGTGTCCATGGCTCTCCACCTCATGGGGAGTTTCAGGTCAGGTCTTGATCCCAGAAGGTCAAAACCAACATCCCAAACACAAGACCCAGCCCAGGCTGCAGGATGGAGACTACACCAGACTATACAGCCCCTTCCAGCTCTGTTTTCTCTTGTATTTTGGAGCAAACCCCAGCCCACTATCTTTGCGATGCTGCTGGCAAAGGGTCCCCGTCACGACGGGCACAGGTTTGTCCATGGGCCATTGCCGCAAGCTCGCAGATGGCTACTGCAGCCTCCCTGCAAGGTAGCCGCCTTTCAGCGGCAGATCGCACTAAAGTAGCTACAGTGGGAACGTGTGATGAGGTGGGTGTGCTAAGAAGATTTTTTTTGGCAGACTTCGGGATGACTTTATTGCTCACAAGTTCTCGAGTCATGGCTGAGTAACACACTCATTGCATGTCTGAAACAAAACAAAACAAAAAAAAATCCCTTACCCCAGCACAAAATAAATAGCCTGGACAAAGCGTGTTTGCTTTGCTCCCCTTCCCTAGCTCCGGCTTTGCATGGCCGGGGGGCTGTGAGCCTCCCACGTGGGCTGCAGGCAGCCGCTGCCTACGAGCCTGATATTTCCCCTGCGGTTTGGGAAGGGAGATGGGCAGCAGCTCCCATCGGACGTGCGCACGAGCACCAGCCCCTTCCCGAGATGTCTCCCAGCAGGTCCCCTTCCCAGCCGATGGGTTGGGTACCTGAGGCGGAGCAGCATCGCCTGCTCCGATGGGATCTCCGGTAAATGACTTTAATTTGGGTGGCTGAATCAAGCCCACTGAGCCCAGACTTTCACAGTAGAAGGGTCTGCCATGGGCTCAAGTGTTTTCTTCAAAGGCCAAGAGCTCTGCCTCGTGGTGCCACGTCCCCAGCCAAGCAGGTCAGGTGAGACCCTCAGATGCACCACGGAGGATAAATTTCTGAAATGCAGCTGCTGGTTTGGATGCTGTTTCTGGGTGCAGAGAGTTGTGTTGCCTGAGGACGGAAGTGTCCCCACCTCCAGTGCCTTCAACTCCAAGAAACCAGTAGCTGTTCTTGAAAGCACTGAAGTATTTCTAAACCTACTGTCCTCTGCATCACGTCTGATCAAATCCCTGCGGCAACTGAGAGTGTTTAAAAGGTATTAACTACCTACCTAAGCCCACGGGTGCAAAGGAAGAGCTCTCCTCTTTCCCAGCTGGGAAAACCAAGATGAAGAAGGACAAAGTGGCTTCCCCAAGGTCACCTGGGAAGTGTTGTTGGAGAGCTGCTAACAGACCCCAGAACCTGAGGTTTCTGCTGTCCCACTCCCAAGTCCTCACATCCATCTGACCTACCCCAGGGTCGATCCCAGCCCTCCACAGCCCCACGGACCCCACAGAGCCCTGATGACTTCTGAACATCCCTCCACTGTGGAGAGGAGAAGGTCAGGAGCATGAACCCCTCCAGATGTCGGCTTTTGGGTGCCAACAGTTTCACAAGCTCCTCTCTAGCCCCAAAGACCTCAACTGGGACAGAAAAACCTTTCTCTTGAGTAAAGAAAGAGTAGGAGCCACTCTGCCATTTACTGTCCCAGTTCTCCCACACCAAAGGTTAAGGACAGATGAGAACTAGGTTGGAAGAAGGGGGAAACAACTGAAATTATTAATCCCATTCCATTTTAATGGGTTCAGAAGAGAAGTTTTTGTAAATTTTTTACTACATTTTCCTTTTTTTTGATTTTTAAAAACAACATTCCAGAAAAACAGTCTTATATTTGCTGTTCCTCCTCCTGAAAGAACGTATCTTGGGGAGGAAAGCAGGACAGCTTAGGAAAGGGAGAAATTTCACTGAAGATCAAGGGGAAAAGCAGAAGGACAGGAGGAACCCTTCATTTAGAAATGTCACAGGCAGTTTTGCAAAGAAGAGAGAAATCCCATTATGTTGAGAATTTTTCACAAAAACTTTGCATGCGTTTGTTTTTTAAAGGCTGGGGTTTTTTCCAGCTAAAAATAAAACTCCACATGCAAAAAAAAAAAAAAAAAAAGTCAGCCGTCCCTGGGCACAGCCAAGAGCGCTTGAAGGGACAGCAGCTACCCTGGGACGGCTTGTGCCGCTTCTCGGACAGGCGGCCCTGATCGTGGTGACACCGCCGGCTTCTCGCTGCACGCTGGGGAAGGTTGGAAGGACACGATCTGTCCCGCGCCACCTTTAAAACAAACCAGGGAGCCGGGCTGCAACGCACCGCGGTGGATCTGCAGTGAGCGGGAGCCGATGATCACCAGATCAGGGCTGCTTCCTTGCAGCCAGCTCCTGGCACAAGGGGATGCAGATGCCCGAGAGCATCCCTGGTCACCTGTGGCTGCTTGGCGGCTCCTGGTCAAGCTCCCGAGCTGCACCACCGAGTGCATTCGCTGCAATCCCCGACGGGCACCTCCGGGAGCCCCGGTCTGCTGGGGGCTCGCCCTGACTTTGCTCGTTCCCCCAGTCCATCCCAGGGGAAAAGCGAGAAGCAGTGACGCTGTTGGGGCAGAGCGCACGGGTGACACGGCCGGTCCCAGCTGTATCCTTTTCCCATTTCCCTTCCATGCGTGCAGCCGGGCTCCCCGCCCCACTGAGGTCAGCTCCGGCTATTCTCTCCTCCATTTCCCCTGCTCCTGCCATGCACTTCCCGTCTCCCTTTGATATTTCACCTTCGCTGCGTCATTCCCCTGTGCTGTTTTGGGGCTGGGGTTCATGTGGACGTGCTGTTCTCTGCTGTTGTTAAAAAGCCAAGCCAGGGCTGAGCCTCGCCATCGGGGACCGCTTGTGCCGGGGAGCGTGCGAAATAACCTGGCTCGCACAGGTAAGAGGTCAGCTGAACAAGCACGAGCCCAAAAGCTGAGCTTGCACCAACAGCCTCCAGCAGCACAAGACTAAGAGGGGGAAACGCCATGAAAAATAACGAGGAGTTGGGAGGAAACAAAGGCTGGGTGAAACAGGGACCGTTTTCATCAGACAGAGATGGCCAAATCCTGCGGTCTGCTCGCAGTGCTCGGCTTAACCAAAGCTGAGCGGGACCTGGACCTGACCCGGGTCGGGCAGAGGAACCGTCTTGTGTTGGCCACCCGCTGCCCCAACACCACTGAATCAAGGGAAACCCCAACGTTTCAGGTGGGGGCAGATCTTTCCCGGGTGTTACAGATGGGGCACCCGCGCACCCACTCAGCTGACACAGGGAGCAGCAATCTGACGCAGCACGAGCAAAATCCCCAGCCGGGTTTGGGAGTGAGCAGCTTCCTCGTGCTCCGGCAAAGCCCCAGGGAACTAAATACCGAAGAGAGCAGCTGGGCTCCTCCCCAGCCGGAGCGACTGCCGTGGAGCACGTGCCCCGTTTCGGCCAGCTGTCCTTTCCACCGAGGAGCCACAATGTCCAAAATGTCTCCGCTGACCCCTTGCTAGGGTGGGGAACTGCCTGCTCCCCACGTGGCACCGGCCAAACCCCTTAGTAAAAGACGACTGAAACGAGAGCACGTATTAACTCCGTGGTGGATATCCCTTGACAGACCCCAACAAGGACCATCGCCCACCCCACCGCAGTGGAGCCCGGGCTGGCAGCACCGACAGCACGCGGCGCTCGCCCATCAGGGCGGCCACGGTGACAGGGTCACTTGGAGCTGCCCGGACCCATCGCGTCCCCAGGATGCCACTCCAGCTCTTCACCACCAACAGCCGACGTCTGCCAGCGACCTCCCAGACACGAGCTGCAGCCGAGCCGTGTCAGCGAGATGAAACGCCGTGCGCGGGGGCTGTTCCCTGCGGTTTTAGGGAGGACATGGGGGGACTGTCATGACATGAGAGCCTAGAAGAGGGGCCTGACCCCAGGTTATAGGGTTTTTTTGCCTGTTTCGATGGCAATCGCTGACAAATGCTCCCAAGCACATTTCTTTGGAGGAGCACAAGCTTATTGAGCTGAGAGAGGGGCTGCACGCCTCCTCCCTGTGCTCCCCTGCCCAGCTGCTCCTTTCAGCAGAGGCTCGGCCAGCCTGGGTCACATCCCACCCCGCTGCGGGGATGCTCTGCAGCCAGGGACCACAAACGGTCCCATCCTGCTCTGGAGGTGGTTCCCAACAAAGAGCAGGTGTGCGGGTGAGACCTTGAGCGTTTCCTTTGCCAAATGGCTTTAAAGCTTCGCCATCCCCTCAGATTGCACCGCCTCTGCCGCTGCCCGGGAAGGGACTACTATGTCCCCAGCTCCCCCCTCCTACATCCTTCCCAAGCAGTAACTTCTCACACGGTCATGGATGTACTCCAAACCATCACAGACAGTGCTCATTGCTTGAAGTCTCTATTGGATATCATCCATAGGGGGAAAAAAAACCCTCAGTGCCCACTCCAGCCTTCTTTTAGCTCATGGATGCTCAGGACAGGGTTGATGCCTTCACACACCAGCACCACCATCTCTCAGCCTGGACCCTGGGCATCCTTCAGGGGCAAGGAGGGGGCTGAGAGATGTAGAAAACAAAATAGCAGTAATGGCTTGTGGACTTAGCAGCCCCGTAACCCAAACTCAGCTCTGGATGGTGATCGTCTCCCAGCCCATTACAAGGGGCAGCAGGGAACAGGCACCATTTTGTGTTTTCAGGCTCAAAAATAACGTATTTGAGTGAGTCACAGGGATTTTTGTCCCTCTCCTGGAGGCCTTACATTCATTCATTCTTCCTTTCTTTTGTCATTTTCGATAACCTGAAATATTAGTCAGCTGGACTGAATCTGTGGGTTTTACTCACCACCTCCAAAGGAAAATACGACTAAAAAAATACACCGAAACAGCGTGGCCAACCCTGAGCATACAGAGCTCCTAAAGATTTCCAGACCCTGGAAAAATCAGGGATCAGCCTTTAAAATAATGAGATTTGCAAGGACAAAAAAAAAAAAAAAAAAAGGGGGAGACCAATTGGCTTGCTTTTATTTCCCTGTTGACTTTTGAGCCTTTAGGCTGCTCTGATGTCACACTGCTAAGCTTGTCTCTGCAACCATGAGGTAAGAAACCCTTAAACCAGCAAAAGCCCTGCCAGCACTCTGCAATCACACAGCTTCAAAAAAAAAAAAAAAAAAAAAGGAGGAAAGAAGGAAATGCTGGGAGCTGAGGGAAATCTCAAGAGGTTTGAGGACCTCTCATAGGACCAAGAGGAGCATCAGTGGGCAACGCAGAACAAGGAGTGCCCTTGGAAACCCCACTCTGCCCGTGGGGTCACGGAGAGCTGGGGAAGGGGGATTTGGGAGCAGGGCTGTGAGCACCGAGTGCTGGCATGGCCGTGGTGCGGGGCTGGCTCTCTCTTGGCAATCAAGGACAGTCCCAAGAAAGTGAAAAGTCTTCCAGCACATCTCAGCAATTTCTCTCCGCTCCCAAAGGAAGCGTGTTTATTGGAAGCCATTTTTTGCATAAATAGCCCTTTCCTGCTGTTCCCACAAACTCAGACTAAAATAATTTCCTAGGCTTGAGGACACCAACCCACAGCCTCCTAGGTGGATGCACAGAGCTCACCCTTCAGCATGACACTGAAGACATCCCCAAAATCCTGCCCACAGCCCACCCAGCTCTCCCAACGTGGAGGTTTTACATCCCCTCCCCAGCAGCGCTTGTACCAACTTCCAACCGCTTCAACACATTACTCCTCCCCAGCACTTTCCTTTGGGGGATCTCAAAGCCCTCTGCAACTCCGGCCCATTCGCCCTCCACACGCACCCCAGAAGGAAGCATGACCCCAAATCACTGCTCAACACACAAAGAGCGAGGAGCAGCTTGCTCAAAGCCCCAGGCAGCGCACGCTGGCAGATAAACTGGTCTTCTGGCCCCAAAGGACTGGTGCACAAGGGGAACAGCAGAGACAGTCAAGTGACAGGGCTCTCCCATCCCATACCAACGTAGGAGCGGGGATGTGGTGATAGGAACAAGCTCTGTTCACACCAGAAGGACATGGAGGTCCCCTGAAGGGCCCGTGCAGCAGTGCTTTGGGGGCTGCGGGGGAGAGCTGCCGTGCTGCAGAACCAGCTCTGAGACGGGGATCCCCCTCCATCTGGCTCTTCTGCTGGCCCTCCTTGGCCACATCGTCTAGGCTGGGACCACTGAGCCTGCGCATCCAGCAGCCTTGGCAACAAAACCACTTGAAGACCATGACTATGGTGGTGAAAACCACTGTGCATGTGGCCCAACCATCCCCAGAAAAGCCCTTGCCCTGCACTCGGAGGCCAAGCAGCCCATGGACGTTGCATGCTGTGCTGCTGTCCTTAAGTTTAAGGCAGGGAGGAAAGGAGGAGGGTTTGAAAACATCTCTGAAGCTGCTCGGGGGATGAAGGCAGAGGGACTGCAGCGCTCCGGAGATGGAAATGGGCACGACACAGTTAACGCCTGGTTCCTCATGCAGGATCAGGAGGAACTTGGCTTCATATTTCACATGTGGGATGTTGCAAGAGGACAAGGAGCCCTGAACCCCAGCGGCATGCGTTACCCCGGCTCGGTTGCAGGGTGGAAACCATGAGGTGCCCCAGCTCCACGGCCGCTCTGCCGAGGGCAGGAGCCTCCGTCACAGCACAGAGGGCACCGCCGGCAAAGGACGGTGCCACCACGCCAAGAGACACCAGAGAAACGCCAAGGCCGTACCGATTCTGCGGTGGCATCAAGATGCCGGCAATTTAATAAACCTCAACCGAGCTGTTGGGGGCTGCCGGTGGAGCGGCCCCGTGCGTGGCATGGAGCGGGGGGCTTCGCGCTGCCTGGCTCCCCGGCTCTTGAAAGCAAATAGAAAGGCTGGGCTCCCCCAGCCCCGGCTGATGCTCGACCTCTCCGTTGTCCTCGCTGCACGCCTGTCCCAGTTCCAGCAGCCGGTTGCTACAGCAACTGAGCTCTGACTAATCATTTGCGCAATGACCTTTTTTCCCCCCAGAGAGAAGGAGGGAGGGAGATGGAGAGGAGGGAGGGAGGGGAGGAGAGGCAAAGCTAGTGGAGGTTAGCAAGAAAAAGCAGTCAGGGAGAATGTGGGTTTTTTGTCTTTATTTTTTTTAGGCGATGCAAGATTTTTTTTTAGGGGGGAAACGGGGGGGATGCAGGCGGTGGGAGGGGGAGAGGAAAGTGGGTATTGAATGGGTCGGCCCCCTACCCTCCAGGCTCCGTGCTTGAGAAAGGATGGATGGGGGCAAAGCCGGCTGCCAGCAGGCAAAGCGCCTCGCTGGGACCGTTTCCATGGGTGAGGGGGTGGGGGGGGACTCATAACAGGGCTGACACCGCAGCCCTCCTCCTCCTCCCACACCGACCCCGGCCACCACCGAAGGGCCAGAAGTCATGAATTTGGCTCAGCCTCACCACCAAACGCCTGCAACGGGCTGGCCGGCCCAGGTCAGCCTGGCTCGAGTACCCCAAGCACAAAACCTCATAGCGGGCAGGGTTTGGGGAAGCTACACCAGGGCTGAGCTGAGCTAAAAAATCCCGTGTCAGCATTACACCGAGGGGGAGTACAGACGGACTCTGCTGAGCCACGAGAACCAGCCTGGGAAGAAACCTGAGCCCAGCTCCAGTGGAGTTACTGGGAGGGCTCTGCTCCCACCTCTACTGCCGTCAGCTGAGCGAGACCAGGGTCGGGTCTGGCTCCAGCTCCAAAACAGAGTAAATAATGCAAAAGCCTCTCTCTGCCCAGCTCTGCGGGGCACATCTGAGATCGCATCTTACTGACGTGGTAGGAGAAAACGGTTTAGAGGTTGCACGTTGCTCCTCGTGCCAATTGGCACTTGGAAAACAGAAGCTGGTGAAACCAAAAAAAGCAGTGGCAAGCAGGTCCTCACCAAGAGGTGGATGGTTGTGCCGCCATTCCCAAATTTTCACAGCAAAAGGGTTTGGGCTTTTCGCCAATTGGATCAGAAAACACTCACATTTGACCTTGACCAATCACAAAGTACTAACCCAGCTGAGATGGACAATAATGGAGATCCCTGGTGACCAAGAGCAGAAATCTGTGGAGGTTCACAGAAGAATGGGTTGGACATTTGGAAAGAAAAGTAAGTTTGAAGAAAACAAAATGTTTTTGTGGACAGATATTCCACAACAGAGCCTGACAAACTGCAGTACTGTTGTGTGACTTGGAGGAGAAGGAGGACTTAGTATGACTAACAAGCAAACCAAAGAAGAACGAGCTATATTCTGAATTTTGCTGAGCGCACACTCCCCACACGCAACTCCTGCTGACACATGCCAGAGCTCAGGACAGGGAGCTCTCGTTGGGTAGGACAAAATCTCATTCAAGGAGGTACTACAGTGGTCTTGGCTGCTCCGTCCTTGCCCTGTCTTTCTGCACCAAAGATGGGCCCTTTCCTTAAGGCAGCTCTGACGAAGTCCTCGCTCCAAACACCCCCAAAAGGTTCTGGAGCCAACCGTCCCCTTTCAACTTACCATGCTTCCCTCTGCCCATCAAAATAACGCAAAGGACAGGACACTCCTAGCAGGCATTTCCCAGCTCATTTGTACAGCTAGAAAATGTAAAGCAAGACTCGCTAAATCATCTGCAATTTATTTAAGGCACATAAAGGAGAGGCCAGGTTGCGAGGAATACTCTGCACGCCGTGTGCACCCAGCATATTTCCCTTATCAGCACGACTTGGCACTTACAAAAATTCCCACTGCAGCATCTGATCCCAAACTTGGAGAAACCAACAGGAGGGTTCACATCGAGCCTGTACCGGTGCCTACGCTACGTGGGGCATTGCAGGCAGCCACAGCTCGCTCAGCTTGAGCTCAAGCAGATCAAAGCCACGTCAAGCCCAATGTAATAAGTGCCACTGAATGGCAAGATACGTTAACTCAGGCTTGGCACTACATGGCCACGGTCACAGGGTTTGCAGATCCAGCCCCAGCTCACGCCTGCCTCCAATCCACCTTGTAGATGAATCCAGGGCTGCAGTGAGTCTGAAACACAGCACGTAGAAATAAAACTCCTTTCCACCTCTTTTCGGTTAAATCGCTCTGCAGCTTGCAGAGCTCCACCAAGGACAATTATTTCCAGCATGTGCCGTGCATGAATGCTGCAAGCAAGATAGAGCTGGAGTTTCATCATAGCCCAGCTTTGTGTGCAGAGCGAAGGAGGAGGAAAAAAAATTGAGGGGAAAAAAAAAAAGGGAACTTGGAACTGGAGGCCCTCCCCGGCCTCACCCTGATCCTGAGGAGGCTCCGCTCTGCTCTTGCTCAACCCAACACTGAGAATGAGGAAGTGGAGGAGACAGGCGGGGGAGGCAGAGGAACGGTCAAGCTGAAGACAAACAGCCTCTGAGCTGGGCAGCTTGGAAAGCTTTGCGAGCGAGAGGGCACGGGAGCAAAGAGCGGGCTACGTCCTGCACCAGAGCCCCATCCCCATCCAGGCTGGGGGGCTCTGTGGCCCTCACCCCAGAGGATGCTCTGGGTTTTGATGACCTGAGTCCAGGTCTTAAAGGAGTTGGTCCCCAGCACAGAGATCTGCAAAGCCCCGCTGCGTTGCCAGCTCGGATCTCGCGTACCCGGGCCAGTGACGGCCGAGCGCTCACCGGCCGCGCTGCCCTACCCTGCTGTGCAGTGCACGGGGATGGCGGAGCCCAGGGCGGGCAGAGCCTTGCCATGCTGTGCCAGCTGCAGCCGGCCAGCTCTCCCCCTTGCTTGGTTAGAACCAGCTTTCAGTGCAGTCGGCAGCTCAGCAGCTCGCCTCTGCGCTCTGCCATACCAGGAACCACAACACCGCGTTCACTGCAAACACGAGTTCATGTAAAAAAATTAAACCCCAGCCAGGTACGAGCTATTCCAGGCGGCTCCACATGCCCAGGGCTGGTTCTCTCCCATCCCAATGCCCCGCACCTCGCCACCCCAGGAACCACGCACCTTACCTCTCCTTGCCCCACGTGCCAATGGCTGCTGTCACTTCCCATCCTGCTGTCCCCATCCATGCACGCGGGCTGGTCTCTCCTCCTCATCTTGCCCTGGGGGAGGAAGAAATCCAGCTGAGGGGAGCCCAACGTCTGCACAGCCCTGTTGGTGACAGACCAAGACCCCAACGTGATATTCTCCTGCTCATTTGCCCTTCCACCTTGGTATGCCACTAAGGAGGTACCTTGTTCTCATCCTTCTTACAGCAAAGGATGTTGTAGCAGAGACAAGAAGGGACATACCCGAGGCCAGGGAGGACAGAGAACCAGGCAGAAGAGTTGGTTGGACCCACTTGTTTAAATTTCTTTATGACAAGCAACATTAGCTCTACCCCAGCACTGTTACTGCCCGCAAGGGATGGTCGGACAACTGTGACCGATCAGTTCAGGATGACCTCAGAGTGCAAAGACGCTGCCCAGCCCTCAGGCAGGACTGTCCCCGAGCATCATCAGGGATACAGGCACCATGCATCTTCCCGGCCGGCCAGCCTGGGATCCCACCCGGCTTGTAACCCTCCCACCATGCAGCAGCCAGCCCACACTGTGCAAGGGCCTGGGAAGAAACACGACCTACGTGGAAAGGAGCAAACACATCAGGTTGGGGGGATGCATCAGTTTAATTTCTGTTAAAAACCACACCTTGAATTCGCTCAGCACAAGGTGTGTGTGGAATATCCCTAGAGGGGTTCGCATTACCGTAACTCAGAGGAAGATCAGAAACGATGGCCCGTAAGGCAAACCCCACACCCGGTCTTGAATCTCTCTGGGTCCACCAGCATATGAGAACCAAGACACTGAGATGCATCAGCTTGGTTGCCCAGTTCCTGGAGGTTCACACCAGTGGCTGCCCACAGAGAAGGAGCAGTTTGGGGGTCACCACATCCCCCTGAACACGTGCTACCCCAGCTGCCCACCTCCCCACCACCCAAGGTGAGGGGGGCTACAGCAGGAGGGAAGTGAGAACTTCTCTTCTCAGGATGGGAAGGGCTGTTGCTGGGGTTGATGAAACCCATCCCAAGGGAAAGGGTTTGCTGTTTCCCAAGAGAAGTGGCAAATCCCAAGGGATCAGCCTTTCAGGAGTGCCAGGGAGGCAACCAAACCTGGAGAGAGACCAGAAAGGAGAGGGAAAATCCAGAAAACCCTAGGTAAAATAGTGTTTTCTTTCCTTTCTGCAAGGCAGAAGATGGGGGGAGGAAGCCTTTATCCCTCTGCCTGGGCCAGGCAGCAGCAGAGTCCACCGGAGGAGATGCCGTGGGAAGGTGGGCGAGTGTGGGGCCCCGTGCAATCACCTATAGCAAGTGGCAATTCCAGTAAGTTTACACCTGGCTTGCATTTGGTCCTAGAGGCATTTTGCATTGAGAGCATCCCTGGAAGGGAAGATTCACTGCCAAAAAACCATGAGCTCCGCCTGCCCAGATTTTGGAAGGAAGGCAGGTTGTTTGCATTTCCAATTTGGCTGGGAAACTGGAAAAATACAAACCTGAGAAGCCAGTTCCCCCCAGCCCATCACCTCCCCCTAAATAGCCCAGTCTTCAACCCAGAAAGATGCTGGACCAGGACACTGGTGGGAACCTGTGCTCCATGGCAGGAGTCTGGGGACCTTTGGACGGGTGACGTTGGTTCTGCGGTGGGCAGGGACCAAGGGGAGGCTTTTGGAAATGGGGCTGAGGGAAGAGCAAAGGTGCCAGGATGGGGCACCAGCCCATAACCTCTGTCCACCATTGAGTCACCTGTGGGACTGGGTGAGGAACGAGCCTCTCTGAGCAACAGCACGGGGTTTAAATAAATACAATTCTGCTGAAAGGGAAAAAAGAGAAAAAAAGAAAAGAATAAAGGATGTGCCTCTCCAGTGCCTCCTCCCCTCCCAGAAACCTGCGTGCTATGCAAATAGATGCAAATGAGACATGGAAGGGGGAACGAAACTGGCTCTCTAAACCAATGTGGTTTTAGACTGGGAAGCGTTGGAGGCAGCTTGCTGGAAAGTTGAGGCAGAAATAGCTGCACCATAAGAGGGACGAGCAATGACAACTGGAGGGTACGTGTCCCAAAACGCCTTCGGCAGTGGGATCGGCTCCGGCAGAGTCATGCCAGGATGCAACGGCGGCAAACCCTCCCTCTTGACACCCCAGTTCAGCAACCCATCTTAAAGCACTCCCCAAATCCCACTTCCCTCCAGTCCAGGTCTGGGGAAAAAAAAAAAAAAAAACCCCACAAAAAAACCTTGCTTTGCTGCCGTTTGCGATTCCCCACCCCAGTTCCTGGGAAGAGGTGGCAAAAAGCACTGCAGTGCATGGAAACCCAGGCAGCTTGGTCCAAAGCAGGGGATGGCCAATGCGGGCAGCCTGGGGTGATGCTCCCCAGGGTGGGTACTTTCCCTGGGGACTGCTTAAGGAGTGACATCTTTCTTACATGAAGAATGGGATCGTACAAATTCCAGCTCGTTTGTTCCAGGCAATTTATCCACCCAAGAATTGCCTTGTTCGGTAACATTTTCTCAAGGGGTTTCTGCAGAGAGGCAGGTGAAATCTAGAAAGTCTAAAGGCTTCGAGGTGTAAACACCATTTGCCTGAGCAATGCTGCTCACGTTGATAGTCAATGCCTGAGTGTTTTTTGCTCAGAAACAGGAGGGGGTTTTTTGTGTTAAACACTCTCTGCTCAAGAACAGACCTGGCTGGAGCAAAAGCCCCTTTCCTGCCTCCTGACCCAGCACAGGATTTTTACAGAAATAGCTCAGATGCTCTGAGCTCAATGGAAAGTTTTGGATGGACTGCCAATGTCCCAGGCAGCCCTGGACCACAGCAGCCCTGCAATTTCTGTCAGCATCCATGGGATGCGGTCGGGAAGTCGCCCCCCGCGACTGCAGGGCTTTCAAAACCCACCCCAGGCACTGGAGACAGGGGAGGGGACAGGGGAGCAGAGAGGGGATGATACCAGCACCCGCGGAATCATCCTTCATGCACCTTGAGACTGAAGGTGTGACACTGGGGTCTGCTTCATATCTCACGGTGGGATGCAGAGGAGCAGGATATCTGCTAAAGGCACTGGAAAGGACTCAACTGCTCTCTGGTCTGAGTCCACGCAAGATGGCCATCTTCTGTGATCACCTCTCCAGTGCCTCTGCCACAATTTGCAACCTCAGCTTCCCCCGCAAAAGTTACGGCACTGCATCCAAGACGGTTCCCACAGCCCTGCATCTTACTTTGCTGTTCATTTTGCTTTATCTGTCTCATTAAAGGCAATCTCCAGCAACACCAACACCAGTCTCTAGCGTGGCGGGCGTTTGCATTTCCGCCGTTGGGTTGAGCAGACTGTCAGCAGTGACAGCACACGTGCACGGGTGCTGCGCTGTCATTTAGCGGTGCTGAGCACCTTCTACCTGCATGCTGCTTTGTGGTCACTGTGAGGTTACCGAGGTACATCCAGCCCTGTCCTGCACCCCAGAACTACCCCCTGACAGATACTACAGCTTCAGCATCACACATTCTCTAGACAGAGGTTCATCGCCTGCTTGGCTGCAGTATCTTGCAGTCCAGTACCAGCTTATCGTCTTCCCTGGACAACGTATATAAATCTGGGCCGCTCCTATGCCACACACCCAGTTCCTTTACTTCGCCTGGTCTATAACACAGGGACAAGTTTGAGCATCTTTCTCATTGGTGTTTATTTGAGGCAAGAACGAAGCACCTCTGGCTCTTCCCTGTGTTTTTCTATCCTTTCGTCTGCCCTTTTTACCATATTTCCCTGACACCAGGGCTCCAGCAAGTGTGCATGTACTCAGCGTTTTGTGACTCTACATTAAAAATACAGCCTTAACCCACCTGAAGAGAGAGGTGCCATGAAAGCGTCATGGGGTGGTGAGTCCCGGAGACACCTGGCAAAGGGAGAGGAGCTGCTGCTCACCCGACCTCTTCCCAATCTCTTCTCCAACTCCTGCCCCCATATCTGAGAGCTGCTTATTTCTTCCCCTGCCCATATGGCAAAACCCTACAAACCTGAAAAATAAAAGGTGCGGACTAGCTAGGACTTCAAATTCTGTGATTAAGGATGGAGGCAATTTCTCCCCTCCCTGGGCTGATAGAGCAGGCAGTGGATGAGGACGGCTTTTTTGCGTGCTGCCAGCAGCTGCGATAGGCGCTTCTGCCGTCACCAAGCAGAGAGATTATTCTCTGGATCTCCCGGGCTGTTTATCAGGAACACCCACTGCTGCAGCCACTAAACCAGCTTAAATGCCAAAATTAAAAAATAACTAAAAACCCCCCCCACCCACTTTTCTGTAACCTTGGAAGGAAAGGGGTTGGGGAAGGGGAGGTAAAAGCACCCGGGAGGCAAGTTCGGGTCTTAACAGAACAGCCATGGGCACGGGCAAAACAGGCTCCGCAGCCGCCACTGTGGGGACCGACATCCCCGGGCAGAGGAAGGGAGCACCAAAACCTGCTGGCAGGGGACCGAGGGACCCGCCTGGAGCCGGCAGCTGCCAGCCTCGGCTGGCGGGCACGTCGTTGGGAAGCCAGGACGAAGTCGGCAGTGCCTACGCTGGCACGTCTCCCTGGCCCTGCCTTCAGCATCACGGGGTGGGGAGCCATTGGGAGCGTGCGAGGAGCAGCAGCTTCGCACCACAGCCAGGGCAGCCCAAGGAAGAGCGACGGAGTGATGCTCCCTCCCCGGGTATGACCGGGGAGGGAGCAGCTCGTGTCAGGGATAATAAATTGCATGAGAGTCCGGATCCGGGGACTGCATGGGAAGAAAAGGCACAAGGTCTGATTTCCTTGGGCATTCAGAGCCTTTGAAGATCAGAAAGCAGCTAAGTGCAAGGCAGGCTTTCAAGCTGCCAGTGCGGGTTAGCGGTGGGCCTGGGACTCCCCAGGGAGCAAGAGCTGTAGGATCCCGGCTGCCGGGTCAGATCCTGCCTCCCAGCCGCTGGAAGGTAAAATGGGAACAGCTCTATCACCACGGCATGAACGTGCTCCTCGATGGGCTGTTCAATGGGCATGTGGGTGTGAGCTGGGGAGCACCAAGCTGCTGGCTCGGGGCTGGCTGGGTGCTCGCTGGTTTTGGATCATCCCGACACATTCCCCGGCTGCCATCACCCCTCGACTTCTGTCCAGACACCCTGATTTGCCGGGGATGGTCCCATCCCCTGGCATCGGGGGCACAATGCCCAGGAGTGCCCTGTTTGAGCAGAGAGGTTCCTGCCCTGGTTCAGAGCCAGTCTCCAAACTTCCCACTCCCCTGAAATTCAGGACAAGCAAGACCCTTCCTGGGGTTTCCAGTGGGCAGGGAACGTCCCAGCCACTCACATGAAAGGTTAAGACCACTTTCCAATTAGAGAGGCAGGAGCCATCGCAATAAAGCTCTTCTGAGGGGATATTAATCAGGGCATCTTCCTCTCGCGGAAATGCAAATCAGCAGAATGGAAACGGGAGTGATTAGAGCCAGGGAATAACATGGGTACTGTGATCCCAGCTCCATGAGCAGCAAGGGCCATGGGGGTGCAGGAGAGCTGCCCTGCGTTCCCGCGCTGGCTGACAGAGATGTGGGGGATGACTGGGCTCCACCTGGGAATATTCACCATCAGGTGTTCAGGTCAACACTAATGCCAAGACCATGGGAACATCACCACTCACATCAAACCAGCCCCCAGTTCTTAGGCTGGCTGCAGAGTTTCGGTCCATCCTCTTGCACCCCCCCAGGATGGAGGCTGGAAGAGACCTGGGCAGCGTGGGCACACGGGTCAGGGACCTGCCAAGGAGAAATGGAGAAGACAGCAGCGAGGGCAGCGGCATCGGATAAAGGGCGTAGAAGGGAAGGAGAGAGGACGAAGAGCAAAAGGCAACGCAGAAAGGGACCAAAGCGTGGGCCAAGGTGGTGGGGTGCACAGAGCACCTCCCTGCCCCTGCCCGGGGAAGTGCCGCACTGAGTCCAGAGACGGCGCGGCAGGAGGCATTAGATCCAGCTGAGCTGCTTCAACGCAGTGTGCATGTAAATCAGCCGGACAGGCAGAGAGGAGAAAAACAAGGGGGATGAGATAAGAGGATAGAGAGAGAGGCAAGGGGAGGAGGAAGGAGAAAAGGGGAGGGAAGGAGAGGAGCAGGTGTCGAGAGAAAGAGAAGCAAAGAGAGGGCAAAGGGAGAAAGAGAGGGAGGAGGAGGAGGAGGGATGGGGAAGCAGAGAGCAGCAGGAAGGCAGGGCGATGGGTCGGAGTCAGTCCTGCCCGAGCACGTGCCAGGCCGGGGGCAGCTGCGGGCAGGGCCTCCCACCGCCCCAGGCGGGGAGCACGGGGTGAATGGGGTGGAGGTGCTGGACCACAACCCAACCTGGACCATGGTGACCATGGGCTGGGGCACCCAGCTCCTGCCCCTCAGCTTCCAAACCCTGCAGCTCCACCGGGACCCTCCTGGGGTCTGGAATAAAGCAGCACCCCACAGTTGATTTTCCAGCCATGAGAGAGATGTCTAATGGCCACACAAGTGGCCAGTCTGCCATCCTGTAATCCCTCACCTGCAAACACAATTCCCTCAAATCACCTGTCCTGAAACCTGCTGTACATTTATGATGGAAGAGTTGGTGGGTACCAACCTTGAGGTGACTGCATCCGTGGGATGAAATGACACGGGCACCTCGCTTCTCTAAGTCAGGAATGTCTTGCAAAGCACAGTGAGTGATTCCTGAGAAATAACAACTGGGCCCTGTCCCTGTCAGCCGGGGGACTCAAAGGTTAAATATTATTATTAAACCCCTAGGCTGGGGATCAGCAGCTTCATGAGAAGTTCTCACGACTGGGCAGGACGCAAGGAACTCCTGACATCAACATGCACTAAGCAACCAATGCTGATGCAAATACTATCTGCTGTAATCGTGACATCACCTTTAACTACATAATAAATGAGGATGTCACCACATGCAGAGTCCTGATGTCACCAACAGAGCTGGAAAAAGGTCTAGAGCAGGATGATTTAAAAAAAAAAAAAAAAAAAAAGAGAGAGTCCAAAGGAGGAATATCTCAGCCCGGAAAATAAGCAGCTAAAGAGGCACATTTGTGGCCTCAAGAAGCTGAACTGAGATTGATTCCTTGCTGCGTCTCCCAATAAAAGAATTGGGACATATTCAATAACATTAAGAGGTAGCAGGTTCAAAAGAAACAAGAGGAGATGGTTCCTCACGTGGTGCGTGGTTAAGCAGTGGAAGTCCTTGCCACAGCTCTCCGGGGATGATTAAAGCTTACGTGTTTACAAAAATCAACTCGACAAATTCATGGGAAATCCATTGAGGGGTATTAAAGACAAAATGCCACTCTGGCTCGGGGAGTCCCTGAGCTGCCACGTGCTCGGGGCTGGGAGGTTCTGGAGAGATGCATCGGTGCCGGTCATCGGGGGGACGGGCAGGGGACAGCCGGGGCAAGGGACAGCCGTGCACAACTCCTTCAGCTGCGCTGAAGGTGGCAGACGACGTCTCCAAGCCAGCACCACTGATGTCCATACCTTCTGCATCGCACCCCGGGTGATCCCAGCCAGCCAGGTGTATTTACACCCCAGTCACAGGGGACTCTCAGCCCCCCCAAGACACAAAAGTCCATAGGAGCAGGACCACGCAGTGCCACTATTAGTGTAACCGGTTCAACGCGACACGGAACCACCCTTAACCTCACCCAGCCCAGCACTGGGTTACCCTCGCATCACTTTGCCAAACGCTGTTGCAGAGGACCCCGGACCCCGCCAGGAGCCTGGCCGGACACAGGGGTCCATCCCTCGGGAGCCGGGCCGCACGCTTCCCCGTGCACAGCATCGCTTCCACGCGCGCAGAGTCCGTGCACGTAGCAATCCCAATTAAACCAAAACTCCATCGCAGAGGGGCCTGGCAGCGCTGCATTTATCAGCCTGCCTGGAAGGGGCTTGTGCAAGCTGTCCCCCCGGCTGACGGATTAGACAGCAGACAATTAGGTTTCAGACACACACGCGCGCGCACGAGCACACGCGAGCACACGCAGGCACACAAATCCTTTTTCTCCATCCATCTGCAAGGCCGAGGCGGCCGAGCCCAGCTGCGCGGCCGTCCGGTGCTTCTGAAGCTGCGTGCAGCTGAATAAGAACGAGCCCCCGCGCCTCGGCTTTCAGCGCCCGCTCGCAAAATGAGCGAGAGGTCCCCAAAGAGATGACACAATTGCAATGGAAATGATTAACCCTTGGCGGGCCGGTTTCGCTGCCTCCTCCCCGCTCTGTACGGCTGCAGCCAGCCTGACGGCAAACTCCCACTCTGTGGGTTTCAAGGACAAAGCCGGAGCACGTTAGTGCTCAGCCAACGTCGCAGGGAACGAGGAACCTCCTGCGTCTGTGCTCCGAGGTGAGCCGGGCTTTTTTGGAGCCTGGATTATTTCAGACACGTCCCTTCGCTGCTGGGAGATTCCCAGCTCCTGGAAGTGGTGATGGTGTCTCAACATGAGCACCGCTTCTGCAAACACCCCTCCAAAAGCATCCCCTCTTGGTGCCCAAGGCCAGAAACTAGGATTGCTACGTCCAGATCCCAGACACAACACAAGCCAGTGTTGCTCCTCGGATTGTACCTTCCAAGGGCTATCCAGAACAATAATTCAATATTTCAACATTAATTGAGACATGAAATGGCTAAGATAGCAATGGAACAAGCTGGGGTGGCTCCTGAAAGGCAAAGCCTGCACATCCGCTCTGGGAGAGGATTTCTGATGGAATCAACAAAACAATGGATAAAGGGAAATCAGTAGATATAATTTACTGGGATTGTCCTAAAGCCTTTGATAAAATCCCACATGAGACGCTATTAAGGAAACCAAGCATTACTGGGTGAGATGTAAAATACTGCCGAGGAGCAGGAAGCAGTAAAGTGGCACAAACCGGTGTGGGTGGAGGTGGTGAATGTCCTGCCAGGACAGAGGCCGGGGAAGCCGGAGCGCGGCCGTGTTCAAAGCCCAGCTCCTGCTGGCATCAGGAATGGAGAGCTGGGAACAGAGAGCCTCAGGAAGACAATGCTGCAGAAGCTCAGGGCACACCAAAACCTTCACAAAACAGCCCCCAAAGTCCCTCACTCCTCCTTCCTTGCTTCCCACAGTCTGTCTGTCCCAGGCTTCATGTCTTTCTGTGCAGGCAGGGGTACGGTGCTGTGAGCAGCCCCCTCCTCCCTCCATCCATTGCTCACACCTACTTGAGGGAAGATAAGCTGAACGTGACACCAGAAAGGACCATGTCAGCTCCTGGCCTCGCTCCTCACGCTCGCAGCCCTTGATGTCCCCGTGTCCTTTCAAGATCTCTTTCAACTGTCCATCTGGAGAGGAGAAAGCCCAAGGAGAGCAATCTCCCATCTCACATTAGGACTAGGACATGCCAGGGAGGGAGGATCCTCTGGAAACACCACTCTCAGCTGCGCCAAGAGCTTTCTAAAAACAGCACCATGTTTTAAATTTTCTTGCAGTTATTTTTTGAAGAAAGGAAGATCAGATGAGAGGAGCCCATCTTGGTGCCTGGTACCCACCTCACCCAGGCAGAAGATGCGGCCCGCTCCGAGACAACTGATGTCTAGGTAGAAATGACCACAAAAGTAACTCAGCCCATCCCTCAAACCAATACCAGCAATTTTTTGAAGTACATTTTCACAAAATACAGACATAAGCCCTAGTGTTACAAGATGCATCAGCCACTAAAGTTAGAAGAAGCTCTCCAGATGCACTGGGGAACATCTAGATGTTTGCCAAGGAAGATTGCTCCTCTCCCTGAGCTCTGGTTATTATTAGTAGCATAATAGTGGAGACATGAGAATGGACCAGGTCTCACAGAACACGTCACACAGGAATTTGGGATGACCTGGAGGCTGCCACATTCATCGCCTGCGAGCAGCCAAGCCGTGCAGCCAGCTCTGCCCCATGCATGAGCTGCTCCATCTCCAACCCACTGGCTTTCTCACCTGCTCCAGCGGGGCTGGCCCAGAGCCTCATCCCTCCCTTCACCAGAAACCAGCTCCCCAGTGTTCAGCCTAAACTTATTTGTGGGCAGATTTCTAGTCATTTGGTCCCCTGCCAACAATATCCATCAGTGAAACAGCTCCTCTCCCACCCCAGTGCTCCGTGTCCCCTGGTCTACCAGATTTGCAAAGCTGAGTTTGCAGAGTCTCAGGAGACTGGCCATTCACCGCCTCTCCTTGGGGATTTCACCGTCATTTCATGTATCAATCCATAAATCACCCCTCCAGGTTTATCAAGGACCTATATGTTTCCCTCTGCAGCACTAAGTAGGGTATCGGGGAGAATTTTCTGATAACTACGCTGCATTTTCCTCTCCTCCTTTCATCCCATTACCCATCGTTATATCCCTTAGACCACTCTAAATAATTACTCAGCCAGGTGTTTATGACCTTCAGATATTTGTGCATCCCTGGTTTAAGTGAACTCTTAGCCAAGTTACGCTTAATATTTAGACTACACAGAGAAACGCTCGTGTTCAAAACACTTCCAGGCTGTGGTAGGAAGTTGATAGAAAGGGCTGATCCTGCACCATTTGCCACCATTTTCCATCCCAGGCAGCTTTCTGCTTCCTCCATGAGATGTTTTCCCAACAAAAACCCCAACACCTGGAAACCTCCCTGTGTGTGCTCCCCCTAATCCTTAGCTGAGGGAGAAGGGAGCAAAGTGACAGTTTACATGGGGTCGTTCACACAGAGGTGTGAGATCTCCAGATAAAGCTATCCAGGCACCTCCTTTGAGAGGAAGAGCCGAGTTGTCTGAAAAAGCCCTTGGGAATTACAGGGAAGGGAGGAAGGGCCCTAGCTGCTCGCAAGAGGAGCCAGTCTCCAAAGTAACAGTGACAAGGCCAGGAGGACCCAACGCTTTCCTTTGTGCCAGGAGCATCACCGGCATCAGCAGGGATGCCTGCCCCCTCCTCCAGCCTCCCAGGGACGAGTGCCTGGGCAAGGTGAGGGTCAGGGCCACAGTGAGGGATGGCGAGACTGGCCACAGTAACGGAGATTTACTGCTCCGAGCACTTAACTGGGCCATCTGGATACCGAGCGTCAGCGTTGAGCTATTAGAGACTGCAGCCTGATGTCGTACAGGCACGAAGGCGGGGAGAAGCGGGAGATGCTGCGATAGCTTCTTCCCATGCTGTAAGAAGGTGGGAGTTCCAGGAGGGCTTCTGCTGGAACAAAACCCCGACAAAGGGAAGGAGAAAGGGAAATGCACACTCAGACACTGCGCAGGTGCTCATGGATACAAACACAAGGGTGTGCACGGAGTGCACTCACACCCAGGCACAGAGCTGGCATCTGCTGCAGAGGCGAGAAAGGGAAGAGGTGGATGGAGACAGAGGAGGAAGCAGCAGGATGAGCTTCCCCATCTGCAGCACCGCCAGCTTCAGGCATTCACCTGTCATTGCCAACCCCTAAACAAAATTATGAGGAGGTCTAAAAGAGTTTGTGTCTACAGAGCGCTCAGCTGGGGGATAGTTATGGCATATCTTCTGCTTTTTGATGCTTTAGGAGGTCACATTTTCCTTTATTACTTTTTGCTGTGTCCCCAAGAGTTGGAAAAACTACCTTTACTTTTTTACTGAAAGCTGAAATCTTCTCATGGCCACCAGACTCTGTGACCTGGACCTTTACCGTAAGTATTTGTCACTGATAAAGCGAACAGCATGGGCGGGTGGCACTGTTTTGTAGGGCAAACTCCCCAGGACCTGGCCCAAGGACACAGTCTCTCTTCTCATAGCCAGCCCGGGTTTCTGTTCCTTTGCAGCAAGCTTGGCCTCAACGGTTAGTCCCAATATATACCCTGCAAGAGGCCCTAGTCTGACTCATGGAGGGGAAATGACTTGCTGTGGTTACAAAGCATCACTTTCCCAAAGAGGAAAACAATCCGGCACGTGAAACAAAACCTCTTCCTTAAAACTAGGAGGAGACAACAGACGAGCCAACCTGACCCACGCACAGTCCGGGAAACAAAGCCTGGCTCACGTGGGTGAAGACGTGTGGAAGAGTACTTCCACCAAACCTGCCCCTGGGATCTCCAGGTACCATCTCAGGTCCTCCACCATCACCCTAACCCTGGGCCCATTTCAGTCCACTGTGGGGAATGCAGCTGCCTCCAAACCTTCAGCCCCCAACAGAACAGACCTGACAGCATCCAGCCTTAGGGAAGAGCATCCTTCACATGTTCCCTTCAGCCCCCACCCCAACACTGCAGAGAAATAACCCCGATTGCCCCAGCCGCTTCGATGGCTCCTCAGAGGGGGACAATTCCAGCTCAAGAAAAATCAAACAGTATGAGGGGAGGAAAGCACAAAGAGAAAGAAAGGAGGACAGAAATAGGGCTGGGGTGCAGGGGTCTGCTGGGCCAAGGCTCCCGCAGGTCTCAGCCCAGCATCGGGCTATTTTCTGCCTTTTCCTCTTCCTCACTGCCACGTCGCCATGGCAACCCCATCAGCTGAGTGGCTCCGCTCCCGACTCTGCTTCCTGCTCCATGGGGAGTTTTGGGGGTTTTTTTCCACCCCTTCTTCTCACCCCAATTTCCCACTCGGGCTCCATCCCAGGGAGGCTCCCAGCTGGCACCTGGCAGTGCTGACCAGGGACAAGGGGTGCTCAGAAGGTCCCCCCTGTGCAGTATGGCTGGGGGGATCACCAGCAGGACCCCCCAGCAGCTCCAGGGAAGGGTGATGGTCCCCTGCCTGGTGGGGCACAGCACCGACTTTGGGAGCAGAGCCCTGTGCCAAGGGGCTCCCCGCACACCTCTCACCTTCCCTCCCCTGCCCCAGGAAACATTCTGCCCTTCAGCATCTCCGGCCCCGATGCTTCCAAACACATCCCCATTGCAAAGAGCAGGCGTTGGGTTTTTGGGCAGCCACCCCACGGGAATGGTGCTGCCCCGGGAGGTAGACCTTACCCGGAGAAACCCAAGGAGAAGCCCTGTGCAGGGTGATGGTGTCTGTCTCTCTTCTGGGGAGAAATTAGATAAACACTGTCTCAGCATAACTCCTCCTGCCATCAGGCTACGTCAGCCTTCAGACGTCCCCTCCAGCCCCATTTTCTAGGGCCTGAGAGGGCTAAATGTTTAATTAGAAAACTAGCTGAGCCAGAACCACGGGTAACTCAGTGGTTTTCGCATTAAACAGAGGGACAGAGATGTAGCAAGGCCAAAGTGGTGATGGAGGATGCAGAGGAGCTGGAAGAGGAGGGAATGGGAGGAAGGAAGAATAAGTCTTTCCTGCCCTCAGTTCAGACAGCACGTCCAGGTGTGACAGAAGAGCCATCCACAGGGAAGAGAGGGTTTGAGAGCATCCACTGGCATTAGATGCCTTCTCCCACTTAACATCACTGCTCTCCTTTTGCTGTTTGAAAGCCCCAACCTTATATACAAAGGAAGGTCTCTGGCCCCTGGAAAGCCCAGCTCAGTAGACCAGTTTAATCTCCACAGTCTAATCTCCCCTTTCTCACCTTGCATTTGGCCCTGCTGAGCACCAGGCTGGTGCATCACCAGAGCACCATGAGCTCATCCCGCCTGCCCAGCTCCTCACCAGGACAGAGGAGTCCCTGTGGGGTGTTTTGCATTGGTTTTGGTTCCTTCAGAATAGCTGTGGTTGGAAATCAGAGGTTGGGTTAATCTGACCCTGTCATACATACCAGATGTGCAGCAGAAACAGCCCTCCAGTAAGCGTTGCCACGACATTTGGGGAGGGTTGGGGGTTTTTTTCCCCTTCTCTTTTTTATAGCAGACATCTGCAGTGGGAAAAGAGGGATGGAGGAGAGAGGAATGAAAAGAAATGGCAATTCTTCCAAACAGCCAAATCCCACTGATACAAAGCCCCCCATCACCCCCAAATCCCAACACGCTCGGGGTCAGACCAAAACCCCACCGGAGAGGAGCGGGCCCGGTGGGGCTCCAGACAGCTCGGCACAACCCCTGGCACACAGTAATCCCCACGCACGTCCGTGCCAGGCTCCGGGTTTCTTTATACACAGAATCATGCTGACTTAACTGAAGGTGCAATTTTGCAGCTGCTTGCTGGGGAAGCCGAGTTTCTTTCAATGTGGTTTAAGTCAATTAGGAGCAGGTTGAAGCTGAAGTGAATTAAGGCTTTCAACCCCAAATACAAGTCCCTGCCTGAAGGAAAGGGGAGGGGAAGGCAGCTCTGCACCACTTTTAGCTAATCCAGTGCAACTCAACCAATATAAATTTGAGAACAGACAAGGCAGTATCCTTTCTCCCTCCTTCTCCTCCCTGTTCTCACTTTTTCTCCCCCCCTCCTTGCTTCCCCCATCCTCTCCCCAAAGACTTTTTCTCCTGCTGTTCATCCCTTCCCCGCTTTCTCAGCCCCCCTCCCAGTGCCCACATGCGCGATGGGGCCGGGAAGCAGTTGGAGATCAAACTCCTGGCAGCGCCGAAGCATCGGCCGTGCTGAGAGCCTGAGACAGCTCCGGAGCAAGGAAGCAAAGGAGTGGGATAAGCAAAAAAGTGGGTGGGTTTGAGTGCAAGCAGCAGAGCTGCATGTAGTCTGGGAAGCTCAAGGATACAAGAAGGCAGAGGAGAGAGTCTGCTCTATAGCACCGTGCGCACACGGAGTCGCGGGGGTTTGTGCTCACACAGACCTGCCGGTATCCAGCCCCCTGCCAGGACACAGGGCAAGGAGAGCCGGCGTGCCCGAGCCGCTGGTCCGATGGCACGGGAGGAGAGAAGTGCTGCGTGGCAGCGGGCATCCCCCGTGGCATCCCTCGCTTCTCTCTTGCCTTCCACAGGGACGACAGACAGCAGTTTAGAGCCCAATTTTTAGGGTGGTTAGAAGTCTGTAAGGACTATTAACACAGGAAGACGCACTAACATGGGTGCCATGGGGTGTTTTGAAAGTTTAAAAGCCCCTAAAGTACCACCTTCCTCTACTCCTCCCCCCCCCCCCCCAAAGTCCTTAATCTCCCAGATTAACATCTGGAAATAAAACCAGCAACGTATAACTTCTCCTAGACCTCATCTAGCTACTCAGGTGTCAAAGCCCCTGGAAGAAGGATGGCTTCTGTCCCCACGCCACCATGGCGGAGGGTGTGGGTAGCCCCTGTGCACACCAGGAACCAGCTCCAGCTTGGCAAGGGGAAGAGCACAGAGAGGATTAAGCAGCTCCAAGCCCGGGCTCTTGGACTGTATGGGGTTTCTTTGTTGACGCAGAGTATCTGCATCCATCCCCTGGAGCCACAAGTGGGTTTTCCCCAGGAGGCTGGGGGGGGGGGCAGAAAAAGAGGAGGAGGGTGATTGCAGCTCAGCCCCACGGAGCTGCTCAGGGTCTGTTTGGGGGATGTCAAAGCTCTGTGCAAAGGTAGCTGTCACACTCTGCCTGCTACCGAGGACTTGCACATCACACAAACAACCTGCACGAAAAAACACCGCCGGAGCAAATCCTCACACACCCTGCTCTGCACCACAAGCTGAGCTGCAAAATCTTCATCCCTGGGTGCTCCCTGCAAAAGGGCAAAGACACCAGATATTTCCAGCGATCTCTGCTGCAGGTTGAGCCGGGAGCGCTCTGCAGTTCGTCTCTGTGGTTCACAGCATTGGCTGCTGCCAGCAAAGAAAAGAAGGGATCGTGGGGGGGAGAACAGAGCAAACACAGTGGGGGGACGGTTAATTAGAGAAAAGCTGCCCGAGATGTGGGCTTGCCAAACAAACTTTGGGATGTCCCTCCACGCCTCATCAATGCAAATGAAGCAGGAGGACCCAAGAAGACATCCCAGGCTTCCCGTTGGATTTATACCCAGATAACCGGCTGACAAAGCTGGCTCCTGGCAGCCCCCGGTGCCCCCGGCCTCCTCTGACCCATAGCTGCAGCCATTTAGTCTCCACCAGCACCAGCTTGTGCAAAGAGGTGGGAGCTGCTGCACGCCGAACCTGCGGCATTGTAAACAATGCGACTTCAGAGACAAACGTGGTATGGACTGATGTAAAGGAGCCCACGACCCACCACAAACATCTCTCCCCTCTCTGCTTCCCTCCAGCCCCCTCAGCACCCCCCCACACCAATCTCACGTGGACACACAGCCCTGGTCCACCTGCAGTGCTGCTGTGGTCTCCTCAGGCACTAAACGCCTCAAAAATGCCAAATCATTATTTTGTACCTAAATACAGATTTTCCTCAACACCCTCTGGTTGAGCACCCAAAAGGTGCCCTTTCCATGAAGGAAAACCAGGAGGACCCAGCCCTCGCTGCGTGGGGTCTGTGCTGCTATTCAGGAGACATCGGGGTTGGCATGGACATCCCACGACCTGGGTGCAGGATTTCAGGAAGCTCCAGCGGGAATGACACGAAGCAGGCGCGCGCTAAGGCTTAGAGAGGAAGGCTGGACACGTGGGACAAGAAGCCAGATCCCATTCCTGCCTCCGTCCCCAACTTCCCCCATGACCTTGGAGAAATTCCAGGGGCACCAGATTTTCAGGCAGCTTCTGCTCCTGTTTGAGTCCAGGCTTACCCGAGCAGAGCCTGGCGTGGCAGGCAGGATGCTGAGCATCCTCGTCAGCACCTTGGTTCCTCACCTTTCTGAAGGGCGTCACCAAGGCTGCCTTTCTGCCTCCCCGTTTCCAGATGATTTTTTCAGAGGTACTGGGGTGGGAAGGAGATGCTTCACATTTGTGCAGCTCTCTGGGAGCCGGGGGAAAGTCCCTCTCCTCCAGAATGGCTGGGGGGTGTCCAGGAAGGGAAGCAGTAAAGAAAATCCTCCTTAAAAACTAAACCAAAGCGTTGGGTGTTTGTACAGAGCCAGGGTGGATTCACAAGTCCCATTCTCTCGAGGGAGGTCAGACACACTGTTTAGGCCAGTAAAAGCCTTCTGGGTTGAAACCCAGCAAGGCTTGCAAGGGACTTTGATGTTTCCCTGATGCTCTGGGGTGCCTATAGCCCAAAACTGCCCCAAGAGGGGCAACATTCGTGCTTTAAACTGCTGGTGGGGATGCAAGGAGTTTGTAAAAAGCAGCAGCAGCAGCGAGAGCACCAGATCTGCTGAGCCCCGGCAGGCGCACGTGGACTGGGCTGGCCTTTGCTCTCTGCTTTGCTGTCCCCAGCAGTTGTGGAGCTGTCACCCAGCGCAGCTTTTTGGAGACCCTTTGGGGCAGGGCAGCAGGGGCGAGCCAGCACCTAATCCTGTGACATCAGCTGCGACCACTCCAGCCCTGACAGCAGCAGCAAGGAGGAATGGAAAAATACAGAAAGGACCTGAAGAAAGCTCCCTCATAAAGGGGCTCAGACCACACTGTGGACCCTATTTCCCACCTCGGTCCCTTGTCTTGACAGCTGCCCAGTGTATCCACAGAGAAAGAGCAGATCCGAGCTGCAAACTTTAAAAAAAAAAAAAGAAAAAAAAAAAGGAGAGAGGTAGCAAGCAAGCGAAAGAGTGTCTGACTACAGCCCTAAGGGCTGTCACAACAGATAAAACCTCAGCCAGGCTTCGCAGTTTGAGCTCCTGCACGCTAATGCACAGCGGAGCTAAAAATACCAACGTGTGGAAAAGCAGAGGCTGCTGTTGCTGCCTTTCGAGCTGATCGTGGGCTCCAGCTTCCCGGCCAGCCCAAAGCAGCCAGATGTACAGCCACAGAGGGGGAACCGCAACCCTGGAGAGGGGCAGGGGCAGCCCAGGACTGTGGGGATGGCTTTGCCCGCACCATGCCTGGCCAAGCCCCATGGAAAGGGCTGGGTTGGGTTTGTGCTGATGTGAAGTAAAATATCTGGGCCACGCGCTTTTTGCTTTGCAGGCAGACAGAGCAGGATGGCAGCAGAGCGATGGAGCAGCCTTGGGGAGAGGGGACGATGCATGGAGAAAAGGGAGGACGGAGCCTGCGACGAGGAGGAGGATGCAGCAAGGCTTTGCGAGACAGCGGAGAGGCAGGACAGAGCCAGGGCCCCATCCCTGGGGCTGCAAAACAAGCAGCCTGGTGCTAATCCCCGAAGTCAGCCTCGTGCGAGATGGGAAGGAGCTCGTGGCGGTGTCACCACGCTATCTCCTGATTTATCTGGCCATCTTCTCTACAGCAATCGTTACCCTATCTGAGGGCCGGGAATCGGAACATACTTAACCATGCACTTAAATTCAAGCATGCACTTAAAGTCTATTTTCTTCAATGGAGCTGAAGGATGTGCTCAAGGGTTAGCACGTGATTAGCTGCTTTCAGCAAAGGTCAGTTCTCTGAACTGGGGCTTGCTCAGAGCCCCCTTCTCCCAAACCCAGGGAGGGTACCGGGGTGTCCCTACGCTGTTACATCCCCTCCTGCAAATTCAGACAAAGCCCACTGCTCCCGGGGACAACCATCCTCCAAAACACCAATTAACACCAGGCACCGAGCAGTCGTCACGCTTGCTGTGGCAAGTTTGTGTTGCCCCCGTCAGGCATCGAGAGGTGCAGCCACCTGCCCAAAGCCCCCGGCTCTGCAGACCAGGAAGGTCTCGGTCTAATTTTGGAAACCATCAGGTTGGTGAAGGCTTGGATGGTCTCCCTCAGCTCAGGGATAGCCAGGCTGTATCTCGTGTGTGCTGTGCCCACTCCCGCTTGGTCCCACAAGTGGGACAGACACAACCAGCTTGGAGTCACTTCACCCCAAGACCAGGAGCCCAAAATCAACCTGTGGGCACCAAAAATAGCCTCTGGAGCCCTGGTGTACTGGCTAAACACAGCCTGCAGTGCCTTCCAACACCTCACGGGGATCAAGTCCTTGCCTGTTCATCAAGATCAGGGGAGAAGCTCACCCTACCCAGTCAGCACCCCTACGCCAGCCCTGCATCACACCTCCCGCATTGGTGCTGCCCCACCAGCAGAATTCACAGCCCGATTACCCCGTGCGTCACCCAATTCCTTTTATACTCACAATAACATTTGAGACACCAGCACAAAGTCCCCATGGATCTGTTTCAAGTTGCATTATCAGCACATTTGGCATTTTCATCATGCTTAGGACACGGTCCCCTACAAAAGGACAATTTATCTCGAAAGCAAACCCCTGCCTTAGAGGCTGCAGTTTCCAGCAGGCAGCCCTTGTGCCAACACAGCCTTTGGGCAGGGCGGAGAGTCCTGCTAAACCCAACAGCATCGACAACATCCTACGCTGGGGAAGGAACAACAGCCCCAGTTCAACCAACTACCCAAATTTCTCATCGCCTGAACTGGTTATTTTCACCATACCTGTGCAAGACCCAATAGCAGATCAGTTCTTGAATAATAACTACTACTCAGATTAAGTAATTGATGTTTCCACAATGTGTTGAGGAATTAAAAGGAAGGGGAGGATGAAGGAGGGGGCAAATCAACAAAAAAAAAAAAAGTGCTACCTAAGCCCAGAGGATGAAGGCCATGCAGGAAGAGAAGAGCAGGTTTTTGTAGTAATTACATCAGTATTTAAGGATTAGGCCAAAAGGGTTCCCCCAAGCACTGACTGCAGCTGGGGCTGTCTGCAACCAGCCTCACTTGCACAGAATGGAGCAGGAAAACTTCCTTTCTGATCCCAGCACAACCCATCCAAGCTGAGCATCAGTCACTCCTCTGTAACTTGTTTTGCAGCACAAGAAATTCCCAAAACATCCAAACTCTGGCTTTCCCCCCACCCCTTTCCAAATCCAGTAGACATTTGCCAACCAGCCAACCCAGCCCCACAATTCTAGTATTTCAAGGGCTCTTCCAGCCCTTTTTTTTTTTTTGCTGCACACAAGCACATTCGTATTGCATCTACACTAGATACATAAACTTTACACATCACCATCCAACTATAACCCAGTGTTGGCAAATATCACAGCACCATCACAAGGTGTTGCAAAACCTTTTGACTTCCACAGAGCCCCCTGCTCCCAGAGTCATGAAGCTATGGAAGGAAAGAAAAAAAAAAAAAAAAAGGAAAAGCCCCAAAGCTCTTCTTTCATTGAAAAGAAAAATTTGCAGCTCTCCTGGATAGAGGCAAAGAGTTGAAAATATGAGTTCTAAAAATATGGCTCCTAGCCACACAGAAACTGGAAAGTACATAGAAAGCAAGATTTTTCACACAAGCTTTACACCAGACTTTTGGTCTGGGGGCAGCAACTGGCATTACACTCCCTCTCCTTACTTGCTTACACTTGAGGATGTAGGGAGGATGGTTCCCAACAGAGCAACATTCACAACCAGGACCGCTTTTCCAAACAGAGACAGCTCCAGCAAAAACCACAGAGCAGCCTAAACAGCAGCTGATCCCATCTAACAACCAGTTGTGATCCCACTGACAAGGAGCCCCATGACCCAGGGAGATCAGTCACCCAACAGACCCCTTGACCAAGCAAGAACGCCTGCTGCAGTCCTACCTGTAGCTCCCCGAAAGCAGCTCCAGTTCCTCACCTCTTTGAGTCAGAAGATCACTAGAAGCCACCAACACTTCTGCTAAACCACCACGTAGCTTCATCATCAAGCTTTTAATTGAAAACCCTCTAGAGGCAGTGCTGCACCAGCTGTGGTCACTCAGGATGGGCTCACACCGTTAGCACTCGTAAGGAACCACATTGCAAAAGGGAGGTAAAGGGGGCTGGAAACTCCTACCTGGAGGCCTCAGGGCCTGAGAGCAGCTCCCCAGTTCTGGCAGGCTGATGCCCCAGGTTGGACCCCATGAGGCAGTACTCCTTCCTTACCTGATGCTTCAATTTGGATTGCAAGATCATCTGTGAAACAAGGAGCACCTTATGCATTGGTCCTGCAGCCCCAAAGTGCTGCTCTAGCAAACGTAAAGCACAGCTAGATGAGTTTCTAATAAATATCATCAGACTCATCACCATCAACGTGTCCTTGTTGGTCTTCCCAATAGACTGTCCAAGAAAGAGAGGGGCTTTGGGCTTTCACGCCTCACACTCTTGTCTCCATCTGGATCTCATCCACCAACCAGCACAGGGAGGTCACCCCACAGCACTCCCTTTCCCAGGCTTTCAGCAATTCAGCCCACCCCATCCACTTCTCTCAGGGTCCGTGCAGCCCTCTCTGTCTCTCCAGCCTCCTGCCCGAGACGTGGGAAAACCCAGAGCTATTTCAGAGGTGCATGCTGTCACCGGGGTGAAAAGCCAGGCATTCAGGCAATTTAGAAAACCCCAAAACCCGCCTTGGTCCAAACTCCTAAAGATGCTCCTAAACCGGTGCTGCCTGATGGTGCCGGGGCAGGCTTCCCTCGCGCACTCCTGTCCTGAATTCGTCAGGCCTCTTCGCCAGCTCCGGCCTCTTGAAATTCTGCACACTAATAAAATCCTAACTAATTTACATCCAAGATGGGGAGTGAGTGGCAGCTGTTGCTATAGAAACCCTCTCCCGAGCCCTGGCTCCCGGCTGCAGCTCCGAGATGAGAGACTGGAAGCCAGCTCAGTCCCCAGCCCCGATGGCATTGGGACGTCCCGTGGTGCCCGGCCGGCCCAGGCTGAACCCGGCGCTGCTACCCGAGGTCCCGCTGCAGCAGGGATGCATGGAGGAGGTGATGGCCACCACCACCAGCCAGCCCCCAGTGTCCTGTCTTCCTCCAGACCCTGCCTTTTATACCCTCCGTCACTAAAGGGTCTTCCCTGCCCACCACCCTTCCCCGAAAGCCTTTACTCGCCTGGAGCCGGGGGTCTGCATGACCAACCCCGCTCTCATTTGGAGAAAGCAAAATAAAAAGGACAATAAAACAGAATTGCTCAGTGAGCTGCCAGACTTTGGGGAAACACTGGAAAACCTGAGCTGTAGATCCCACCGACAAGAAAAGCTGCCATGTGTTTAACACTTGATGTGATTATTTTTTTTTCTTAAGTTGGACTGATGATTATTCAGTGTGTGACCTATGGGGGGGTTAATGCTTTGGACTGATAACAGCACCCTACACAAGACCTCTCCTCGGCTCCCAGCACGCTGTGTCCTGGTTTACGGCAGGAACTCAGCTTACAGCATGAAACCTGGACCTGTCACCAGGGCTTCACTGCTCCCCAACAGCTTTGCTGAGCATGGAGACATCACATCTCCATGGTGAAGCATCCAGGAACGAGCTTCTTGAGCAGAAAAGCAATCAGAGGACATCATCTCCGCAAGGAAGGGAAGAAAGCAGCTCCCTTTTCAGTAAAGCAACCAGTGGACCCAGAGCGACTGTCCCACCTCCAGCCTTCACACTGGAGACAAGTGGTTGCACCATCAAGGGTGCTGGACCCTGAGCTCTGCTAGTAGCACCTGGACGCAGATCTGCTCATGGCAACACATGGGCGACAGTCAGTGAATAAATGTGTCTGGCCCCTGGGGCTGGATCCTGCTCCCAGTTACACCTGTGTAAAGCTGGAGGGAATCAGTTCTTGGACTGACACATCAGCTGGTGTGTCAAGGAGTGGCAAGAACACACGTCCCGGTACGTGCTGGTGGGGTGAACGTGCTTCCTCCCCCACGGACATATTCCTCAGGTCTTCCCAGGAGCAGGATCCAGCTGACAGCACAGGTACTCCTGGTTTCCCTTGGCCAAGATGTCAAGGATGTATGAAGGTTGCTCAACAGAAACGTTTCCCTCATCTCCTACATATGTGCCGTGCCACGTGGGCACCACGAGTCCAGGATCGTGGGTGGTGAAAGGCTCCTGGCCTATCACCTCATCCCCAGAGACGGACATCCCCGACATACCTCAGGAGCTATTTATTCCTCCCTCCAGCCCTCAGCTGCCTGCTCCGTCACGCAGAGAAAAACTGACTCAGACCTTCCCAAGATAAGGCGACCACATCTGCAGCTCAGCTCCCCAGGAATGCAATCAAAATAGTGACCGGCAGCCCAGGCGAGGAAAGGAGGGGGCAGAATTTTTCGCTGCCGACTCCGACCCCCTGATGGACCGTTGCCATGGAAAGCCGGCAGCCAGCAGCCCCAGCTGGGGTCCTGCTGAAGGATTTTCCCTGCTTGGCCTGAGGCTAGGGCAAGGGGAAGGGGGGGGAAATGCCGGGGAAGAGATTGCATCTGGCTGCGACAGCCCTTCCCCGTTAGCAGGTGTGGAGCTCACCTCCCTCTTGGCTGGAGCATCCCGAGTTGGTTTGTGATCCAGCGGTGCGCTCAGACGCTGCTGGGCAGTGTTTGAAGCCTGGTGCAGGACCATGGATAATAAACCAAATCAACCCAGCTCCATATTAATGACAAAGGGACCAGGAAAGGGACAGAGAGACGGTAACCTAAGACCGGGCTGCTGTCCCCTGAGATGGTGAGGTCTGTGGGGCACCCATCCAGTTCCTCTCCCCTTCAGCCTGTTTCCAATCCCTCATTTTTGCACGAGGAAATAGGGCAGTAATTTCTCTCCTGCAGGGAGAAACAATACAGGAGCTGAAGCCGACCCCTTCCAGGCTGCCTGAGCAGGCTGACATTTGGGGGAAGATTTGTACAACTTTCTTATTGTGAAAAAAACCACCACAGTTGGAGATTGCACCGAGCTGGGCACTGCATGATGGTTTCTTGCCCCAGTGCATTGAAATGAGGTGGAAAAGGCCAGGGCTTGAAGCTGCCTACTTACACCAGAGCCTGGATCAGGCACTACGAAATCTGCTGCCAGCAGCAGCACCCAGAGGAGCCGTCACCCCTCCTGCTGCCTCGCCGGGAGCTGGCAGGAGGGGACGGACAGCTGCTTCTCCATAATCATCTCTCCACCACTGACGACATGCTGGAGCTAATTTTCAGAAGACACCTTGGGAAGAAGAATGCGTTTACAACAGCCGAAGCACCAGGAAGAGCATCTCCTTCCAGAGAACCAAAGATGCGCAGCAAAATAAAATGTCGCTTCTTGTTAACCCTTGCCTGTACCCAAGCAAGCAGTACAAAAGTTGCTGGTCAAATCCTGCCCCCGTTCACAGCCCTGTAGCTTTGTCTCAGCAAAGAGACAACGACTCTTCAGAGACATCACTGATTGAAAACCCTCCCTGGAGGAGGGACCATGTCCCAGTTTGAAGCCAAGACTTGCTCTCTCAGATACCTGCTGAGATCATGGTCCCAGCGATCGCTGTTCCTGGCACCTCTCGGCACATGTGTGGCACGCACGGCAGCCAGGATGGGGGATGAGGCGCAAAAGCCACCGGGTAGAGATCCCAGCCCAGCTCTGGCTTTGAAAAGCATCCCTGGCCCAGGAGGGGAAAGGAGAGCTGGGGAAGGTGACGGGGAAGGGAGGGGGAACACCACCTGCGTATTGATCTGACGATATGAAAAGGGTTTCTCTTCTGGTTCCTGAGCTGGAGACAGGAACCTATTGGATGAAAACCTCAGCTCTCCCACTGCCCTGGTTTCAGCCACTCCAGGCTGCTGTTTAATTAGCTGAGCATTAGCAGAAAGGCAGCTGGGCAGCTGGGAGGGGCCCGGCTTTCAGCACCCCCGCGGTCGCCCACTCGACGGGAGCGTGCTGCTGTCGGAGGCACCGCTCAACCGTACCCGCTGGGGCATCCTCCCGGCTCCTCCGGCAGCCAGGCTGAGCCAGCCGGGAACCGGCCCAGGCGGACCAGGGAGCAGACCTGGCTGACCCTGGAGCCATCGGGACCCCAGCTGCCCCCGCGCAATGAAGTCATTAACCCTTTCCCCCCACGTTTCCAGCAGCCACGTGTGAAGCCCAGCGACGGGATAGGGTTTCCTCTTGCATCAGCCTCAGGTTTAGCTCAGTAACGACCTGGGAGCCAAGGAGGCTGGAGCGTGGAGCAGGCATTTTTCCTGCCTGCATCCTATCTGGGAGAAATTACAACAAAGTTGTGAAGGATTTGCAGTTATTTTCACACTCCTTTTCCCAGATTAACACATGGATCCACTTTCTGTTCAGCAGTCTGAGAGCGTATTGTTTTGTCTCTGTCGCAACCTCACACTCCCGCATCCCAGAGCTTTCCAGTGCCCCACCAATGGGTACGGGATATCAACAGGAATGAAGGAGCTCGCTTTAATTAGTGTGCACTTCTTAATTGAGCTGCAAGCTCCCCAGCAAGTCAGATAGTATTTTATCTTCATTTTACAGACCTGGGAGTGGGGACGCAGCAGGAAGACCAAGGGACAATGATCAAGGGTGGTCAGCAAGAAGGTGGCAGAGGAATGGAGAGACACCAGGCATCCTCCCTGTCCCCATTACCTGCACTGAACCCAGCAGTGACATTACCTGGTGACAGCTCACCAGAGCACTCTGTTTGCAAGGAATAATGGGAAGATGCCATATTACCCACTTGCATAAATCAGCCTCTCTCCCCTGCTATCAACAGAGCGACACAGATTCAACAAAAGTGGGTTAGATCCACATTTATATCGGGATGCAACACTCAGGTTAAGCAAAGTTCCCCCGACTGCCAGACTGATGCTAAATCCCACCAGGAGAAAGACCGTGCCCAGATCGGGCTTTATGTCAAGGCTTCACCAGGGACACAGGGCAAGCTCTCATTCCATGTTGTAAAATAAACTTTCCAACAAACCCAGTAGGCAGCTGTTTCAGCTGCTTTCAGCAGAAGACATTATCTGTGGAGCAGATAAACTCAGTTCAGCCTTACCTACAGCTCCACAGCCAGCTCCTCCGCAGCAGCGTCAGCACTCAGCTAGCTGCTATCAGCACATCTGCAACGCATCCATGCCGGAGCAAACTTATGCCTGCTGGTTTGGAGGGAGAAAGCCAGAGCCTTTGTATTGTTCTTCTCCTGCAGCGCTCTGGTCTGGCTGGTCTGAACTGGTTGTGGTGGGAGCAGGAACGTGTTGCTCTGGTTTCTCACCCTGCCGCTGCTTTTTTGTCCTCTTTGTACTCATTTCCAGGCCAGCGTAGAAACACAAGGGGAATCAAATGGCTGTGAGCTCCCACGTAACAGTGGCAGAACATGGGGCAACAACCAGCGACCAGGTCTTCTGCAGACCGTGGGGTGAAGGGCTGCAAACGCTGGTGGAGGCAGTTGGGTGAAGATGCAACCCACAGCCACGCTCGCCAGGGCCAGAAGCCAGGAGGGATGAAGGGAGCAGAGCATTGGCTTGTATTTCCCCCCTCGCTCCCTTACTGTTCCTCATCACTCTCAAGGGGATGCCTTCATGCTGCGTGGTGTTAGCTGAGATGCACAACCCACCACGGGAAGCTGCTGTGCCCAGCTCTGGGACCTCTGCATGGTCCAACAAGCTCCAACCAGCCATGTGTTGTGCACTCCCAGGGCTGAAACCCCTGCATCTAGCTCAGGAAACAGGCTGACCAATACCTATGGGAAATAAGGGGAATTTGGGAGCAGGGAGCCGAAGGGTCAGTGGAGATGGGCGACACTGAACCTATCACCTCCATGATGTGCTGAGATGCCTGCTGTTGGCTCTGGGGCTGGCGTCCCCCAGCGCTGGTGAGGAAGTGAGCTCAGGGGCTCTCTCCTTCAGACAAGTCCAAAGGATAAATTTTCCCTGCCATGTCACAAGACCCAATGCAGCAGCCCACACGCACGACACGCTTCAACCGCTGAACCCCACCGCTGCACACACGAGCACCAGAAACCTCACACAGACAAAGCAGCGAGCACATCCCACCAAGCAGAGACGGAGCTCCAGCAAGAGCTGCAGGGAGGACTGTGCCTACACCTTCGTGCGAGCAGCCCCTCGGATCCAGGCAACAGTCCACAGCAGAGCGAAAGCTACAGGCGCCAACGTCCCCCTCCAGCTCCCAGCATGACTCACACCGGTTGCCATGAAGAAGTCAACATTTGCATGCAGCTACCCCACCGTGGAATGAGAAGCTCCCTCAGCTATTTTGCTGACTTTCCGGGGGAGGGCAGTGAGCTGTGGGACCTCAGGGACCGGCATGGTACCAGATGGCAAATTCTGGCATTTCCACAGGCATCTCCAGGCCGCTACCGACGTGGTCTGTATGTGCAGCACGCTCCAGACGACGCTCCCTGCAAATGAGATGTTCAAAAGAGAGAAGGGAGTTGGGCACCCAACTCCTATTGGATTTAGTTTTCTTTCAGCTTCTTTAAACTTGCAGCCTCAAAGCTCCCCACCCTCGCCAAGCACCGCACCGAATTAGCTACACGCGGAGCAATCGATGCTGGTGAGGGAGAAGCGCACGCACGCTCGCGCCCGCTCGGCACACGCTGCTCGGCACAAAGCGAGCGCAAGCTCACAGACCCCAGCCCAAAGCTGAGCTCTGGCAATAGCGAAACCCAACGTGTCCACGGACAGTTTCTCCCAGCATCGATGCACTGCACAGAGGTGTTCTCCAGTGGGACGGCTGCTCCCGCAGGCATGTGAAAAGCCCCAGCTTGGGAGCGAGGGGGTAATTATATGCCAGGGGAGCAGCTGATTCAAACCCTTCCTGACCCCAGGCTGAAGAGTTCTCCTGATCGATCACGAAGATGCTCTTTCATTTTCCTCAAGCGTTTCGCTGACGGATGGAAAAATCAATGCCCAACAGAGGAGTCTGGAGGGGGGGTGGAGCAAGGGGAAGAAAGGGAGAGAAAGGGAACGGGGAATGGAAAGGAGAAGGGAGAGGGGAGAGAGGACCATGCCGGGGGAGGCAGGGGGTGGTGGGAAGGTGGGTGGGCTGGCGGCGCCTACAGCATCACCTGCCCCTGAGGTTTGGGATCTCCTCCCCACATGGAGGACCGAGGGCAGAGCAAGGCTTCTCCCAGCTGCGTGCCGCGGCACCGCTGGTCCGAGAGCCCCCGCCGGGCTCGTGCCTCCCCCCACCGAGCACCGCTTCTGCAGCACCGATGAAGACCCCAGATCTGTGCCATGGGGTCCCCCCCCTGCAGCGACACTGCTGGTTTCCATAGAAACACCTCCCGGTTCCCACACAGAGATGTCCCTGGTACCCACGGTCAGATGTGGGGGAAGAAATCCTCAAGGCCTACAAGGCTTTCGGGGGAAAATTCCCCATTCCCTTGTTTTTCATGAAAATGGCCCTGCCGAGATCCCCCAGCTCTAACTCACTATGTGGGTGAGGTCCAAGCACCATCTTGGGGTCCCATCCTGCCCACGCAGCTCTGCAGAGTGACCCAGGCTGGGACAGGGATCCCCAGTGCCTCCGTGCCGGCAGACCCTGAGATTCCAGCATCTTGCCAGTCCTGCTGGGCAGAGACGCTGCCAAAAGGGACTTCATCCCTTCAGGAGGGGAAGTCTTTGCTAAAGACCAAACTGAGACCCGCATAACTCATTTAGCTCCTCAGTTTCGGACTACGAAACTGAGGTTTTCAAAGCCTCTTCATTTGTACTCGCTGACACCAACCCCTGGAAAAGACACCTGCGAATCTCGCCTAGGGTCGGGGGAAAACAGGCCCATGTTGCTGGACACAGATGAAGTGGCAGCTTGCCTCGAACAGTTGGGGTTTTCCAGTGTTTTCTTCCCCACATCCTATTAATAATTAACACAACTGCAATGAGACCGGCTTTTAAGAGGCTTCACTGCCATGGGCTGCAGTACAGTCCCCCTTCCAGGAGCAAAGGTTTGTCTGTTACCACTGGAAACCAGGCAGGCTCTGGTCTTGGCCGGGGATGCCATCCTCATGGGACCCTGTCTCCATGCCCCCCCCCCGAGCTGAGCTGACCCATCACGCTGCCAGAGCTGAGGCAACAGCGCTCTGCCAAGGCAGCCCATCCTCAGCTCCTTCCCAAAATCCCACCTGGGGTTAGAGACAGCTCACTGGGCTGTTTTAAAATTGCCACCCTCATCTCCTTGAAGCTGACCTGGATGTGAGGTCACCAGGCAGGAGGACAAGCTAATGATCCCTCTCGAGATGGGATCTGGAAGTTAAAGGACAGAGTTTGGGGGTCGGGTGGTCTCTGCTCACCTGCACAACCCCATCCCCTGGTACCTGCAAAACGGTGAGCGAGCAAAGCCAGAGCAGCCCATTTTAGGTCACTCTGGGGGATGTTTTCCAGGATCTCTCTTTCCAAAGGGCAGGGAGCTCCTTCCAGATCACTACAGCTCCCGGCTGCCCGTGCAATGCTCTGGGCCACCTGGGAAGGGAGCGCAGATTCGAGCCATCCCCAAAGCCTAGATTCAGATCGCGTGATCTCCGTGCCTCCAAACACCCTGCTCAGGAGAATGCAAACAGAAAACAGGGGATGTGATAGAAGCAAAACCCTCAGCCCGACCAGCCCCGTCTCCCAGTAATTGCTTTGTCCCCGCTGGGCTGGGGCCCCGATCCCCCGCCCGGCCCCACACAGAGCGGCCGCACCGGCCCGGCTGGTTGGGGCGGCCGCAGCGCTGCGGGAGGTAGAGCAGGGCCTGCAACAGCCCTGGCAATAAACAGCTTCCACATGCACGCCGCCTTGCCTAACCGCCTGCTCCCCGCCCTGACATACCAGCACACTTATTCATCGGCGTGCGAGGGGCCGAAGAAGCATCGCGGATGCTCGGCCCTGGGTGCTCTGGCACCTGCAAGCTGCAGCCCCTCCTGGGATGGGGTCCCGTGAGCCCCCCGCGGCCCCTGGGCGTGCGGTGCCCATCCTGCAGCTGTACCACAGCTCCAGGGCCGCTGTGGGACCCCCAGGCTAGCAAACCCCCCGCCAAGTGTGGACACCAGTGCTGGCAAACCCCCTCAAATTTCCTTTTAATTGGATCCCTTGTTTTTTTCCTGATCCCACGCTGTCCGCATCCCCCCAGGCCACCGTGCCGTGCCTCTCCTTTGGTGAGGACCAGATCAAATCCACCAGGCTCACCCCCCACCAAGCGACAGTGTCCTGACCCCCCCTTGTCCTCTGTATGACAAAACCTCTCAAATTAGGGACTGGGAAAGGGGTTGATGCCCCAGTCCTCTACAGAGCCTGCAGCTGCGGGGACATCAGGGATACACCACCCAACAAGATGCCATTGCTGTCCCATCCCGGTTGGGACATCCAGGGATGGGCCAGTCCCATCCCAGCAGCCTCCGGGGATGATAAACCCCCTTTGAAAGCAGGGAGCAGGCAGGGCTCCGGCTTGCTGGCATCCCGGCGGGTTTACGAGGAGATTTTTAGCAGCACCAGGAACAGTCCCCGGATTAGAGCTCCAGGCTTCAAAAGGAGCTGCCGAGCACGAGAGCCGAGGGCTGGAGTCGCTGCGGCTGAAAAGGGAACGCTGCACATTATAAATAGCTGCCTCACTGGCAGCACATCTGTTTCAGGCAGCGGCTCGGGAAGGCTGTGCGTGTTCTGGTTTGGCTATTTTGGGGGAAAGAGATTTGAAACTCACTCATTATTATTGTTCGCCCAAGAGATGTGAATGATGCCTGTTTCTCCTTTGCCTTTTCAAAATAGAAAGCAAAACGAGGTGAGTTTCAAAGCACACTGTGATGTAAGGTTCCCTGGGAGCTGCAGCTCCCGCTGGGAGATGGTACGAACAGCCCGGTGACACCTGGATCAATGGGTGGTGGCACTAAACAGCGCTGGCCATGGGATGGGGACAGCACAGCCCGTGTCTCTGCTCAGCCCCGAGCCACCCTACAGCCTTGGGAAGCCGTGGGGGTGGGAGGGAGGCAGGCAGCGGCAGGCAGCAATGGGGCCAAGGGCAGGCGTTGAGGAGAGGCTATGAGTGATGCTCCCCAAAATGCCGTGGGTTCATCTGCGCCCACCAGACAGGACTGCCTCCTCCTCCTGATGATGCCACCACGTTCCCCCATGGCTCTGGCCTGTCCCTGCACCAGAGGAGATGCTGGACCGCCCCTGGGACCGACCTTGGTGCAGAGGGGCAAGCTTGGGCGGCGGGACGAAGGCCACAGCCCCAGGGATGCTCCGGCACCACTGGGGCAGGGGACAGAGCGATGTCCCAAGGCCGGCTGCCCCGTCCCTCGAAGGGCCAACGTCCCACGAGAGCCCGCGTGTGCCGAGGAGGTGCGGGGTGCTGCCAGAGCGAGCGTGCTCGGGGCGAGCGGAGGAGGATGAAGAGGCGTCCAAGGTCCGGCAGCGTCAGAGCAGCCCCACGGCGCGCAACCCGGCCCGGGCGCTCCCGTACAGCCCAGCAACGGCTCATTAATCACTCGGCACCGCCGCGGGATGGAGGCCCTCGCCGATCGCCGCCAATCCCCGCGCCGTTACCACAGAAACAACCCTTACCCTGCACAGGCTTCAAAGGGTTTTGTGCGTGTGCCTGTGTGTGCTTCTCTATCTCCCCCCCCTCCCGTTGTTGTTTTTTGTGTGTGTGCGCAAGAAAGAGGGTTTTTTTTTCCCTCTTCCCTGGGAAGCGTTTGGCGCCGGGGCTCGGATCATGTGCAAAGTGAGCACGGGAGAGACAGACAGACGGATGGAGCGAAGGAGAACCGGGAGAACCAGCCACGATAGCCACAAAGCTGGGGGGGCTTTGGAAAGGAGAAGGATTGGGGGGGGGTGTGGAGGCGGCTGTGGTGCTAATGAGTAAAAAATAAATATTTATACGGGGAGAGTTTTAAAACCCTATTTTGCATCGTTATAATAAATTATTCATCCGCCTGTTTCTCCCTGCCTGCCTCTCCTGGTAGGGAGCTGTGAAGGGGATGGTGCTGTGGCGTGGGTGAAGGGGGTCACGGCTGAGCAGGGCCCAGGACCCCCCGCAGCACCCCGGGGAGAGGAGGCAGGGAGGTCTGGGGAGGGACACAGGGACACAGCACAGATGCAACCGGACCCCGACACGACCACGGCGGGGCCAGATGGGGAAGGGTCGGGAGAGGCGGGTGTCGGGAGCAGGCGGCTGAAGGTGCCCAGGGGACTCGGCGACCTCCCGGCCAGCAGCGTCAGAAACAACGTGGCTGCTCTTGCACCGTACACTGGTTTTGAATGGAGCCCTCTGTGACTTCTAGACCCCCCAAATTTTTGTTTTGCCAAAGACAGCAGTTTCCACCTGGCTGGCTGATGCCCTGCAGTGTCCTTCTGAGGAGGTGGGGACAGGGAGCTCTGCAAGCAGCCCTGCAACCCCAGCTCCCCCACATCCCCGGCTCCCCAGGCGTCCTGGTGCACCCGCCGAGGGCAGGCACACACATGCAGGCAGCGATACAGCTCCCATCCCTCCTGCCCACACTCCTGCACTCACACAGCCAGCCGAAGAGCTGAGCCGACGGGGAGCCCCGCACCACCGGCTGGGACAGCGCTTCCAGGAGCCGTCCTCACCTTCGCATCTCCACCTACGCACCGACACGTGCACGACAGGGCTCTCTGCAAAGCTGGCAGTGGCTTCCCATCGAGGGCCTGGAGCAGCATCTCCAAGGCTGCCCCCAGACTCAGTCTTGACCTTTCTGGGTGCAGCAAAATGTTTGTTTCAGTCGCTATTGCACATCCTGGTGCTCTGATTGCAGCTGTCATCACGTCCACCAGCATACAAGGTTTGAGAAGAGCCACCAAGCACAAAGGAAAGGTTTTGGGAGGAGAGGCTTGCTGTGGCTTTTTCCAGGCTTGCTGCAATTGCATTTGCCAGAATTGCTGCAACAGAGACAAAAAGCAAGGAGAGAGAAAGGCATGAGCCTGGCTGAGCAAGCCACAAAAAGCCCCTTGCGTAGCTGGAGGCTTCCAGCATATGGAAGGGGAGGTAAGAGAGCTGGAAAGGATGAAAAATGATCTTCTGGATCACCCCGCTATCCCCTCGACTCCCCTTCAGCCTCTCCTGACAGCTGCTCGTCTGACCTGCCCCTCCAGCGACTCCCCAGCAGCCTCCTCCGGTGCTTCACCCCCAGGATATCTGAACATCAAACCTAAATCTCCCTTGTGCTACAGTTTAAGCCCATAATTTCTTGTCCTACCCACCACAGGACACAGAGAATCGTTTATTCCTATCCTGTTTGCAGCAGCCACTGACATATTTTTGAAGGCTGTTATCACATTTCACCTTCAGTCTTAGACCTTTTCATGAAAGATTGAACAGAAACACGGGTTTGTGATGGGGAGGAAGGACAGAATAACAAAGAGGTTTTTCTGGATCACACGTAGAAACCAGGAAAGCCAGTGGAAAGGCAGGGAGTCAAGGAATGGGCAAGGAGCAGCCTGTAATGCCAAGAAGAAGCTTAAGTGCCACCAGCCAAGTTCAGGACATAACGGGAGATGCTGGAGACACAGATCAGCGGGGAGGACACGAGCGTCATAGTGACATGGTGCAGAGCACTGGGACAAAATGGGCCCTTCCCACACAGGGTGATGTGGCAGCACCCAAAAGGGGTGTTGGGACTTGGGTGCAAGCTGGAAAAGGAGCTAGCTGACCTTGCTTTTGCTGGTACCATTCTGTATGGCAGGTAACGTGCAGACTTGGTCCTAAGGTCCTGGAAAGGTACAATAGAGAACCAGAGATGTGAGCAACAGGCACACAACACCGCGATCCAATATGCTTATCGTGCCTTTGCACGGCCACACATGTCAAAAGTACTTACAAGAAGGAGATAATCTAACGTGATAAGAGAGAGGGTAGAGGAATAACACTGTGGGCACAGATATCAGGAGCAGAAAACAGAGAGACTGCAGCAGGCATCTGCTACAGACCCCCAGGACTCGAGGAGAAAAAGAAAGAACAAAAAGATTCCTGAACCAACTATCAAAGAGCTTGCAAACACAGGATACTTGTACTCAGGGGGCACTTTAACCACCCAGACATCTGTTGGGCGACAAACACATCAAAACATAGTCAGAACGGTTCCTTCGTTATGTAGAGGACAATTTACAGATGAAGGAAGTAGAAAGGCTCCATGAAGCTACTTGCCAATAAAAAGACACTGTTAAAAAAGCAACCCTAATAGGGGAAGTTTGGAGCCTGTGATCACAAGCGATACAAACCCACTGGAGTGAGGTCACGGCGGCATGAGATATTTACTTTGCAGCAAACACATTGCAAGCTATGGGACAGCCAAGAGCAGCAGAGCTGGAGCTGCTCGCAGCACCCCTCCACTTGCCCCCTCCAACAACACGGCTGTCAATAAGGGACAGAACAACCCTCCAAATGTGATGGAAAGAAGAGAAGCAGAAAGAACAGCCCTTTGCATCAGAGACAGCCCTAAATGTGGGCTGTGGACCCACCTCAGCTAGCAGCTACAGCGTGTCTCGAGATTGCCAAAGGCAGTTTTTCACCCAGAGCACAGGGGAGGCGAAGGCAGGAGCAGGCAGCCCATAAGAGCTCATCTCCCGAGTAGCAAGACTTTCCATTCCTGTTGCATGAATGAAACCAGCTCTTGCACATCACCGCAGGAGCTGAGCACCTCCAAACACTGTGTCCCCTCTTGAACATCACCCCTTGATCCCTCTAACCCATGCCAAAAGCAGAGGCGAGGGCTGAGTTTCATGGACCGGAGCCCCGCTGTGTGCTGCGGTGGCTCCTGCCTGTCCCCCCGCAGAGGCAGAGCTGCCCTACCGCCTGGGAAGGGGTTTCACAACATCCAGCGCTAGAGACACGAAACACTCTTGCAGAACTTGGAGATGCGAAAGTAAACACATCTGACAAGTCCGTACTGCAGCAGAGGGGGTTTCCCAGCACACAAAGCCCTTTGGCTTCTAGAAAGGAAACTAACTTTGCCTACGAACTCCTGGAAAAGTTTGGAAGAGATCTGGCTTCAGCCATATTATCCGTGCTCTGGGGGGGCACAAGGAGCAGGAGGCTGCCCACAGCCACCCCCTGCCCCGGGGCACGTGGCCCCCGGCTCCCTCAGCCCCCACCAGCCATGGCAGCTCTGTAGATTAAGGCTTCGGCACTCTGTAACGGGGTTCAAAACCAGCCAGGTTTTAAAGGTGTTTAAAGATTAAAATAGCGAATGACTTGAAGTGCCTAAAATACACCTGAAAATCTGGCGCTGTGGCATTTAAAGGCCCTAAATTTCACTGATGGGGGTGTGATGCAGCATGAGCCTCCGTTTCTCCTCCAGAGTCATCTGGGTGATGAAAGGATATGTCATCCCCCTGCTTCCCACACCAAGAGCAAGGACCTCCTTGGCCTTCACGGTGACCTCCAAGCAGATGCAGAAACTGGAGATCTGCAACTCCAAACAGCGTGACTTAAAAAAGTACCATCGCTTGGGGATAGGAAAATCTCCCCTGCTTTTGGCCATGTTTCCAAAGGTGCTTCCCACATTTTGGCCTTAGCTGGAGCATGCAGTTTCCCGTTTTACTTATACAAACATAGCTCTGGGTATACGAGTGTCCAAGTTTCACGGGTGTCGGTTTTGAAGTGCTTTGGAAAAATACAGCTATTAAAAAAGGAAGGAAAAGAAAGTAGCAGCAGCCACATACTGCCCCTTTGCAAGGAACAACTCTGGACATCTTGCTCCCTATTTATTAAAAAAAAAAGCCAACATTGCTATCCAGGCCTGAAACCCTGACTTCAGTTACGACACGTGTCTATTTATCAGGAGAAAAGCTGAATATTTCTGCTATCACAAGATTATTGCCAGCGCTTGGATTTTTCCCTAACCTCCAGCTAAAATCCTCTGAGCTGATGCTCTGAAAATGGAACGGCATACGAAATACGTTCCGTGACTCTCAGAGTTGGAGCCCCCCCCCCCTTCCTCCCAATAAACAATTTTGCATATATTTAAACCTCCTTCCTCTGGTTTCCCAACTCCTCCACCCTCCCCAGCAAAGAAATTACGAAAATCCGTCATTTCTCTCTTTTTCCCTTGCACCTCCATCTATCAGTGTTTCAAAGGCAGTCTCCTCGAATGCAGAGCGGAGCAGGAGATGGGCAGCGGTAATGGGAATGTGCTCCTGACTGTGCAAACCCACACAGAGAGTGAGGACAGGAGAGACTGCATTTGCATACATATTAAACGAGAGCAGTAAAAAATGCAGACGTGCAAACCATTTGGACATGGCTCGCCTCGGCGATGCGCCCTGCAAGGGAATCAATCTTCTGCGTTCTTAAAGGGAAAAACCTGTTACGGAGCAAAACGCAAAGCTGGAGAGATGTTCGCTTGCAAACACGGTCAAGGTTTCGAGACAATCTGACCTTCTGCCTTCGCTCGCAAAGACCTGCTGTGCAAAGGCTGTCGTGCAGAAGGGTGAGACCCCGGAGGGAGTTTCCACCTCCAGCTGCTGCCCCTGACCTGGTTTCAGCAGGGCAGGCTGGTGCCTTTGGTCCTTTTCCCACCATCACCGTCAGCTGGTGGGACCCCCATCGCAAGCCAACCTGCTTCAGCTGGAGCAAGATATTTTCACCTCCACCAAGCCCTCGGGTGAGGGCAGCACGGAGATCTCCCTGAAATGCCCTGAGCCGGACTCCACAGAAGAAATAAGTGACACCAGGATGTGCTGAAGAAGCCCAGCCTCTCCATCCCAGGACCTTCACTGAGTGAACAGTGAGCACCAACCGTCACATCCCGCTTTGGCCCTGGGCGTGATCCCAGTTACAACGAGCTCCAGAAAGGAAAGTGATGAGCGCAGCTCCCCAAAATGGCTTTGGTCTAAAGTTTTTGGGAGTCTCTTTGCTGGCCTCGTGGAGCTTTGCATCCACCCTACCACACGCTGGCTGACTGTGCCGCATGGGTCACAACAACATTGGACACACAAGCATCTCCCATGCTCAGGATCTACCTTGCCCTGGAAAGACCCAACCCAACCTCACCTCAGCTTGTCCCAGTGCCCTGGTTAAAGACATTCCCAAGATAGGATGTTTATATCTAAGACAACAAGTACAGCGGGGCTTATGGAGTAGATCTAGGTGCCTGCAAGGGTACGGATCTAACGAGGCAAATCACGCAGGCAAACCTACTGATTTCAAAGTCTGCAGGTTCAGATGCATAAAAAGTGCAAAATCAGTAACTTTTATATTGCCACTCAAGGAACCACAAAGATAAAAGCAATATTCTGGGAGTGAAGATGCCATGAATATTTCTCATCTGCACTTATAAGGGATATTTGGGACCAACGGCTTGATTCTGCGTTAGCCTTGTTCAAATGAGATAATTTACATTCCCTGCTGGCTGAAAACAGGCTGTCAACATATTTACTTGTGTCAGGTTTCACTTCCCAACCACAGCGCTAAAAACCACTAGACGCATGTGGAGAGCGAAGGTGGACAGCAAATTCATCCAGGACCAGGCAAGAATGGCAAGGATGGGGTCCACCAGTGTGGACACCTTGGTACGCTCCAAGCCAGCAAAGCATAAAGGTCCTTCGAGGAGGGACACCAGGATGCGTCAGCAGCTGCTGTTTTGCATCACATCCTCCCAGTTTCTCCCTGCAGTGGTCCCCTCTGGAAAGCCAGGAACTTGCCAGGCTCGGCTGTCCATCCCCGAAGGTCCTGAGGCTGCAGACAGACAACTGGACATACCTCCTGCTCAAGCGCCGTGTCCTGTTACTGCAGGCACCACCTCCTGCTGAACAAGCCTCACCACCCAGCGGGGTTTGACCCCTCTGCTCCTGTGGGAAACGCTGTCTGGAGCCTCCTTTCTCCTCCCCTCTCCAGCTATCCCCTGCTATGGCCAGATCTAATCTAACCTCCTGCTTCTACGTGGCTGATTCACCCCCACCTGCCTTTGCACCTACAGCCCAAAGGACACGACAGGGGAACGTGCTGCCAGCATCTGCCGGGCTCTCCGTGAACCTTCCCCACCAACCCCCAGAAGCACCACTTCTTCCAGGTCCACCAAGCCAGTGATAGCCCAGCAGCGTTTACCTGCCTTCTGCTTCTCTGCCACCCTCCAGCCCCCCCCCCCCCCAAACAGGGCAGTTTTGGGGTGGGAACGCAAAGGAAATGGCCAGTAGCCTTTCCAATGTGGATTCTCTGGTGTCTCGTAAGGGTTGAGTTCCCATGCAGCTATCGAGGGCTTAAGTCTCTCCTCTTTACCCACCCACCCATTTTCACAAGACTTGCGGGAGCCATACAAGAGCTCTACCCTTCAGCCAAACGTAACTGAAACTCGTTGCTGGGTAAAAAACAGGGGGAGGCGGGAACAAATGGAGAGAGAAAGAAAGACAGACACGTACGCACACATGCACAGACTGGATCACGGAGGCCCTATTCCCTTAAAGAAAGGGAAGAAAAAAAACCAAAGTAAGACTACAGTAGCAATGTGCACCAGCTGAGCTGTTGGCTTGCTTGTAGGCTTCAATCCCACCCCTCTGCCTCAGCTGCTGGGGATTTACAGGCACAAATGATCTGGGGAGGGTCGATTCATCCACACACGAGTGTTTCTACAGCGCCCTGCACAAGAGTGGCCCCGTTCCCAATAGCAAGTGACAATTTGGAAACATTTTGGGCTGTTAATTATATTCTGATTGAATTTTTTTTGCAATAGCAATGCCCCCGTGAAAGGGCAGTGGTGAGAATCTCAAAGAGGGAACCCTGGGATTTCCACCCAGAAACCTGCCCCCTGCCTTACCAGAGAAACATGAAGGCAAAAGAAAGTGGAGTTTGACAAAACAACAGAAAAACAACTTATTGAATAGCTGTCATTGGGCAAGTATAAATATATTAGTGATTGTGTTGATATTAGGCTCATATCAAAGGAGATTAATTTGATAATTGCCTGTGCAGAGAAAGAAAAAAACCCCACAATCAAGTCTATTGCCACTGGCATCCAAAACACCTCCCTTGGTTAAATCAATTTCCTTTTTTAACTTAATTTGAGATAAGTAAGTAAGTTATGGTGTAGCCATAATCCAAAAACATAAACACACACACACACGCATATGCATTTATTCTCTTTTTGACTGATCTTATTTTGGCATCAACCTGATAGTCTGGAGCAACTAAGGGCCAAGGGCTGTATTTGTCAGTTTGGGGTAGTTTAAGAGACAGTAGAAAAGTGGAAATTCTTTTGCTGAGAAACTTGTCCATGAGCTTCCCCAGTGACGCAGCGTGCCACCTCCCACGTGTGCTAGGTCCTCCCGCAGGACACGCATCCCAGCAGTACTCAGCGATGTCAAACTCACCCCGCAAATGGCCCCAAATGACATTTTTGGAGAGGCTCTGTTATCTGAGACTACAAAATTAGCACCATCTAACAGCCTCGGTCTGCAAGACGGTTCCTGCCAATGTCAGTGGCGGTGCTGTGTGAAGATCAAAGGTAAAGCACAGTCCTTCAGCGACAGCAAAAGTTTTGGCTGGTGGGATAGCATGGGAGGAGCACGGCAAAGCCAGCAGCAATCCCTGCCCTGAGCAGAAGCCACCCCACCGAACCCCAAAAAGCTCCAGAGCAAAAAATTATTCCTGCCCTTTGCCTAAATGAAGGAACTCTCATGCACAATTCTTCAGGAATATTCAAGAGTCACTTCTCTGAAAATTTATCAATAAAAGCATTGCCCTTCTGCCGAAGAGTTAATAGCCCTGAGAGTGAATCAGAGGTCTTGCTCTTGCTGTGGGATTTCTCCCAGTGACACGATGTTCCCACTTGGAGACAAGTTTCTTTGTTTGCTTTTCCCCAGTTATATAAGGGACATAAATTTTTGTTGCAGAGAGAACTCCAGGCAATCTGCATCTCCCTGCAAGTCTGCATCTCCCTCCAAGGCTTCTCACTATGTTTCAGCTTGAATGCTACTGCTGTGGCTGCAATTTTCCAGCTCCTGCCTGCGTCTGCACTAAACCCTCTCCCCTGCCCGGGGAAGCAGGATCCTGCCCAAAACACAGCTCCTCATCAGGTCTAACCCCACGGAAGCGGCCAAAGCCCTTTGCCACCCTCCCATCCTCAGCCCATGGCATTGCAGAGGCAAAGACATGAGCACAGACAAGCTACAAAACCTTGGGCCGGCACAAGGACGTGCCCAGAGACGCTCCCCTGCGCAAGAGCATCTCGGGTGAGGTGAGCAAAGCAGTGGAGCTCAGGCTGCTGCTTTGCAGCTTGACTCTTTTCCAACCGATCTCCTCTGGCCCCTGGTTTTGCTCTCCCAGCAGGTCTCTGATCCCCAGCCCCATCACTCAGCGCTGAAGGAACAAGCCAGGGGAGGGGAGGCCGTGCCGGGAAGGCTCTTGCAGCGCTCGGGCGAGGGCTGGGTGCTCTCGGCCGGCCGGCGCCGCATTGCACACATACCAGCAAACCTCAGCCCAGCAGCCCCGGAAGGGGAACGAGGCAGCCAGCAGCAGCTCCCAGGCCAGCGATGAAGCCTTAACCCCTTCCCTGCTACAGCCAAGAGGCTCCTCAAGAGCCAGGAGGCAGCTGGAGAAAGGAATCCACCCTAAGGCCAAGCATACTGCTGCTGCATCCATCCCTCCCTCAAAAAAAATCCCAGCAATACCCTAAAAAAAAATAATCCCTGGGAACACAGCCCTCCTCTTGCCCTTCCCATGGCCCAGCAGAAAGGCTGGGGACAATCCTCAGCCCTGGCCAAAAGCCACCAATGCTCCCAGCAGCCAGCAGAGCCCCAGGCGATGTGGAGCCCTCCCCGGTGCCCAGGGTACCCCTCCACTCGGGGTCAGCCCCTGGGAGACCCCCACCCTGGAAGATCCTGTCTCAGCAGGGTCCCGTGGGGGACCCAAGGACAGCCACAGCCTGAGCAAGGTTTATTCTGCACCCCAAGGAGCAGGCACTTTGAGCCCTTCCATTCACAGCACTTACAACCGTAGTGGCAAGGAGGGTTTCCCATCAACATTGGCGGAGGAGAAATCCTTTGTGGTGAGGGTCTTTTTGCTGTGGGTGTCAATCCCCCTGCAACTCAAGGGCAGGACTTTGCACGTGGACACTTGCACCCGTCAAGAGCCGGTTCACACCCTCCGGTGCCCACGGAGAGCCCGGCTGCCCCAGCTCTCCCCGGCCCCTTTCTCAGCCTGGTTTCTCTTGATCTCTCCCCGTGAAGGTGTTTGGGCTCTGCTCTCCCAGCGAGGCAGAGCCGACACATCGGTCCCCAAGAGCCGGGGCAGGAGGAGGTGGCATGTCACCTCCAGAGCAGGTACCAGCATACCTCACCTCTGAAACAGCAGCAACCAGGTGTTATTCCAACCCGCGTGAAGGGACTAAAAATGCCTTGGGCAGGGCTGCACCACCCCGGTTGGAAATCATCTTGGTCTGAGCAGTCTCCAGCCACAGTTACAACAGCTTAAAAATCACATTTACAGATCCAATGTGACACCAAACACTTTTCCTTTTTTTTTTTTTTTTTAATTAATAAGTGGAAAAAAACAGACAAAGCCCTTCCCAGTGCAGGTAGGATCACTGAAACCCAGGGCTGAGCCTGCGGCTTTGGCAGGGCAGGGGGGTGTCAGCCAGCCCCACCGCCCCGGGGCCACGCTGCCCTCCCGCCGGAGATCAGATCTCCCACACCGATATTCAGCTCTGCTCGGTTCGCTCCAGCGCCAGTCCGATCGGATCAGGCCCAACAGGATTAACCACATAACGCAGCGCCAGCGGAAGGCAGATTTGCCATTTAAAAAGAAAGACACACCAAAGTCCGCGTTAAAGAAACTGCCTCAGTTAAAAATTTGCCTCCAAATTTAGGTTTTCTAAAATTAAGATTCCGTATTTTTTATAAAATAGAATTACAGCCTTCATAATAAATTAATAATCAAAGGCCCACAGAAATGTTTCCATAAACTATCTTTTTAATTCCAAAGGAAACCATTTGTTTAAAAGAAGCAAGTGTTCCCCTGCAGAGCCGGCACTCCAGTAATTGCAGCATGATGATAGAAAATGGGGCTGGATAGCAAAAATAACTTAAAACTATTCTAAACAACCATGAAGCCGAGTCATCTGTTTCAAAGTCCAAGTGGAGATATCCCAGTGACGGGGCCCACAGAAAATGCTAAGGTGCATAGTTAAAAGGGGAGGGGAGAAACAAAAACAAACAGTAAAAATAGTACAAATTCCTTCAGATACTATTTGTGACAAAAGATGAAAGCTGGGATTTTCATCCTCTTTCCAGCATCTCGACTGCAGCGAAGCTCAGGGTTTCATCGCGCCAGGCACCCCTAATGCAACGGTCCCGCGGGTGTAAAACCAATACTGAATACTGGAGCTTACTGTTCCTCTAAAAGAAAAAAAAAATTTAAAAAGTAAAATCAAAGAAGAATAAAGGCACCCTCTCCCCAGCTGGTATCAGCCAGCGCAACCCCACGAACAGGGGAAGGAAAGGCCAAACCCTGATCTCTCAGTCTTTTGTGCTCCAGCCTCCGTTGTATACACCGTTATCACGTTACCAAATGCGTACGTCGCTGTATGAATGGCAAGGTGCCACCGGCATAAATACATTTGTATCTGGACAAAGGATCTGTCTGCACGTCAGGATCTTCATTAAAAATGAGTTTGTAAGCACTTCCCCTCATTCTTTTGGTTCATTTCCACAAAAACAAAAATGTAGCGTTGCGTCAAAGTTGCAAGGACGCCCAACACGAGACCGGACCAAGCGCTTGGTGCTTCAGACCAAGCCAGCTGCCCTTTCACAGCACTCCTGGCTTTCCCAGGCTTGTCGAGGCATGGGTTTAAAGTGGTGGGGTTTGATTCTGCAACTAGCTAGATCTAACAACGGGTACATCTAAAGCACAGCCTGGTGCAGCTGTAGTAAGGCCATGGGTAGAGCACCACGTGGAAATGCAAAGCCCAGGCAAGAAGCTGGGACACACTGCGCAGGACGGTGAGGACTAAGAATAAAACCATCGTGGCTATTTAAACACAAAGTTGCAGGTATGGCACCTTGCTCTGAAGGTTTCTTGGTGGATGTTGCTGGAGATGGGCAACCACGAAGGGAAGATCCTCAGCATGTTGCTTCCATGTACTCCCTCTAAGAGAGACAAAGCTTGGCAGACCTGGTCTTAACCAAGGCAGCCAGTCCTTTAAGCCCTGCTACCAAGGCTGATTTAAAGTTAGTTCAGGTAGATACTGGCACACCAGACCACAGGGATTGCCCACATCAAGTTGACAGCGTGGTATTTGAAGGTCAACTGGAGGGTGCTTCAAATCAGTGCACCGTGAGCGGCAGCGTTTCCAGAGCTGCTTCGCGAGCAGGTCAGCCCTCCTCGTGTGAGCAGCCATGGCAAGAGCAGAGCAGGAGCCACCTCCGCTGTCCCCCTGAGCCCTGGGGCACTGTCTTGTGGCTGGGGCTCCAGGGACAGTTCAATTCCCCCGGGATTTCACAAGCAGGATCCCTGACAAAAGCAGGAACCCCGGAAGGAGGTGACAAAATGATGGTGAAGCCTGTGGGAACAAGCAGCCTGTTACAACCAAGGCACAAGTGACAATGACAAACCTTTCCTCGTGCATGTTTGACAAAGGCATGCTGGAAACCCGGTGGCCATTCCTGCTGCCAGCACCTCCCTCTCCAAAAAAACATTTCAGACATCCTATCTCCTCCAAAAGACCCGGCTGCCTTAAATTCTGCCCTGAGTTGCTGTAACGAGGGAAAGGCTCTTGCTTACTGATGAGGAACCAACATCCAAAAAAAAAAGAGCATGGATCGGAGGCAAACAGACTTTGCAGGGAGAGGCCATAGCTTTTATCAGGCCAACTAACAGAGCTGCAAAAACAACAGGCTAAATTTTGGGCACAACTGGCTTTCTTCAAGGTCTGTCTATGTTGCATGCAGGAGAGTGCCTGTAGTTAAGACAGGGTGTTCCAGGTTTTTTTCGTAGGCTGCACCCTGAGTTAAAAACACCACTGGCTGAAGGACTGGAAAAAACAGTGAGTTCAAACAGGAAGGCATCTAAAAGGGGGATTTCCAAAAAGGTGGGGAAGAAACCATCAAAGCAAGATTTCCAAAGAGCTTGGTGTGTGGGGTGCTCTTTGGGCAGGGAAAGTTCTCCAAGATCTGACTCTAGGACAACCGCAAGACAACGATATCATCAATGTGTGAAGCTGCCCCAGTCCCCACTCCTCCAACACGATCCAGGTAGGCAGGTAACTCGGCTGGAGTTAAGAACAAAGCACAATGGCAGATCTGAACCTCATGTCCCTCTTACACAACGCTCTCATTGTAAAGAAGTTGTAAAGCAGAACTTTCCTTCAGCTGATGTACATCCATTTTAACTCTTTTTTCCAGCAGATAGAGGCATGAAAGGGACCCAACACATGGAGAGTCAAGTCTTCCACCTTCATCACCAACAATTTAAATCCTCCACCTCCCAGTAACCAGGGTAAAGACTGTGGGGGCTTTATCCCAGGTCACTGCTGGAGCATGCAAGCACCTTCCACATCCAATGTTACAACTTCCCTTTGCGGGGTCTCTAGCAGCACTGCCTTTGGGGGTCAGATACCTGCTGGGTTTGATGCCTGGCTGGAGGGATGAAGGGTCCCTTCATTTGCTGAAAGAGCACACAGAAGAGGATGGGCTGTTCCCTAACAACAGGCACCATGCAGATTTGCCCAACCTCACCCAGAAGACTGCCCCCCCCACACCCCCGCAATGCCTAAAGTACATCCTAGGCTGTCACCAAATTCACAGGTCTCACAGTCTCCAATATGCTGATCCTCTGACTGCCCTAAGAACCGAGGCAGCACTTATCTGTGCTTCACAGATGGGTCACTAAAGGCAGAGAGACAAAGCCCCAGCTTCCCTCAGCATCAACTCCTCAAAGCACCAGGCTTGAAGATTTCATGGTGTTCAGGCACCTGAACCTGGGTCCAACATCACCCAGAGCAGAGAACCAACACCAAAATCCCCGAATCCAGGCCAAGAGCCCTGACCACTGGCCACCCTTGCCATGTCCCAGCCAGCTGAGATTGCTCTCTTAGGTTTCATCCCAGCCTTCATGCTCTGGACTGTCTCAGAGGACCAGCAAAATTCAGCCTTTGATGCCATTGGCACTTCCTCCATTAGTTGCTTTGAAGATTAGGGCCAGAGCCTTAAATTGGATTCAGAAGCTGATGGGGAGCCAATGGAGCAGCTTGAGCTCCCAGTGGCCTAGCCCTTTGGGGAGGTGAGTGGTCATGCTCTGCACCAGCTGGCCCCACCACACTGTTTCTACTTTCAGCTTCTGCTAAGAGGCACAGAAGCACAGTCAGCTTGAGCCAAGCAACAGCATCGATACAGTGGACAAAATTGTCCCCAAGCTGGAGGGAAGAAGGCAGCATTTCTGGAAACAAGCATTGCCTGGTCATCACAGCGAGCAAAGAGGCTGCAAAAATTGGGATTCTCCAAACCACACCCACAGTTCAAGGCAGCACAGTGACAACAGAAGGCAAGGTGTCACCACAGGCTTCAAAGCCTCCTGTTTTCCAACTCTTTCCCCTCCATCCTCAGCTTGACTCAGCTGCTCATACCTGCATCTCACAGCAGCAGCAGCAGCTCTAGTGGTTGTGCCAGCTGGGAACAAGAAACACGCCGGTGGCAGCTCCATCTCCCCTCGTGGTGAGGAGTCCCTCTCCTCCCATCACCACACATCCCCAGACTGCCCCTGCCCTACAGTGCTGCCTGACCTGGGGATGATGGGCAGCAGCAAGAGCAAGGTTTCCTGGAGATAAGGAGGTAGCACAGAGGCCAAGAGCTTCAGAACATCGACGGGAGCCAGGAGTGGGAGCGTACAGGCATGTTTTTGGTTCCTCCATGTGTTTTTCACTGGACCAGTTCTGTACTCACAGTGTTAGGCGCTGCACACCCACACACACACACAGAGGGACCATCTTTGCTCTAATCCCTACAATTTCAGCACTGAATAGTGCCTGCAGAGCTCTGCACACAGAGCTCAGGCTCCAGGCACTCAACAAAATATCCATCCCCCCAACACATCCCCTCCCTGGCCCTCCCAGTCGGGAGCCGTGGAGCAGCACAGCTGGATTTCACCTGCACCCACCACCTAGCCCTGCAGCATCCCCTAGGAGAGATGCCTTTGCCCAAATTCCTTCAACCCCTTTGGAGACTGCCAACTCAAAGGATGCTACAAAAGAAGGCGCATGGACCACAAAAAGCCACAGCTCCTCTCCCCAGTCAAGTTGAATCCCCAAATGAGGGAGGAGATCCACACATGCCAAACTTGCTTCCAAAGCATCTCACTCCTCCAGGAGCCAGGGCACAGAGGCAGCAAGACACTGTGCCGTGAAGTGACACACACCAAAGTAACATGTGGCACAGTCACAGCAACTCTATTAATTTAAGTTAATTTCCTGCAGTTCTGTCTTAGTTTTCCAGCAGATTCAGGACTTAAAGGTTAAAGCGTAACCTTGTCTCAGTAGCTTGCTATTCGCTCCATGCAAATGTCTACCTACAGCCTGGTAATTACATGCATTTCCAAAGAGCCAATCCGCCGTCAGCCTGACAGATACTGATCTTCCCGTTTTATTTTTAGCTCTGTGCTTCCCCCTCTAGATGCAAAAAAAAATTCTGTTTGTTCCATCTTTTGCTGCAGCTTCTTTTTTCCCTGGCTCACCAGCCAGCTCCTGTCTCACCCGGGGCTGGAACAGGGAGCAGCACGGGGCGGCAGGCCAGGCGGGCGCTGGGCTCCTGGTGGGAGTCCTGCACGGGTCCCCACCACGGTGCGAGTGGGCAGCCGGCTCCTTTGGGGCCACCCAGGGAATTTGTCTCTTCTGGCAGAGAAGGGTGTTTAAATGGGAAATTCAAGCGAGACAAAGAGCTACGCACCCCTTTGCAGGAGCTGGACACCTTCTCTTGGGGACATCTCCAGGTCGCACACATCCAGCCAGGTCCCAGATGAGAAAAAAGGGGCCAAATCTCGCAAAATTCAGCTGCATGCTAGTGGCTCTGCAAGTCCAGGATTTGTCATCTCGCAGAGGTGGGTGGCTTCCCCGGTTGGCCACACAGGGCCACCCAGAAAGAAGAGGCAATGCTGGGAGGGCAGGCAGCGGAGGCAGGTCAGCCACACAGAGGAAGCTCGGTTGATGCTTCCAACCCCTAAACTGGACACACGTGAGACTAAGTGTGAGTGGTGCCACTGAGGTGAACATGCTGTCCTCCTCCAGGAGCTGCTCTGATGGCTTCAGGGAGGAGGCAAGGTGCACAAACCACTAGAAATTTGTACGCTCCAGAAGTTTAGCCCCATCGGGCAGCCCACCACCAAAGAGCAGCCCCAAAGGCTGGTTGTAAATCATGAGACTTGGAAGAAACAGGGATTAGGTTCTTCTTCGCCTTTCCTTTTGGAAGGAGTCTGGAGTGGGGATGGGTTGGGCTTTGAGGGGTGAGGTCTGCATGCCTCTCTCCCTCTCTCTCTCTCTCAAATGCATATTTTAGATTTAAACCAAAACAGATTCACGCAAACTTCAGTCACGTAATGGGGAAAAAAAGACACTGAGTCTCAAAAGTAGAAGTGAGGAAAGGACTGGCTGTCAGCACTACAGCACTGAGGCCAAACTCACCATGGCCAACGCCAACTGTGGTACAGCTCAGGGAACTAAGGGAGTGAAAAGTGTTTGCACAGGGTAGAGGAAGGCAACCTGGATGGAGGGAAGCCACATAATAAAATGCATGAAATAAATAGTTGAAGAGGAAGAAGAAAGAGGAGCAGGGATGCGATAAAGCAGAGGGAAGGGTTGAGTGTGGCAGTTGCAACCTCTATGAGATTCCAGTAAGAGCTGGCAAAGCTGGGACTGATGCATCTTCCTAACACTACGGACACTTCTCTAGTACTCACCCCTGCATCAGCTACCCCGGCTCCAGCCCCAGCCACCTGGGAAGTCATAATGATGTCTCATATCTGCAAAGAAAGGATTGCTTGTCTTGTTATACTTCTAAGGATCCTCCTAGTCACAATGGCATTAAAAAAAAATTCTAAAAAATCAAGAAATTATCCCTACATGGTTTTACATTTCCAGAACAATCTCTTCAAACCTCACCAGCAATTCCCCTCCTTGAAGCTTTGTAACAAATGAAGCCCACAACACTCAGAAGCAGCTTATACAGCAGCCTTCAAACATTTTCAACAGGTGGGTTTAGGCAGTTAGTAGGAACAAGGATTTATGGAGATCTGGGTTCCACTATCCTAGTTTTCCCCTCCCATGGCTCCTGACCTGAAGGGCAATCTCACATGCGATCAGGGGAGCAGGAGCCATCCCAGCAACTGGAGTGAGCACCGGACAAGACCGTGGGACGACAGAGTGGAGAGCATGAAGGGGAAGGTAATTATCCACGTTACAGAGCTGGGAGAGTCGAGGAACCAAGATTTCACTATTTACTTAACAGCCCACAAGATAGGAATCAAGCTCAGATCCCAAACCCCCATCCTTCTGCACCAAAATAAATAAATAAACCAACCAACCAACCTGCCTCCCACCGAGGAGGAGCTGGGGAACTCGAAGGGAGCTTTTCCACCCTCCGCACGGACACAAGCCCTGGCTGAGCTCCGCGAGAACCAATTCCTCCGATGCCAACAAGTTTAACCAAAGGAATTCAGGGCAAGCAATGAGAAAAGGCTGGTGCAAACCTACCCCTTCACCACGTTCCTGCAAAACATCTTTAAATCTGAGAGCTTCGCATAATTGTGTTTTAAACAATTCAAACCTGGCACTGCCAGCCTTTCGTTTGAGAGTCGCTTTCTTGCTGCTGGCTCATTTGTTGGTTTGTAGGGGTTTTTTTAACCACTATTCAGTCTCCATTCTCCTTTGTGCGATTCAATCATATCATTCCCACCTTAGCTTGAAATTTTAAAGGCTGGGTACCCCCAAGCCTCTTTTCTTGTGTTTACACCCTTCTTTTATAGAGAACAACGACAGTCTCTGCCACACATCATTTAACTGAGGACTGCACCCAGGGCTGCAGTTGTTCTCTCGCATCCTGGACACCCCTGCAAAGCAACCAGCAGAATCCAGGGCCTTAACTCTTTTAACCTCTCCTCCCACACGTATCCCTCAGGCTCCATGTCACTGCGGTGCTTTTCTCCAAATCCCTTCCTGCTGGGTTTACACTAGAATGTCATTGCAGCGCCCAGGCTTGGGCACTGGAAAACAGCGCTGCGAGCACAAGGAAGAGAGAAAGAACCAGGGTAGCGTCTCCAGGGCTGTCTGACGCGTGGCCTCAGCATCTGTTGCCCAAAAAATATCAAAAGGCAGATCTTGCACTTACACAAGACATGCAGCACAGAAGGTTTTAGCCTTTCTGTGACCATAGCCGGCTTCAGAGCTGTGTCCTCACCAAAGCCATTTTGACCAATGCTTACATTGCGCTTTCCAGTCCTGTGGTGACATTTATTCCAAGTCTTCCAGCTCTTCAACTCTTCTGCAAGAAGCTCTTTCCCTCTGGATCTCTGTTGCAGTTACATTCACTTGCCATTTTTCAGGTCGCATGGTTATTTCTGCCTTCTTACAGCTGACCTTCCCAGGCTTTCTCTGTATTTCTTTCCTCCTTGGTATTTTTGGTTTCTCTGCCTTTCCTCATCTAATGAACGCACTCCCCACGATCTGGGAGAGGGCTGTAAACAACAACATGGACCATGCTGAGCAAAATCCCATGATGGAGAACGTGACTTGCTAAACGAAGCTGGGGTTGCAGTCAGACCCTTGGACAGGTGCTGGGTGCTCCCCATCACTCAGTCTACATCTGCTCACCTACGTCTTTCCTTTACAGCATCTCACCGCAGCGTTTTGACCTGTGGCTGCAGATATCTCCATTGAGACGCCCGGAGGCACTGGGTAGAAGTGGCCATGGAGTGCTGCGTCCATCGAGTTCCCCATGGTTGCTCAGACCTGCGACAAGCCCTCCCGCGTGCCGTGCCGCTCTCCTTCCCGCAGCACCAGTTCAGACCTCACAGGAGCAAATGTTTAACTCCAGGCGCATTGCTGGGAGCCATTAAACACCACCTCTCTCCCAGTGCCAGCTCTGTTCCTGCGGTAGAGGCTCCTACCACACGGCCACAGGGAAATTGCCCAGCTCAACCTATTTTTCTCCCTCTATTCCCCTTGCCCCAGGCTTTCCCACCCCAACCACATTTTGCCTATGTCCCAGGCGAGATGCAGCTCCCGCCCCGCAGCGGGGACATCTCCGACCTGCCAGCACAACATCCCAGCGCCAGATGCATAGACCCAAAGGGAACCTTTCCTCTGACTTCATTCCCCTATTCCTCTCGGCCTCTCTCTTCCCTCATGGGCTGCTCTTCTATTTGGGAGCCCATGATTGTATCTGACAAGGTCTCCTAATTGTCTCCACTGATTTTACCAGAGACTGATTTTAAAAGCAGCTCAGTAACTTAGTCACTTCAATATCATTGCTGAATTCAGCTCCCTCATTTATTAATGGGCCTACTTTTGCTCTTTCTCCCCTGATATGTTTGCAAAATCCCTTTTTATTTCTCTTAACCCCTTTGGCTAACATTAACAAGCAAAAACTCAGTAATATTTGATATTATATGTGTATAAATAAAAGCAGAAAAAGATCTTATTCACTCCTGTTACAGCTACTAAAGCAGGCCTAGGGCTCTGGAATAGCAGCTTTACTGCATACGTTAAATATCTCCATTACTTTATTAACACGCAGCGTTGGAATTTTATTGGATAGTTTGGGTTATTTACCTTATAAAGTAACACGGGCATCACAAACCACGAAAAGAGGGTATTTAGTACCTTCTCCTTAAGTCTGCATCTCAACAAACGGAGGGAACACAGGCTACAAAACCAAAACCCCACGTGCTAAATGATCTTTCTTTTACGAGAGGTGGGGAGGATGGGGGAGAGGGGACAACAGCAGTTATCCTGGCGCCAACGCCATCGCACATTTTTGCTCAGGAGGAATTCGGACAGGCAATTTGCAAACAACAATCCCAGCCTGCTTTTACGGCCACGACGATGGCCGGCAAGTGCAATGCACTCCTCGTCCAGCTAGAAAGGGTTTTGGGGTGCCTTTCCCTCCCACCCCAAATCCAGGGGTCACAGGAAAGAGGAGGAATAAAAAAAACCCAAACAACTAAAACAAGAAAACAGAGAAGCAGTTTTTAAGAGGGAATTTTCCATCTTTGATATTTTCATTGCCTTCCCAAACAGGGTTCAATAATCAGAACCATGTAGCAAAGTGACCAAAACAAACCCCACTTCCAAAAGTCTTTAAAAGAATTAAAATAATCTGGATATGTCAGGCCAGCCCTGATGAGAGGCCAGCTTCCTAACTCTGCAGGCTGGGCTTTTAGTTATCTGCTTTAAATCGCTGCCTCAAAGACTCCACAACCTGGGCACCCGGAGACCTCATTGCAGGGAACCAGAGCTGAAGATGAGCGGTGAAACACAGGGGATCACTCGGAGAAGCTGCTCCAGGGTCCCGTCCCCAGATCTCAGCGCAGCAGGTCCCTCAGGTCCTGGTGCACTGGGGCTCCCAGGGGAGCAGCAATGGGGCTGGGTGAGACCAGCTTAGGTGACTGCGTTTTGGAGCTGTGGGACATCTGTGCTGCATGCCCCAAGCAGAAATTCACAGCATTTGCCTTTCCAATATAAAGCTGGGGCGGGGAAAAAATATAGGGATTTATCCCAGAAACCAGAGCAGCACTTGAGCCTCGGCAGGGCAAGGCTGAGCCCACATCCCAAGCACCTGCCGCCCCCACCTCCCACGAGCCGTCACCCTATTTATTTGCTACCTTCCCCTCCTTTCTCAGCAGACACTGCTCTCCCACACAACGCTGCTACTGAAACAAAGGAGAAAATGCCAAAAACGGGCACATCAGGCTCAATGTCTGCCTCAGTTTCCCCCACTCCAGCTAGTGCTAGTCTCTGGGGGGATGAAGAGAGAAGAGGGTGGCTGGCACGGGGCGGCCTTTGCTGGACAAAGCCCCCTTTCTGGGGCTGAGGATGCAGTGCGGCGATGGGATGAGCCAGGGGAGGAAGGATGCTCGGACCCCATCTCTGCCAGGTACACAAGAGCTGGGCAGCACAGCTGCAGGGTGAAATCCTGCCCAGCACCATGGTGATGGGCAATTTGGGGCAAGCTCAGGTAACCCCCCAGCAGGGCTGAGGTGACAGGAGACACTGTTGTTCCCTGGCTTCTGCCCTAGAAACACTTCCCACCCACTTTTTTGGGGTGCAAAACCACAGGAACCCAGATTTTCCCCATCACCCTCTGCCACACTCCTTTCTTTTAAGTGCAGATCTTCCCCCCCACCCCCCAACACCTATTTTTAAACCCAGTCCAGTCCAAGCAGGGGCCGGGATCCTCTGTTTTGCCCCCCCCCCCCTTTTTTTTTTTCTTTTTTCCCCGGGGGCTGAGATTTTAGGCAGCGGCAGGGAGGCAGAAGCACCTGCTGCCAGCCACCCCGGAGCTGCGCGCGAGGCTGCCCGCAGACCGCGGCGGAGAGGGAGGGCGGGTGAGCAGGCTCCCCTTGCAAAGTCTGTCCTGTGCTGTCTAATAACACAAGGTGTCATTGTATACCCAAATCAGTGCCTGGAGCTTTATTTATAACAACTGAAACACAAAACCCAGCAGGCCAGAAACGGCAAAGGGAGCGAGAGACGGGAGAGGGCAGGGAAGCAGCCGGGTGAAATCTCCCTATTTAGCAGGATTTGCCTTGAGATTTTCAGGCTGGATTGAGGCTGGGGGAGGACGCGGGGAGCCACGGGAGGAGGAAGGAGCGAAGAAAGGGAGGGAAGAGGGAGCTGGCAGAGCAGCGATGCCTCCCCAGCTGTGGCAAGACGACGATGCCGTCTCCACCACGGAGCCCTGCGTGGAACGATGAGGGTGCTTCGCTCGCAGCCCCCCACCAGCCAGCAAAGGGAGGTGCCGGGAGGCTCCAGCTCCCCCTGGGAGTCTCTGGCTTTTGCAGCTATTCTTTTTTAAAGGCCATTTGTGGCTTTCTAGCCACCCTCTCATCCCACGAAGAGCTTTGCAGCGCAACAGCTGGCTCCGGTGGACTCCTCCTCGCATTGGAATAGGTTGTATCTGCAAACTTGGCAGGAGCCACGCAAAGGGACTCGCCCAGCCCAGCAGGCAGCAGTCCCAGCACGCTCCCTCGGGCACAGCTCCTATCAAACCCAACGCCAGCGGCTTGCACGACCCCGCTCCTGCGAGAGGCTGAGCGCCCTGAACTCTTGCTGAACTCAGTGGGAGCAGAGGCGGCTCAGCAGCAAGAGGTCCCAACCCTGCACTTACAGCATGGGGAGATGTGTTCTCCTCGGGTGGGTCCAGATGTTATCACCACCGCTGCCACCCCCGGCAGCTCGTTCATCTGCTCCTTTGTGCCGGAGGCTCCCGCTGCCGGCGCGGCGTTGGTGGAACAGCTCTCCGGCTCTCCTCCACGGCTCCTGGGCAAAGGCTGGCAGCTTTGCCTAAACCCCCTTTTCTCAGCAGCTGGAAGAAAGCCGCTGCCAGACTTTGTACTGAAGCAGCCGTGAGGTGGGAGCATTCATGTCCCATTCTTCTGACTCACCGTGGAGGTGGTAGGCAGCAGCGGGAGGGAAATAATAAACAGCTGGAGGGGGTAAAGGGGGAGGTAACATCTTAAGGAGTTGCAGCTAGGGATGCCATTTGGTGTTCACCTCCCCTGCAGACAGATATTTAAATCTCCAGGTGCAAAAGCCACTGAAAGTTCAGGCTGAGTCAGAGCTCCAAAATTTGACCCATTAACAGACAACAGAATAGGCCCGTTAAGAGATGAAGCCGAATCCTGAGTCTGTCTTGCACTGAGGGTCGTTTTGGTCCAGCTTTGCCTCTGCTGAAGACGGCGGCAGCCAAACCACGCTCCCTGCAAACAAACCAGAGCCAAGCTACAAAAGCAAATCCATAATCCATAAAGAAAAAGACTCCCATTAACTTGACCAGGACTTTAAAAAATCTCCCTTTCCTCCCACTCTATGCTGGTATTGGTCTCAGATGTTTTCTGACTCTTCATTTGAAGAAGAGGGAAAACAAAACACCAAACCCACAAGGCGTGGGGGGGGGAAGCGGCTTTCATGTGCCTTCACTAGCAAGCGTTCACCCAGGGCCGTCCCAGCTGCACCTGCCACCCTCGCCCCCCAAAGCCTACCTGCAGAGTTGCATTTGCAAAACTGTTGCCCAGGAAATGTGCGACTAAAATCTGTGAAATAAGCATGCCAGGAATCAGACGTTCCCAGTGTAGTTAAACGACCGTGCCTTGAAATCTGCCTCTGCGTTTAGCCACGCTGCCATGTACAGCGCTACAAAACAAAACGCTCGGCTTGTTTCACATCCCGGCCTCGGCACCGGGACTCTTGTTCCCTGCAAACAGGGAGCCCAAACTCTCCCCCCCCGAGGGCTTTAGGAGCGTGGCAACAGGAGGAACGGCGAGATCGGGGCCCTACACCCACACTCACGTACAAAATCAGTCTGAGAGCTCAAAGCACGGGGTATTGCCCATGCAACAAGCTGCAGCCGCTCAGGAAATAAAACCCCGGCTGTCTCCAAGCAGAGGAAATAGAGAACCAAGACACTGGAGTTCCCCATCTCTTCCACCACACGTGCCTCTTCACAAGGGGCAGAGCCGGTGGGGACAGCATGACCCCAGCCGCCTTGTTTCAGCACAATGAAAACAAGAGCTTCCATGGGGAACAGCAGGACCCCAGGAAACATCCACCAAGATCTGCCCGGGGGGAGGATGGAGACTTCGGGGCAAGCAAATCATGTCAGTCCCACGTGGAGCATCAACAGGGTGAAACTTGGGTCCTCTCAGCCCACGCAAAGGCTAGACACACCATCACTGGCTGTTCCAGAAGATGGCTTGGAAAGCCAGAGCCCTGCTGGAAATTTCTGACAGGTTATTTCACAGAAGGGTTTGTCCTATGCAGTAGGAGGGCAGGATTTTTCTTTTTTTTTTTTTCTTCTTCTAAGATTTTTGCGGACAGGAAAACATCTCTCCTTCCCCTCTCTGAGCTCACCATTCCAGTCTCACGTCCCACTAGAGTAAACCACAGGACAACACCTTCCCGCTCGCCTCGTTTCCCAGCAGCAAACAAGTTTTTACTCCATTTTTCCTTCCTGGGGGACTGAGCTGCATAGGAAGGTGGGCAGCAGAAAGGCAGGTCCCTACATGAAACCACGGCTCCGCTGTAGCCCCCAGCCACTCACCCAGCACTGGGGGGAGCGTGTGGGGTCAGGACCCCCCTCCAAGCTTAGCTGCTTCCCAGGTTTCACACAGTACCTACACCTGCGATGATCCAGAGGGTGTTGCCTCACCCAAGACAATTAAGTTGTGTTCGAACCATGACCTCAAGGAATCGGATTAATTACAGCGATGTCGAGCATGACTTCATCTACAGGGACAAGTTATGTTTGACACCCCTGCCAGCTGGTTACAGGGCTGGAGGATGAGCGAAACCTGAACGGTTCCTCCCCAAGCTGGTTTATCGGCACATGTTCACAGTGACGGTGCAGGTTTTGGGGAGAACAGCCTGCATGGAAGCCGCAGCCAGCAAAACCTTACACCACAGCATCTGCACACCGGCCAGATAGAAGCCGTGTTGCAGTGTCACGCTGACACATGCAATTTGAAATGATAGCCAGGTAGAAAGCCACGACCTTCCAGCAAGCAATGGCCAAGTTTCACGGAGCATCCGAGCAGGGAATGACTTAAACTGTTGTTAAAACACACAGATCAGGAGGTCTCCTCAGGGAAAGGCAACAGGTTTCGCACATGAAACAGCATGTTCCACAGCCCGATCCATGGGTTTTAGCTAGCATGCAAATATCTGATATTATTTCTCACCTGCTGATGGGTCCTGACCATGGGACGATTACAGAGTCAGTCCCAGAGTCACAGACAGACCTACAAGCTGGAACAAGGTCTCCCCGAAGGGTCAGCATCTCCCTTTCCAGCCACCTTGCCGGCACTGCCCTCACTCCAGGGCTGCCCACCTCCTCCCACCAGGCAAGGCTCTGCCTCAAGAAGTCTAAAACAGTAAAAAAACCCCAACAAACCAAAACCCCAAGCTTATCTTTGAGGCCAAAAAAGGGGTTTGAAGCAAAGGGGAAGGGGGGAGGTGGGGAAGGAATCTGAAGTTGCGTCACTTGGAAATACCCGAGTGTGTCGGAGATGTATGTACATGTTCAGCTTCCTGCTGTTTCTCCAGGAATCTACTTGGAAACAGCAAAGTGACACCAAAAGGAGCCCAATGACATTTGCCTGAAGCAAATAAAAACAGCCTTGAATTTAACCCAAATTAGCCCACATGCAAAACATTCCCTTGCTTGGAGCTAGGCACTTTGGGGGTTTGAAGCTCCGGGTGGATGAGTGGGGTGAGAAAGGTTTGAAATATAAATCAAGCGAGAGCTTTTACCCTTTGGCTGGGCTCAAAACCAATCCAGAGATGTTCTCCATGGTCTTTCAAACATTTCTCAGAACATGGAACTAAAAGTAGGTTTTGTTTCCTTCAGTAGAAGTCACCGTGGCTCCTTCATGACAAGGAAAATAGATTGGAGAGGAAGGTCTTATTTTCAGTAAAAGTTTTGTTCTTTCAGAAAACCAGGCTACTTTGCAGGTCTTGTGTCTGCAGGAAAGCTGCCTGGAACGAGCTCCAAACGGTTCTTGCTGCTGCCACCCATGCAGGCACAAGGAAAGCACGTGGACGGCGTTACAAGCGTGATCACATTCAGAGAACGTGATGCCCTCCGGGGAGGCCAGTTTCAACATCAAGCCAGGACACACCTCTTACATGGACCAGTCTGGGTCTGGCTCAGCTGAGGTGACATGAGCCATTCAACGTGCTGGGCCAGGAGCGGACCTGACACTTCTCACCCAGCCCTAGTGACGCAAAAGGCTTTGCTCGCTGCCCGGCGCAGACAGGTCTGCCTGCTATCCTCCCCTCCCATATGGACCTGGTTCTCCAGGGCCTCCCTGCTGCAAGGTGTAAGGTAGGAGGACTAGAAACATAAAAACTATAGGCCTGATGCTTCATTTCCAAAGGTGGCCATGAGCCACCAATCCAGACTAGGAGTGGCTCGACTTGACGCTTGCAGCCGCAGGAAGAGGCTCCTCGCCGGGGCTGTTCCCTCTCCCCGAAGCATCCCCCGGCCCCTGCTCCCACGCATCCCCTGGCGAGCTGCCCGGCGCCGCTGCAGCGTTGCTCCTGCCCGCCTGCACAAAATGGTTAATACGGCAGGCGGGCCAGGTGGCTCAGGTGTGCGTGCCAAGCAGCTCCCGTCTCACCTGCAGCGACTTGCGGAGGGGGGAGCCGCATCTGCCCTTTCTTGTCTGGCTTTAATCTGCCTGGGGAAAAGGGAGAAAAGGGATCGGGGAAGGGTAAACACAGCTTAGGCAGCTGCAAGTCCCAGCAACCAAAGGGCTGAGCAGGTGATTCAGAGAGCTGGGGGCCTGCAGACACCCTGTCCTCTGCCTCCCACTGACGTCTCCAGTGACGGCAGCGGCCTGGGAATTGCTGGGGAGAACACGCTGGCTGCTGGGGCCGCAGCGTCCTTCGCTAGCCCAGCAAAGGCAGGATGGGGAGTCTGTACTGCAGGGCCTGGGGTAAATTCCTGCCCCTTGCTCTGCTTCACTGCCTCCCTGCAAACTCTGATCCCACCCAAAGGACATAGGACTCAAGACGAGCGAGGCAGAGCATCGGTAGGTCCTGTACCAGCAATGCATCCAGCACTGTTGCAGATGCTGCGACCTCCCCCCAGACAGCTCCACGGCGTTGCCCCTGTAGAAACATGGCTGTCCTATCACTCCAGCCACTGCTCCAGCTTCCTCGGAGTTACTCTGCTCCATAGGACCACGCTACCTCTGTGAGCCTCTCTGCTCAACAGCCTTTGCCGCTAACATATCCCAGCATCAACAGCTTCCTCACCCTTGGAGGAGAAAAAAAAAAAAAAAAAAGGACCAGTCTCAATCAGGTGGAAGCTCGTTTCTGCCTTTGCGTCCATCAGCCTTTCCACAACTCAAAAAAAATCCTGGTGAATGAATTAAAAAAAAAAAAAAAAAAAAAGAGACCATTTCACCCCAAAAGGTGGCTGAAGGCTTTTGGTATGTGACCTGATGACTCTTGAGGTGTGGTTCTCACACAGTGCACTGTCACAGACATCACCTCCAGATCCTCTGCTGGGACATGGGAACCCCCGAGACAGAGCTGAGCCCCACTGCATCCAGCCCAGGGTTTGCACAGGCTCCAGACAGAAAGGCTCAGGACCACGGGCATTTGGTCCTCATCCAGCTGCAGAGACAGATGCTCCTGGGGGGAGGGAACCTTTCCAACTGCAACCACACCACTGAAGAAGTATCCCCAACCTTCCCCAAGACCTGGGAACCTGCCCAGCCAACCAGTCAGGGATATTCTGTCTGGGTGAATCAGGTCTCAGCCCAGTGAGGAGCCCCAGCATAGGGCAGGAATGCAAGCGGTGACAAGAATGCACGGGGCAGGCGAGGGGAAAGGGCCAGACGGGCAGGGAAGGGCAACAACTCCCTCAAAACTAGGCCACAGCTCTGGAGAAGTCATGCAATGTCTCCCCAGGCACCGCCACCTCTCCCCTCTGCAGGGAGAGCAAGGAGCTGAGCTGGCCCCACACGTTGAAGAGACTTGCCACCCCATGCCACCCATGCAGTCCCGGAAGCCGCTGGCCCCACACGTGATGCAGGCAGGGCCTGGCAGCGCTGCTTTGGGGCGGCAAGAGCACCTGATGCAAACCCAGGAGAGCCGCTCGGCTCACACTTGTGCTCCGTCCTTTCTCCACCTCAGCAGCTCAGGGTTACAGCCACCCTGACGCATAAGGCAGGGCGCAGTTTTCCGGCTTTGTGGGGAATTTTTTCCAGTTTGCCTGCCCTGCAAACAGCCGGAACCCCGCAAATCCTTCCCCTGCCTGCCCTCTCCTCTCTGAGTCAGGGAGAGCTGTAACCCATTGCAACCCCTCACCCGACAGAGCCCCAGCGCTCGGAGCTGCCCCGGGGGAGATGAGAGAGCCAGTCTGACTGGCTCGGGGCTCACAGAGAGCTCCCTGGGCTCACAGCCTTCCTCACCTGGGAAGCACTGGGAGACCTGTGCTCCCAGTTACCTCCCAAGCAGGTCAGGACGAGGGCCCTTCATCACCTGAGCCTTTGGCCTAATTATTTTCATTCCTGTCCCCACACCCTGCCCATAACAGCAGGGATCAAGATGCCTATTACAGCACACGCATTTCGGAGGCGCTGCCCTGTCTGCCAGCAGTTTAGAGGAGGCGAAGCAGCCGAGCTGGAAAGAAAGGGCTTTGCAAGGCCAGCCTATAAGGTCGAATCCAATTTTGTAGGCACCACATGTGTTTGGGGCAAGGCGGATGAGAGGATGGGGCAGCAGGAGGGTCCCTAACTGCAGATGCAAACAGCCACCCGGGTTTGTACCCACGCACGCCAGCGCACCGGGCAGACAGCTCGGTGCTCGCATCCATCAGCATGACACCAGCATGGCCACAGCAGCAAGGCTGCGACGGGGAAAAACTGCCAAAAAAATCCCATCGATTTCCAAGTGGCACCAACACTGCATGTAGTGAGGGTTTAAACGTGCCTTAAACTTTTAGCCTACCAGAGGGATGTATAGGTATGGGGATGAAACCTGTGTGCATAGGAAAGGAAATATCAGAATAAAAAAAAAAACCCTGAAAGAATTAAATAAGAGGAAAGAAGGGCTGGGAGAAAACAAATGTGGGTAGAATAGTCAGGCTCTGGCAGCAGTTAAAACTTCCATGTGTTTAGATCCCTGAATCGACGGTTAGAGATGCTGCAACAAATGTCACCTTCATGCAAGCACCAGAACTGCAATTTTCTCATCATCTTTTTTTTTTTTTTGTTCCCACCCTTTTTGTTCCTGTTTGAAGCCTGTTCAGAGGATAACCTGTTGGGGGCAACCCCAGTACCCAGCAGACGCCGGGTTTTTCTCCTGGGTTCCCTCTCTCTCCCTCTCTTTGTCCTGCGCTCTGTTGCTCCTGCACACACCAACTCCCTGTCAAGTTTCTGGCTGATCCGGAGGGAGACGTCGGTCCTGCCAGCTCCAGCATCCAACTGCTCTTCCCGGGCCCAGTAGCTGCAGTAACCATAGAAACCGCATCCAACGCGCAGGCTCCGCTGGGGAGGCCGACAGGATGCTCAGACACATGCACAGGCAGGTAGGGACCAGCCAAGGCTCCACCAAACCACGTCCAAATGATACCCAGGTCAGGGAGAGGGGTGAAGCGGAGGGGGGTGATGATTGAGACTTTTCTTCCCAAAACCTCACAGAGCAGCTCGGAGCAGTGTTGGGAGGTGTTTTGTCTCCGGACTGAGCGCGGGCTACCCAGTTGCAGAGCTGACAGTGCATTTTACGGCACGAGGGGAGATTGGTGAGGTAATTGGGAGGATTCTGTTGTAAAGCTTTGTCTTGGTCTGCCCAGCATTTTATCTGCAGACTAGATGGGTACCCACAGCTCCCGCTGGCCCGAGAAGTAATCAGTCATTAATCCTTCGGTTCTTTTTGCACCATGAATATAAACAGGCCAAATCCTATCCCCTTCTGTACTGGGGAGAGTCTTTATGTTGATGGCGCTGGCAGCAGCACACATGCCTCCAAGGGCAAGATTTGGACTGGCACAGTTAGTTAATGAGCTGATCCAAACATTGCATTAATTTTACACCCCTCCCAACCCAGACGTAACCCCTACTTTCAGCAACATGACTCAGAGTGGGCTCGAACTTCGACCACCTCTACAGACGCCTCACATTGAACCCTTAAATCCACGCATGACTACGGAAGAGGCGTGATTTTCGGAGTCACTGGGCACAACAGATGCTTGATGTCTACAAGAGCCAGACAGCATCCATTTCAGCGCCAGGAAAGCGGATCGGAGGGGGTCTGGCAAGGGAGGGTGGAGAAGCTCTATCTGCAGACCCCACAGGGCAGGATGTGGCTCTGGCAACCACAGAGGAGCCTGGGACTAGTGACCAGGATGGTGCACAGAGATGGCAAACGTGCAACGGGGACAGCTTAGTGGCTTCACTCTCCATCCCTCTCACCCACTGCGGATGAGGCCTTTCAGGAGTGCCATGATCCCACCATGGGGTTTTCCTCCTCTCTGTCCCCATCGCCCCGCCATCAGTGGCGGCCAGGGAGTGAGCCTCTGGCTCTTGCACCAGGACAGAAGCGCCCGGCTTACGAGGAAGCGTAAGCGCCTACGGGAAGGTGCGGGGCGGGGATAAAAATACTAGCAGTCCTGCCTTTTTAACACCAAATAAACAAATAAAAATAAGTTCGCACAACTGCCAGGCTCCCTCCTTCCTTCCCCCGCTCCAAGCCATAAATACTCCACAAAATCCCCACGTGCAAACAAGGCACGGCCTCCGGACAGAGAGGCCCAGCCTCCGAATGGCCACCAGGTGCCTATTTTGGGCTGTAACTCGGCCGGGGTGGAACAAGTGGGCTCAGCTGTCCTCCCCGTCCGCAGCCCACAGCCAGGCCGGCCGGGCCTCACCCCCGGCTGCAGCCCCTCAAAGGCCCCATTGTTCGGGGCTGGGAGCTCAGCTGCGACGGCCAGGGTGGCCCGTCTGGCTCCCTGACATCCGGCAGGGTACGGGGCCACAGCAGGCCAGGGGCCTCCGCCATGGCGGGGGGGGATGCCAGCCCCCAGCTCGAGGCGCCCTGCAGCCCCCCAGAGTGGGGGAAGGAGGGGGCTGCGTCCCGGCGAGGCAGAGCCGGGTCAGGGTCTCCTCCCTCCCCAGGGATGTCGTGGGGAGCATGCAGCAGGGCAAGACACTGCTCCTGCTTCCTTGTACATTTTTGGGGAGCTTTTTTGGGGGAGGAGGGGGGAATATAGTGAAATGAGACACACAGGAGTCGATCTTCTTCTCCCACCCCAGAGACACAGCTTAAAATCTCCCCTCTTCCCCAGGCGGCTCCCCTTGTCTTGCTCCCCCATGCCAAACTGGAGGTGAAAGCAATCCCCCAGGCAGCTCCTGTCTCCGAAATGGGCCAAGGGATCGCAGGGCAGGCACGCACACAAACCCTTCGAGCAGCCAAGAGCAGACCCAAACTCAGCTGGCGTTGGGGCGGACACACTCCAGCAGATCCCAGATCTGCAGGAGATACCAGCACCCACGGAGCCTTCCTGCAGCTCGGCACCCTGCCAGCCCAGCGCTGCCGAAAATCAGAGCCCTTGAGCTACAGCACAGAGAGGCTCTGGCACCCTCCGCCCAGCCGGTGGCTTCAAGGGCTCTGCTCGACACGCAGACACGTCCACCGGGAACCGAAATTTTCCGAAAGGAAGGTCAGTGTCAACATTTCTTTCTAAACTCCCAGGAGTTTCCTCCTGAAAGATGCAAGTGAAGGGCTGAAAAAAAAAAAAAAAATCCCTTCCTTGTGCAACGTGAGGGCAGCATCCTCAGCAAGCTTCAAACACCACCCAAGAAAAAACATTAAAGAGACTAAAGAAGCCCAAAAAGCAGCCCAAGGCATCTCTACACCATTGTTCTTTCTGAGCCAGAAGGGGTGAAAGTGCCTTGGGAGCAGCAGTCGGACATCACTTTTAACACCACCATGACACACGAGGGACTGTGTCCTCTACTGTGTCACATCGCACTGTCTCGCTCTGTTCCTGTTGCAAGTAATCGCTGCAGCATCCCACCCAGGGCCGGTCATACCAATTTAACCACAGCAACCAGTGCAATTCTCTATCGATAGTGGCACAGTCCAAAGGGTCGCCCGCATCGAACACATCCACGTGTCAAACCTACCGAGCCAGCCCCGTGCAGCAGTACCACCATGGACTGGTTGAACCGGCAGGCGATGCCTATCGATACAAGACGTGCCTTCTTTCTGCACAGCTCATTTCTCTCTCCTGAATGAGAATAGCTTTCCTGGCAGTGACAGTAGCCCACGCGCAGGAACAGCTTGCTGTCTGTACTCGAAGCAGTGAAGTCACAGAGCAGCCCAGAGCAGGCGAGCCCTGCTTTTACTTACTTCTTCAGACAACATTAGTGGTGTTTAAATAGCAGTTGTCCTGGTGCAAGGCTAGGCAGACCTGAGCAGGGACCAGTAAAGCAAAGGGTGGTTTGGATTCTCACTCAAACACATCCCCATGGGGGCAGGGAGACACAGCTTGTGCTGATTTATTAGAGGAGATACAATTTAAACCGACTTGCCCCTTCCAGTAATTCTACAACTTTGCAAACGGACCATCTGCAGCTCTCACGCTGTCCACACGGGCTGTCTCCGATGATCCCAAATGAAGAATGCAGACAAGCAGTACCCAAGACCAGCTACGGTAGCTGACACATGGCTCCCCAAAACAAGGGAGAGGGGCAGCAGGTACCTCTTCAATGCAGCATGTCCCCAGACCAGACTTGGGAGAAGACAACCCATCACCCCAGCATCACGAAGACTACACAGTCCTCTCCCTCCCACCATGCTCTTTTTTTCACATTTGTTCCCCACTTTGGAAGAGTCTCTGCAATGGATTAAAGGAAAAAGCCAAGCAAAAAAAAAAGAAATAAAATCTAACCGGACCATCTCCTTCGCCAGCTTTCCTCATAGTATTTCTCTCATGGTCCTGACACCTCCCTGTGCCACACAGGCTCTTCAGCATCTTTTATGAAGGTCATTTAGCAATTAGCTCCTTCCCCTGCATTGACCTCTTTCAGCTGCCAGTGACCCACCTGTCAGCTCTCAGAGAAGGATCTAGTGAAAGAACCACGTGCTGCTGAAGACCTGGGAGAGCCCTGCAATGGGCCTTGCAAACTCAAGAGATGCTTTTGTGAAGCGAGTTTTGCAGGCTGGTCTGCCCCAAGCCCTGCTGGAGGCAGCAGCAGTGGAGTATGCTCCTGTCAAAACCCCTCTGGTTGCCCCTTCCCCTGTAAACCCCAGCTCTGGATGCTCAGGCCATCCCAGAAGGGCTTTGTTTGCTGTTGCTGAATCCAAGCATCCAGGAAACAGAGCTTTAGTAGCACAGAGCTGCATGATGCTATTTATGTGTCGTCTTCAAGTGGTTTTGCCCAAATAGTCTGGAAGCAACGATACCTCCAGCAGCCAGTCGGACGCAGCAAGAACCCCATGCCAGATCTCTGCTCTGACAGCTCCAGAAGATGATTCACCGAAGAAATATTCAACCCAGGGTCTCCCCATCCGGAGGGAATACCCAGTGATCTGATCTCTCAGACACTATATTTTACTCAGCATTTAACACTGGCAAAACACTTGATAGGACCCAGAGGGATTTCTGCATTTGCTGATCCGCTGCCTCTTCTCTCTGTTCCTCTCCAAGTTTTCATTGTTGCCTTGAATTTGACTTCAGCCTGCTTCTTTTATGGTATGATGCTGATATGATCACACCGTATCTCCCCAGAACTTTTAAACCTACTGACCCACTTCCAGCCAAGTTTATCGGGGCAGGTGGAGACCTCAGAGATAACATTCCTGCAGCCACAGAGAGCAATCCCGGGACAGGCTAGTGTGCAAACTCTGCTCAGACATCGTACAATGCATACAGAGCAAGACACTACATTTTTTCCCTAACCACAGGGAAACAGAACAAGTTTCAGAATTGGAGCTCGTGGTTTAAAACCCAACTGCTAGACAAAGCTGGAGGAATCAGGCTTTGCAGGCTCCAACCCCAGCAGAGCAGCACATCCAAAGCCTGTCATCTACATGGCCAGAAGTGAGGTGAGACCCTGGGCTTCAGGCATTTGCTGGATGGAGGAGCTGTTTCAGAGCCGGCCACATTGCAGCAGCCACCGCACTAAACAGATTTAGTAGCAGAGAGCTGGGTGATATTACAGTCACTGTATATACATACCCCAGCCCAGAATACCTGCCCCCAGCCCTGCTCACCACCACACAGTTTCCCAGGCGCTGCCAAATGAAAAAGACCAAGAACTCCAGTCAATGAGCCACAGGTACAGAGCAGGAGAGATCAGGGACATTGCAAACATCTCATGTTCCTGCAAGAGCAGGGTAGAATTCCCTGGGGATCCTGGGAAAGGGATCATCCTCATGCTACAGAACAGGTTTCCTGCCAGCACAGCCACATTCAGGATCAGAAAACTCAAGCCTCAGGACAACCAACCCCCAAACAAGCATCCTGGAGCTTTAACATCCCTGAGAAGCATCAGCACATCCTTCCCTTTACAGCACACCTCTTGCTGTGCCCAATCTCCCCATTTAGAAGAAAGCAGAAACAATTTCAGGTGCCAGCTTGATACACCAAGGGCTGCAAAGGAAAAAAAAAGAAAAAAATCCAGGCAGGAAACCTGTAGAAGCTTCAAAGCATGGGCTGAACAATGCAAGATCACCGCAAATTCCTCTCCCTCTAACTCCTCTAGCCACTATCCTGCATACCAGACCCTGCGTTAGCTCCTGCCGAGGAACAAGGTGGGCGAGGGGCACAGGCCCACACTGATCTCCTGGCCTGGAAGGACAGTGCCTGACCCACGCCCCATCCCAGCCACCAGACCATCTTTGCCACCGGTCTGTTACCGGACATCCCGTTTCATTACGGATGAGTCGTCAATGCGCCAGCTCACACAGCCTTGCCCAGCTGGCTGCCCAATTTACTCCACCTGCCCCAACTCAGGGACACAAATCTGTCAGGCGATCTGAAGTTATCATCTGATTAGCCTATTTGATATTGCAGTGCCTGATTCAATACCCATTGAAATCAAAGGCCCCTTGATCTCAACAGGCACTAAATCGAGCCCTGGTTCCCTCCAGCCGAGCGCAACCATCCCGCCTTCACCAGTTACTCTGGCAGCCTAGGCCACCGCTACATAATTAGAGGGCATAATGCTGGGTTTAACCCAGTGCACCAACATGGCTTTTCTTATCAGTTGTGAATTTCCCCTTGCTTTGGACTTCGTTCCAGAGGAGTTAAGTGCTATTAAAAGCTTCTGTAACCACTCGCATCTGAGGATCTCAAAGCACTGCAGAGACACCAGTGAGTTATGTTAGCAACTCTCCTAGGAGAGTTTGAGCAGGGTTTAATACAAGGCAGAAATGGAAGCACCAGGAGATTAAATTGGGTCTATCCCAAAATGTCCCTGAGCCCAATTACCATCTTACTTTCACTGCAGATGCAAGTCAGAAGTAACTACCCCGAGTCGCGGAGCTGGAAAGAGAGCAGAAATCTGGCCCACTGCACACAAGCTGCAATTTGAGATGCTATTTATTTTTCTTTTGCTCATTCAGGAGCAGAGCTGCCTGTGTTAGCAGCCACGTCAGTTCTTGGCTCCATGGGACCCAGGCTGAAAGACAAAGCAGCAAAGGGAAGAGCAAACTGGAGACCACTCCACGCTGTGTAAACGAGTCAAGGATCGTTTCTGGGAACCTGACACTTGTGCCTGACTTATTCTGGAGCAAAAGGGGACACGAGATCCCAGCCTTGCCACCCCCTGGAGACACATTCTTCAGTTCAGCCTTTTGCAAAATGCTTTTGAGGCAGCGGGAAGAGATCCACTAGGATTTGGCCATGTATTGCTGAGCCTTGGAATCCGTCTGATGCCGGGAACGCCATAGGGTGGTAACAGGGGATAAAAGGGAGACTCAGAGCTCCCCACCACCACCATCTCCCCATGTCTCAGGCTGTCCTAGAGCAGGGGCTGGAAGGCAGCACAGGCAGCGAACGCTCCTGCCTCCAGCACAAGAGATTCACCCTTTGCTGCTCCAGCAACAGCAGCTGAGTCGGTAAAAACTGTTGCGTGAGCAGGAAGAAGAGAGGCATGGAGCTGGGCAGCGAGCGGGATACAGCCTCCCTTGCTAGAGCAATCACTTCCCTTTCCACTCTGCCAAGAGCAGGAAAATCCCCTCCATAAATAAAACAAACAAATAAATAAAATTAAACCCTGGGGCTGGGGGAAAGGAGAAAAAATCCAGCACTAAACCAAGGCAGCATGTTAGCTGGGTCCTGCCGGTCAGCAGCACAGCTGAGCAGCAGGAACAGCAGACAGTGGAGTTCACAGCAATGGGCACTGGGAGCTGCAGAGCGGGTGGTTTATAGGCCAAAAAGTGGCTTTATAAAACTGGATCTTTAAATATTTGCTCTGACAGTGTCTTGAGTCCCATCTGCTGTGGCGGTTAAACGCTCACGGTCCTCGAGCACCTCCGGCTCCCACAGCAATTTGGGGAGGGTGGCTCCAGCATGGCAGTGATTCCCTGCCCAGACCCAGGGTGTCTGAGCACAGCGCTGACATATGCATGCAAAACCAGCCTGCGGAAGAAACAGATGTGAAATCCAGTTATTCCCTTCCTACCTCTCAAAGAGACGATAATATCAAGTTAGCAAAAACCCCCAGATCGGCTCATTTTGGTAATGATGAAGACATCATCATCTGAAACATCTACTCCAGAATTAAGAATCAGGGGATGGAAAAGTGAACAAGCAATGTCACAAGCGCCAACACCGTCATCTGCCCTGGGGGTCTGGACGCAAGAACCTTCCAGGCCACCTACGACCACGCGTGGCCCTGGGCAAATGGGAATGCCAGGTGCCCAAAGGGAAAAGTGGTTCTGGCATGGCAGAGCTGGCATGACCAGCTTCCCAACTGATTGCCAGCACGGCAAAAAGAAACATGAGAAGACTGAATTCCTCCAGTGCCAGGCCAGATGCCTCTGGGCTTCACAGAGTCCTGCTGAAACCCCATGATCCTTTCAAGCAGCTCCAGCAGGCTCAGACAAGGCAGGAGGAGACCTCCGCTTCCCCAGGCAAAAGTGGAGAATTTAAGCCTGGGCAGCCAGAAGATGCTGCAGACACAGAGCAAGGATACCCCAAAACACAGTGGACGCAGGTTAGTGTTTGCATTCTTGCCAAAGGGCTGAGAGCAAGGATTCACGCAGGAGAGGACAGGGAGCACGGGAGCAACAGGAGGCAGCGGGAAGTAAGGCAGAAGGACATGGATTAGACCCCTAATGCTCCATCCAAGCCTACCGGTCTGTCCCCTTCCTGGGCCCTGATGTGTCCAGGCACCCATGGGCAAATATCCCATATTCATGGCCCTAGTGCTGCTTGAAAGGGGGGAGTCACTTGCACCTTGTCCCTGGGCTGCAATGGGACAGAAGAGCCCCCTTTCTCCCACGTGACCAGCCACTGCCACAGCTCCATCTCAACTTTGGAGGAACTTTTGTGTCTCCAAACTAGGCTCAGCCCTGCCTGTGGCACAGCCAGTGCAGGCAAGGGCGTGGGCCGTGAATCCAAGAGGAGCCAGAAAACTCCAGTGCCTTTCCCACAGGTCACATCCATGGCAGGCACATCCAGCAGCCCAAGTCACTCAGCACAAGTGACAGGTCTGGAAACCGTGTGTCACCATGCAAGGGAAGCACACAGCCTGACAGAAGAGCTTGTGCACTGGCTATTGCTGCCAAGTCCTTAGCAAAGGCTTTTTGCTGGGTTTTCTGTCTCCAAGATCCATCCCTTCCTGTGCTCAGGGACTCTGCTCCTCCCCAGCACAGAAGCTCCCCCAGTTCTTTTGCAAAAGCGGCAGCTGCTGGCATCAGAGTCCCAGGATCTCCCTTCTCACTCCTGCATGGATTTTGGGGTAACCAAAGATGCGCTCTCTACAGTCCCCCACAGCTCCTCTTGTCCAAGGATAGCATTCAGCATTTTGCCTGCATGGGGCTGGGAGGAGGCCCCTTGACCAAGCCCTTGTGGGGCATCAGCCCGGGCAGAAACCTCACCTTGATGCCTGGAGCAGGCAGGCAGTGCAGGCAGGAGGGTCACAGTCCCCTCCCAGGAACAGCTCGGCACCAGGCAGGGAGCAAAGGAGCATGATTCAGGCATAATTTCCAGCCCAGAAATGGCCTGAGCCTGTCCACGTCTGAGCTCTTTCGTGAGCTCAAGTCACAGGGTTTCTGAAGCTCCTTCACTCTTAGAGAAGCAAACAGCTGCAGCAAGCTGGATTTCTGACCACGCTGCTGTAGGGCCTTCGTTTCCCAACAACTGCCTGTCTCCGGCTGAGAAACGCAAGCTGACCTTCCCCACGCAGCACCCAGCCTCGCCTGTGCTGAACTGCCTTCCCTCCCCAGCACCCTCCTGCCTCCTCTACCCTTCCTCCAGCCCCCCCAGGGCCAAACATGCTTATTTGCTTATGAAGAGCCTGAAGATGCATCTACAGCACAGGGGAACAGCATCCAGGCTGCTTCATTTTCTGCTCTTTTCCTCCTCTAGCTCTTTGCTGAAGCACAAGAACCTTCTCCTCTGCATCCCGTGCTGCTGAGCAGCCTCCACCTCCCCAGCTCGAGGAGAAGTCTTTCCTCTCCCTCCCTTTGCATTGGGTCTGCCGAGCAGCTCGGAAGCAGCCTGCATGAAAGGTACTGACAAAATAAAGTTGGATTGTACTGCATTATTGAAAAAGTGACCTCCAGTGGTCAATAAAGCCTTTGCCCACCGTTTCCAGGCAGCGGTGCCTGTTGTCAAGCTCTGCCTCGGTTCAGCAGGATGGCAGTTCGTCTCTCCCAGTCCCAGCTCCCACGGGTGGCTCGTTAAAACTCAGAGTCTGCACTTTGGTAACGAGGAGCTCAAAGCACTTTAATGCACGGATGCAATCATGAATGCAAACAGGCTGCAGGCGAGAAAGCAGCATAACAGCAGTCTGTTCCCCCCATCTCCATCCTTACAGCTACTGGCTCTAGGCGAAAGCACAGGGTCTGATAAGAGAAGTTGGCAGGAGGCACAGCTCTAGGACAAGACATTTTTCGGTTTTACTGCAAACCCTCAGCCACGCTGTGTGGGAAGAGGGGTAGGGTTCAAGCAACACTGTTCCCTGTGTCTCAGCACCATTTGAGCTCAGCATCTGGACCGGGAGGAGGCTGATGGACCCAGCGCAGGTAGCACAGAGGTTCCCCTCGAAGATGCCCTCCCCTGCACCGCCGCTTTCCCAGTCCTTTCACATTTCATTTCTATGAACAATTGCACAACACGCTTCCTCCTTCCCTGCCCTACCCCAGCTGCAGAAGGCAGATCTGTCCCAGCCACGTGAGACACCGCTGGAGGAGGTTAACCCTGGTATGGAGGGGGAACAGCCCACTGGCAACACCCCTCTCCCAGGCACCCCGTCCTCCACACTGGATCCTGAAGCACAGCCTTGCCCGGGGAGAGCAGAGCTGGTTTCCCTTTGCATCACACACACACAGAGAGGCGTGGGTGCCTCGCTACATGCATGCACACGCAGCCCCACGCTGCTTGGAGGAACACGCACAGGAGAAGGCAACGGCCCGTTGGCAGGACCAGCAGTTCCTGTGCATGGAGCAGCTCACTGGTGATCCCGGGTGCTCCCTTGCCTGTGGATCCAGTCCCCTCTTCTTCCCCCTCTCCTTTTACAGCCTCAACGAGGCAAGCAGCATCCCTTCACTGTCGTCCAGGCACGAGGCCAGCTGGGTACTCTAGGTTTGTTGGGATTAACTTCAGGTAGGGCTCAACTGCAACAGGCTGACATTAGGCAACAGGACATTAGGCGAGGACAGAGAAGAACCAGCGCATCCCATAGAAATGGAGGGAAGGCCCTAAAGCAACCTGGCTTTTAAGGATCCCGCTTCATCTGCGGGTGTCAGTGTCACCATAGCAAGGGATGCCTCCCTCCCTCCCACTGCGAAGAGGGGCACAGCAGCAGCCGTCCCCTCCAGGTCCCACACCATCTCAGGAACAGTGCTGCTCAGGGATGATGTCCTCCCACCTTGTCTGGGATCTGGGCCCAGGGAACAGCCCCAACACCTTCACAAGCCAGGCCAGGCTGGGAAGAGCTCCCCATGCCTTGGCAGACAAATCGCGACGGGAGCTGGAGCCTTTGCAGCATCACCTCCCCTTCCCGCCAGGGAAATCTGTACAGGGCAGATAACAAGCTTCACAGACACCTTGCAGAGGGGGTCACCAGCCAGCGGGGTCCGGGAAACGCAGGCAGTGAGGAGCAGGGGGGAGAAGGAGCTAATTAACCATCTCCTTCCCCAGGGGGACTGGTTTAGACAGCATGAAAGATTAAAGGTCTCCAGGTTGCAAGGGGAGGCGGAGGGGAAGAATCTCCTCCCGTGTATGGACACAGATAGGCACCACAGAGCTCACAGGTACAGTCAGGACCAGGCTATGAGCTGTGGACACAATCTAGCACACCGGGCAAGGAGATAACTGACAAAATGGTGTTCTCCTAAATTTAGCTGCCACTGTACATATCATCTCCCAACCCTTCACCCCCACAGCCCACCCCCAGAGCTGTGCAAGGCTCATTTCCATCAAGGGCTGTCTTGGAAGAGACTCTTTCCATTTCAACCCATCTGCCAAGTGCAGGCAGCCTTCCCCAGATCAGCTCCCCTCTTCTGCAGCTTGCCAGCAGCACGGACCAGGCTCCTCTCCACCTAAAGCAACGCACCCATGGCACAGAGACAGCAGTTGCCTTCATACCACCTGCAAAGCACCCTCCCCTCAGACGGAAACGTGCAAAGCATGGGTGATTAACAGCAGGATCCCGGCACATTTATTGTACCCTGTTGGTGGAACAGCCACCTCCCTTTGTTATTCTATGGTTCGCAGCCCCAGGATTGAGAGCAAGGGCAAAGCTCGCTGCTACCCTCTGGTAGGCGTCCCAGCACCTCTCTCTTTCGGCTGTGAACTCACACAGTTCTTACAGCCAGCAATGGGTATGCAGCATCTCTCCCACGAGGGTAGGGGCAAGGAGCTCTGGCTGAAATAGTGATTTTGGTGCTGCTTTCCAGACCTCAGTATCTGACACAGCCGCAGTGCCAAGGGCAGGACACCTTCAGACAGAGCCAGGTGATTGCTCTGTTCTACAGCAGGTTTCAAGTTCCCAAAGAAGTGGACCATGGCATTCAGAGTGCCAAAATCACAAGGCTGAACCCCGCTGCCTGCAACAAGAGGGCATGGTCTTGTGATGGCCACACATGGCCAGGAAGGAGGGAAGATGAAGGGACCCAAGCTTTTGGGGTGACAGTACAGCCAAGCCCCAGCTGCCTCCAGACTACAGAGCACCTCTGCTCCTGCCACGGATGGGCGGGCTCACCTCACCGAGTGGAGACCACCTAGAAACAAAGCTTGGCGTAGTCCTGACACCACTGCAATGGGCAATGGCCCAGCCATTTGTCCTCCTGAGGAACAGAGGGCATCAGTAGCTCCTTTCAGCTCCAGGAGCTGCAACTGTTCCCTGTGATACCCCATAGAGCTTAACCTTATGGAGCAACCACAGAAAGGGCGGCTGTTTCAAGCTGCTGTGAGCTCCCACCGGGACACCTTACACCATCTGATCACAAGTCCTCTCCTCCTCCATGTGCTGCCAGCATTCAGCCCCTTTCTCCTGGTAGGGTCACCCATGGTGAGAGCAGCTCTGGCAAGGGTACCTTCCCATCCCACCCCCAGGACAGGATAAGGGATGGTATCAGGGACTGAAATTTCACATTTTGCCTCTTTTCACGGCGCTGAAGGACAAGCCGGACCAAGTGTCACTTTGTATGGGTACAGGCACTGCTCTGGCAGGGTCTAGCAGATCCTCCATGGCTGGCAGGACCCACCTGTCCACACTCAGCCACACGTAACATCCATTTCTCTCCAGAGACACAAAGATACACCATACCCTAGGTGCAAGTCAAGCCTGGGTTTCAGGATGCCAAAGGCAGCCAGCTTCAATCCCCTAAAGCTTTGACTTCAAACCTAAAGCTGAGTCCCATGGCTGGGCAGAGGTTGGGGACAGGGTGGGATCCCGTCGCTGCCTCTGCAGGTCTCATTTGGAGCTGTACCAGCACAACTCTCCACAAACGGGCATCACATCCAACCTCATGTCCACTGCTCCATCCCTGGCAGGTCGGGTCTATCTGGTGAATCTGGGCCCAAGTTACAGCTTTGCAGCTTCAAGCTTTATAAGTTTTAAATAATAATAAGCCATAGCCTCACATCTAAGATCAAGCTCCCTTTTGGATCATCCAAACCCCAGCCAGGAGTGCTAAACCAGACAAGCAGGACCAGAAAACATTCCCATCCTACCTCTGCAAAGAGCCTCCACTCCACACCCTTCCAGTCTGCCCCTGGGGTATCCGTCCGACAGGCAGAGCAAGGCTTTGTTGTTTAAGGCAGCCTAATCCTGCAACCCTTACATCAGTGAGGCCAGATCCTGACTCTTTTGATTCACCCAAGGTTGGGATGCAGCTGGTAAGGGAGGGGACACCTGCAAGGGGCAAGAGAGGGTATGCGATTTGGGGCCACCACATACCAAACAGCCAAGCACAAGCCACGATAGCTCTTCCCTTTTCTGCACTTCTCTCCTTCCTCTGCAAACCCCTCTTGGCTTTGCCTGGAGAGCAAAGCTCAACCCGAAACCGGGCTGCAGCAGGGTTGTACCTGCACGTGTTGGTGAGTCAGAGCTGGTCGGCCAGAGAGACACCACCGAGCCCTCCCCCACAGCCCCTTTTAACTTCTGCCTCCTTGACATGCCCTCACCAGCAGTTTGAAGAGGGCTTTTTTTTTTTCTTCCCCCTTCTCTCTCTTTTTTTTCTTTTCTGCTCTTTTTTGTCTTCAGTCCTCTTGGTGGGTGGGGAAAATCCCGGGTGTCAAACTTCAAAAGGGAAGCCTGAGTTCACATCGCATTCATGTCCGAGGCGCTGCCTAACCACAGGCTCCTGCCCGCACCCACACCCAGGGCCGGCAGGAGCTCGCGTGGGGCCCGACGAGTCGGGCACTCGCAAAGGATGCAACAACGCTGCTGCCTCCCCTCCCCACAGCCCGGTTTGGCCAGGGACGTCCATTTGTCCGTCCATGCCTTGGTGCACTGCCTAGGCCAGAGAGGAGGGTTTGGACATGGAGCCCTGCTCAGGGGGATTGCAGGGCTGCGATTCAACCCCCTGCCAACAAGCTCATCCCAAAAGCAGAGCTTCTGGAAGTCAGCTCTGCAGGAAGGAGAGAGAACCCCTTGCCTTCTCCTCCCTGCTCAGCACAACATCCCTGACAGCAGCATTGTGGCACAACTTAGCCTTGCACCTGCCCCACAAGACATCTCACTGACACAGTGCACCCCTAGGATGCTTAACACCAAATATTTTGCTTTGTTCATTTGAATTTCACTCTTGGTTTGGGCAATTTTCGCCAGGGATTGCGCCTAGTGGAACAGAGCAGCCGGGCCAAGGAGGAAGAGGAGCACAGACTGGCACAGAGGCACAAGACGTGCTCCATGCTGTACAGCCAAAAACCAGGAGGCACGAGGAGGCATCCTGTCCTCTGCAAGGACAGTGGGGATGAATGGCTGGACAAAGCCACCCACACCAAACCCACCGTGCCCTGCAGAGCTTGGGTGCTCGCTGCACACTGCGGAGCTAGCAACCTCAGCCTCCTGTTGCTCCCACCAACAGCAGCCCCTGGTCCGCACAAGCCACCTCCGTGACATCTCCTAGTTTCCAGATTAACAGAGCAGAGCAGTTTGGACCTAGTGCTTTCATAACAAACCTATTTTCTTTCCCCCAGTCACCTGCAACAAAGAAAACTAGGCACACAGACAGTAGAAGATGTAGCATCTATTTGATTTACTATTGTACTCCTGAATAGTAAGTTAAAGCCTATTCACAACTGATTTGGTTCTGGTTTTGGCAGCATTTGAGACCCTCAGGCTTCATGGGGAGATGAACTCTCCTACAGAAGAGCTGGCAGGAGCCAGCCTTGCAAAGCTAGGAGCCAGGTCAGTCCTGGGAGGTGAGTCAGAAACCCCACACAGAGAGGAAAAAGGGGATGCCTGGAGCAGGAGAGCCCAGACCTGAGAGCCTACACCAGGAGTCCCACAGTTAGAGACTGCAAACAGCTTTGCTCCCTGCTAGGAGTGGAGAGAAATGTCAGAGCGGCATTTTGTTGAAAGGGGGTGAGCAGGAGCGTGGGAGGATGTGTTTGTTAATGCTCCCTCCCTGGAGGAAAGGGCACAGTGTTCAGTGAGAAAAAGCTGTCCTGGCTCAGTAGCTGTGCCAGGAAGGACAGGGAGCACTGGACAAGTGCTGTGGCCTCCCTTGACACCCAGGGATATATCAGGGCAGTTCTGACACCCAGGTCAACCCACAGCATCTCTGGCAGCCCACCTCTGCCAGCCACCGCCTTGCAAGTACACGCACCGTGATTTTAGTTCCATTCTTCCTGTTCAACACCTGGTATGTTTGGATGCGGTGTCCTGAGCCATGGCAGCCAGCACTGCCTGGGAAGGGGGTCTTACCCCACCAGCACCACCAGGCATATGGGCTCCCGAGCATCCCTACAGAGCACAGGACCAGGTATCAGGATACACAGGACATCGGCCAACTAAAAGCCTCAAGTAATGATTCCACTCCACTGAGTATAGTGGAGACAACATGGCCAGGGACATGCATCCACTGTGGATGCCTGCTCCCAAAATACCTCCAGCAAGGTGCTCACCTCCAGCAAGGTGCTCACCTCCAGCAAGGTGCTCACCTCCAGCAAGGTGCTCACCTCCAGCAAGGTGCTCACCTCCAGCAAGGTGCTCACCTCCAGCAAGGTGCTCACCTCCAGCAACCCCCAGAGTCAGCCAGGTGCTGAGAAACAAGCAGTTGCGCTTTTTTTGATTGCATTCGCCCTCTGACTCCCCCCCTCCAGGTAAGCAGGTACCCCAGAGCACCCCAACATGCAGATGTGGGAAGGATGCTTTGAGCAGCACCCCACTGCAATGGAATAAAACACTGCTCCAGGACTGCTGGTACAAACCTTGATTTTAAGAAAGGGCTCAAACATCCTGGAGTTACAGGGGGGCTTGAGAGGAGGGACATCCTCACGGTGATGTAGCCAAATAACAGCACCCACATTTCCCACCACGAGCTCTTGCCAGGAAGGGGCAGGAGGTCCTCAGCATCTCCCCAAGGCTGCCCCCAGAAAACCCTTCAGCCCCCCAGTACCCCTCCAAAGGGGTTTCCACTGCAGGACCCAGGCAGGAGGCCAGGAGCCGAGGGAAGGGGGCTGCCGTTCCTCCAGCCTGGGAGCCAAGGGGGACGCACGTGACTAGGTGTTGGCTTGGATTTCCAAGCCCTGCAACAGCACCAGCTGCTCCTGCCCATCCCTCTCCCCCCAGAAGAGGCCCACAGATCGGGTTTCCCAGGCTGATACGTCCAGGTGAGTCCCCGCAGACCTGGCCGACATCCCCTTCTCTGCAGCCATTCCACAGAGACGCTGGACCAGCCCTTCGGCAGATGCATCGTGTGGAGCCCGCGGGGACGCTCATCGGCAAGGGAAGCCATCGCGTCTCACCTCCCGTGAGCCCAGGGGATGCAAGCACTGCGCTGGGCAGGGACTCGCCCCGGCAGAAACCAGATCTGGGCCGCTCCAGAACCAAAAATAACCTGCCAGCTGCCCAGGAAGAGAGGAGAGCCAAGCGTGTACAGATCACGCACATGTCAGGAGGGGAGTCATCTGCACCCATCTTCAGGGATAACAAGGAGGAGCGTGGGTTTTGGTGCAATTCAATGGATAACAGCAGAGCAGTGGCGTAAAATGGCTTCCAGACCTTTTTGAGCAGCAGACGGCCAATACCCCCAGGGCCTCGTCCTCCATCTGGGAAAGAGCTGCCATGCCCGGGAGCTGCAGAGAGCCCTGGTGCAGCTGTGCCAAGAAGAGATCCCTGCTCCGTCCCTCCTCGCTTCCCCCAAGAGGCAGCAGCAGCCAGAGCAGCTGAAGCCCAGAGAACTTGCAAACTCATACTGGGTGGGAGGGTGTTCTCCCACCGCCGGTCACTCCAGCAGTTACCCAGAAATGCTGTCCCAGCCCAAGCAAGCGTGAGCGGTGCTCAGAGCAGGGTGGGAAAGCAGGAAAGAAAATCCAGATGTGCAAACCAAAGAGAGTAAGGAGACACACCTTGTGTTTTTGAGGAGCAGCAAGAGCCCTGATCCTCACCGCTTTCAGGGAGGAGGAGGAGATAGAGTTTTTGTCCCTTGGGTCAGCTGTGATGGCCACCCAGGGCTCAGGAGCAATGGGGACACAGAATCCAGAGCTGCCTTTGGGCTGAATGCAGACAGTCAGATGCAGTAACAACAGCCCTTTGCAGACACAAGGTTACCATGGCCCACGCATGTCCCACCAACAAAAGGAGCGGAAACGGGACGACACTCACCAACAAACCTTCACGCTACCAGCACTGGAAAGGTACGGTCCCTTCTCCAGGGCTTTCTGGTGCCCTGCCACACAAGGAGACTTTCCCTGGGAGATGTTCCCAAGCAAGACCACAGATTTTCCATATGAGAAAAATATGGTTTTTCCAGTTTCCATAATCACACACCAATCACTACCAGAACCAGGGCATAGGGTTAGGCTGAACTGGAGAAGCAGCAGGTAGCATTTCTGCATCAACCCATACTTCAAGGAGCCATTTTCCCTAATCTTTCCCAAACCTTCCACTTTTCTTGCTTCTTCCCACCAGCAAGACACTCACAAACAATCCATTTCAGGACCCGTCACCTCAGAGCAGGTCAACACCTCCTCCAAAACCCAGGCAAGGAGCAGAAAGACCTGGAGCAAGTAACTCAGCACCCCGACTTCATCAGCCTCCCGAAGGCACCGGCATTGCTCATCTCCGAGCACCGTTACCACAGCCCAAGCAAGGGCATTCGCAGGGCACACCTCATGGAAAAGCTCTATTAAAACAGGGCTGAGCCCTCAGCAGGTACGAGCCGACCTCAGAGAGCAGAGCCGCAGCGGAGCTGACCTCAAGGGGAAGGCAGGAGCATTTCCAGCCAGACTCGGGAGGGGAGCTGGCAAGAGCAACGTGAGGGCGCAGCACTGCAGGATGCCAGTGCTTGCATTCACCCGCTGCCTCGCGGGGTTGTGCACGGGATCGGAGCTGCTCCCGCTTTCCCTGAGCCAGCCTTCCCGGGCAGGAGGAGACAAGCAGAAGCTCGGTGCTCCTGGAGCTGCTGTCCTCCCTGCTCTGGCAGCAGCAGCAGCAAGCAGCATCGAACAAGTCTTGGGCTGTCAGCTTCCTGACACCCTCGGCAGTGCTGCCCATCCCAACGCAGCGCTCCCCCACCTCCTTCCCTCCTTGGCATTGCTGTGTCTGCAGAGAGAGAAGGAGCGGCTCTGCTTCCCAGCCTGGGGTAACCAACAGCCAGGGAATCAATGGAGCCAGTTCCTCCCCATTTCCCAGCCCCAGGGTGCTGCACCAGCCAGAGGGGAGCATCTCCCTCCTGCTGCCCCAGCTCCTGGTACAACAAGAGCCATGGAGGAAACCCCTGGATGGGGCTGTCGCTTCCCTGGGAAAGGCTCATCTGCGCGGGGTGGAAGAGGAGGCTCCTGCTACGAAGTGAATCCAGGAGGCCTTGGCACTTTCCAGCTCCATCATCAGCTCCCTGCGACGGTTTGGGCAGACCTACTGGTCCAGGTCTTCCTGCCTCTCACTGGAGGGGGGGGAGGCACGGGCCCATCTCCCACACCCAGACTCTGCTTGTTGTGCTTCATCAGGAGAGCATCCATGCAGTTTTGGACCAGGCTCTCTGGTTACCATCAATAAGTCTTCTGGGCAGGAGGTTTCAGAGCCTGGTGCTTCTCACTCTGCCTAACCAATCTTACTGGTGCGGGGAAAAACCCTTAACTCTGCTCTCCAATGCGGGTCCTCAAATCCACCAGGGATTAAGACCCTGCTGTCCTGACCCTCAGCATCCCAGTGAACTGAGTGCTAACTCAGACACACAAAGAAAGCAGAAGCTGCACATTGGTGCTCTGCACCATCTAAAAGCCTTTTATTTCATTTCACTCGCTCTCTCATTTTAAGCTAGTCGCCAATACCTTAGGAAACGTAGGCTAGAGAGACTTAGGATTTACTTTTGAGAGCTTAACGTCCATTATGCTCTTAAAAAATTTATGCCCTTAAGCATCTCCACAATGGCTGCTGAACACCCATTAAAAAAATTTCATCCATTGCTTAAGCCTGACAAGTCTCACCTTTGAGAGATAGCTGTAAAGACCTGGCAAGATGCTCAGCTTGAGCCCTGGGCTCCTAAGACCTGACCATAGCACAAACAGCCCTGGGAAAGATGTTATCCCCCCAAGAGAGTGAGACACCAGAGGTAAGGTTTATATCCCAGAGCAACCACTACATGCTGACTTTGCTGCAGACAACCATGGCAGGACAGCTTGATGGGCAAGTTGGAAATGCAATTAACTTCGATGTGCAAGGGAATAAGGGAAGAACTGAGGTTCCTATGGATGCAGTTGCTTGGCTTTTAATTCCTCTAGCAACACGAGCCTAGCAATGTTATCCACGTTTCATCTTTACCCTTTCCAGAGCAGGAAAAGTTCCCTTCAGCCTTAGGAACACGTGGGAAAGTCATGCAGCGTGCAAAGCGGCACTGCACCCAGGAGCTGTTTGCAAACAGCTTCACATCCAGGACCCCCAACTCACAGCTCTTGCTGCCTCCTCCAGCACCTGTGTTCCACCCTTTGGGGCTTCTGATCCAACATCAGAGCAGGAGGGTCCGAGCTCAGTTTGGGTCTGAGCAGGACTGCATCAGAAGCATCAGCTCGGGGGACACTGAGGGATTTGCACCTCAGCAGCCTTGGTGCAGGGCTCCTCTGAGGCACCCGCTGCAACACAACCATCACAACACATTAGGCAGCTGTGAGGCTGCTGGTACAAGGCTCCCAAATGGCAGGCAAGGGATGAAAAGCAAAAAGGAATAAGCAACAGAGCTAGACTGGCCTGTAGGGGAGCTTTCCTGTGCCCTCCTCCACCTGAGAGCTTCACCAGGGTCCCCGTGCAGCCCGTGAACCCCCCCCTCCCCAAATGCTGTATCAAGGCTCACACAGCCTCGCAGGCGGGTCGCTGCTGGGCCAGGCACGGCGCACACACACGTACAAGAGCTGTTTGCAAGACAGCAAGTTGTCAGCATCGCAGCACCGAGGAGCACAGGGAGTAAGTGACTGGACCAAGGTCAGGCAGCATGGCTTCGGGCTGAGCTGTGCAGCCCAGCACACAGTGTGCACCACCCAACTGGCCCCTGAACAGCCCCCAGAGAGCAGCCAGGCACAGCAGGAGGTGCTGGACCAAGCCCCCCGCTCTCTCCCCTGCATCCAGTGAGACAAATCGGTTTCTTCCTATGCGATCATCTCCATTCACACCTGGCTATAAAGGATGCACCAATCACTCTGTGCTCCCATACACTGCTGTGGGCTGGCCACAGCCAGGAAAGGACCCCCCAATGCTGCTTATTTCAGCATCCATGAGGCAGAAGGCTGGCTGCACCCACAGCACAAAAGCAGCATGGGCTCCCTGCACCCCGGCTCCTCGCTGGACGCAGCGGCCAGCAGCTCACTGCAGGCAGCCTCTCCCACACCACTGTTTCCTTCTGCACAGAAGAGGACCCAGTACAGACTTGCTGCAGCCCAGAAGGGTCTTTCTGCTGCCCTTGATGCATCCAAGAGGTCACAGCTGCACGGGTTATGATCCGGCATCCAACCACCCAAGTCCCTGCACACAGGACAGCCGGCTGCTGGCACTGCAGCTCCCTCCACAGCTACAAGCTCTGTTGGGCTTCAGCCTCCTGCTTCCACCATGCCACTCGTGCACCAGGAGTTTTCTGCACCCCAGGGCAGAGGTCTGCTGCTATGGGTATGAATTTCACCCAGACAACCCCAAATCCAAGCAAGACCAGCAGCTCTGCCCACTGCCAGCTGTGCTGGGCCAGGCACTGGGTTGAAAGCAGTATGGACATGAGCCTGAATTCACAGCACAGACCAGCTAGAGCCCAGTTCCAGGCAGGATCAGGCATGTCCAATACTCTCTCCAACACCTGCACCCAGGAGGGAAAGAGGATCAAGTGCAGCCCCTCTGCCAGCAAGCACCCAGCCCCCGGGGCTGCAAGGAGGCTGAGCTGCACGCAGCAGCCCAGGAGAGCAAGGCTAGGCTGAAAGCACCGGGCTCAACTCTGCCACCCAAGCCCTCCCCTTGCCTTCATGCTGCCAACAGCCCATGGGTGAGCGACCCTGGGCAGCACAGGCAGGCCTGGGCGATCTGCCCTAAGCATCACCCAGCGCCAGCCAGCTCAGCTGCCGGCTCCCTGCAACATCGCAGCCCTCCCCACCAGTTGAGTTTGGGTGGTTATTCCTGCTTTTCCAGTCAGCGAGGTTCCCGTGCTGCGCTCCAGCAGCCCCTCTCCAGCCCATTTGCCTGCCAGAGGCATTTCATTCCCCTCAGCCAAAGCTCAGAGGGGCACAGAGGTAAGGACCACCAGGACAGCGCAGCAGAGTCAGAGCAATTTGAGACAGCCAGGTGCCAGCCCGCAGCTGGCCGGCTCTTCTGGGGCAGATGTTTCACGGACACCCCCATCACAATCACCCACCCAGCCGTGGGTCCCGCCATGCGCCCAAGCCACCCCACAGCAGGCGGGAGCTGCCAGGGGCTGGATGCTTCACTGTCATCTCCCTCCAGGTTTGCACAAGCTGTCTAGAGGTAGCTGCTGGCAAGGGGCCAGGCAAGCCGCGGTGGCTTTGATGTGGGTGTCTGCTGGGCACACGCCAGGGCCAGGCCAGGGTGTTTGGCTGGAGGCACCGGGTGCCAGACTGAATTATGCCGGGGGAGGAAGAAATCTCCAGGTCACGGCTGTGCCACAGTGGCATGAGAAATCAGTCTCGCTGCCCACGATGTCACTGCTCCACGCTACGCTCCAGAGCTCTTTATCTGCGGGGCTCGCAAGCGGGGATGTCTCTCCTGCGAGGAAACAGCCATGGTGCTGATTTGGTGCTGTTTTTCCATGGCACGGAGGGTGCCAGATGGTTCGGCACCCACCTCCCAGCAGCACCAGGCTCCCGAGCACAGAACGCCGGGAGGAGGATGCTCTGGCGGGGATGCTCGACTAGAGGTGGTCCAGCATCGACCACGCAGCCCCATCACCGCCGTGCCGGGCTGCCAATGCCCAGGCACTGAAGGGGTTACTGAGAGCAGGAGATGTCGTTAATAACCAAGGCCATGCGAGTGATTTTTATCTTTAAAAAGCCCACAGCCCAGGTTGCACGGCTCCGCTAGGGAGCTCGCTCGGGCACAGCCACTGCTCCTTTAAGGTATTTAACAACAACGTGGGTGAACACGCTGGCTCCTCCCCGAGACTGCACATTCCCTCCGGGTCCCCCCGCCCCAGCCACGAGTGGCAGCGGGGACCCCCACACCAAGCCTGGACTACCAGTCCCGACATCCCCCCGGGCACCCCCGGGGCTTGGCTCCCTGCCGGGGATTGTAGTCCTCCTGCCACCATCTGTCCATCCCTCCGTCCATCCACAGGGCACGGCAAGGCCACGCTCCTCCCCGGCTGGAAGAGCTCTGCTGGGGAAGGCTGCAGTTCCCATCGCAGGCAGGCAGCAGTTAACCATTTCAGACCCCCGTGTCAGCTGGCAGCACTAATCGCACATGCCGTGAGTCACTTTTAGCCAGGAAGGAGCCCAGGTGGGTCCCACACACCATCCTAGCGTTCATTCCCCACCAGAGCCACAGCTCCAACTTTGACACAGATTTTTTGCCCTGAGTGCCCTCTCTACAGACTTGGCAAGCACAGGGAACAGGGAAGGATCTGCCACTTCGGTTGCTCTCGATGCCAAGCATCACCGCCTGGCACCGCAAGCCCTGGGGAGGTGGTCTTACTGGAGACAGGCAACTCCTATCGCAGCAGTCGCCCAAGGGCCCCCCATGCCAGACGCTGCCTGTGTGGCAAGACAGGCCCTGCCCTGCCCAGATTAGCATCAAGAAGCCACAGGACAGGGTAGGTGGGAGGGGAAACAGAGACACACAATTAGCCCTAGATCACAGGCGCCTGGTCCATGCCGTCCCATCACCATATAACATCTTGCTGCCTGGGCTCCTCCGAGAGCCCGCTGGTCCCGTTGCCGGTAGGGAACATGGTTACAAGTCCCGCACTGTCCCCAACAGGACAATGGATGGGAAAGGGATCCACAGGTAACATCCCTCATTCACACTGGCACTGGAGACAGCCTTTCCAGTTAGGGTAAGGACTGTGCTCCAGCACAGCCACATTTACAGCTGTAACACAGGGTCAGATCAAGCCCAGGGATCAACCCTTGGCTATGCAGCACTAGAGACTTCGGGATATTTGACCTGGCACTTAAATAGGGTCACTATCAGATACCACAGCCCAACAAACAGCCCTGCCTGCCTGGGGCATCTCATCTGTCCTGGAAGTGATGCTCTGGGGTGGTGGCAGCAAGACCCCAAAGCAGCTCCAGAGAGCCAGTCACCACCAGGTGCTGGTGAGTCCCTGGCACGGACCTGCTTTCTCCAAGGAGGTGGTGGTCACATCCACAGCCTCCAACAAAACCCACTCTGGGGACCTGGTGCCAAATGCAGCAGTCAACTTTGGGGCCTTTCTTTTAGTTTCTCTCCAGAGCAATCCACCAACATGCCAAACACCAGCACGGAGAGGCAGCCTGACTGCTCAGCACATAGCCAGACTTGGGACAAAAGCATGTTTCCCAGGCAGGGACAGAGCTCAAAGCTGTCCTTTAGCCTGGCGTTCACTTCTCCATGGGCTCTAAGTGATGTTTGTTCCCATCCCTAACCCAAGAGCCACCACAGGTCAAAGCATCCTCCCAGGAATGACCCCACAAGTCCTGGTCACAAGTCCCCTGGGTGAGTGACCTACCCTGATGCCCCTGCAGCCCCAGTCTCCAGCTCTATCTAGAGGAGAGCTAGCACAGAGCACAGCCAGGTTTCACAGACAGAAGCACCCCAAATTTTCTAGCCCTTCGGCACAGCTCCCGTATGTCAGCCAGGAAAGCACGCAGGCAGCTGAGCGCAGCCTGGAGCTGCACAGCCCTCCAGCCAAGCTGAGCTTCGGTTCTATGACCACTGCGAGCTGCAGGACTCAGATCACCTGCAAGTCACTGCGAGCCAGGGCAGAGGCAGTGGGTACGTTGACTTCTGCAGCAGCTCAGAAACACTCAGGGAGCTGCGGGGATGCCACTGACGCAAGGCCCCCGTGCAAGCCCCCAGCCAGCCACCATGGCGGCTTTGCCTGCCCTGTGCAGGCAGCAGAGTAGCTCCTGGGATCCCTCTTGCCCCTGGGAGGGCAAGTGCCATGTCCGTCAGGGAGCTGTGATGAGCAACCTGGGGTGGCAGGCTCCAAGGGAACATCCAGTCCAAGGTGTGAAAACACTGGCTTGCTGGAGGGACTGTGCGCCAGTTTCATCCCCTCTTCCCAAAAAAGCAGCTCCTAAGCTTGCTGCACCCAGTTCATCTTGCAGTTTTAGCATCCCGCAGTGGTGTTGTGGGAAATCCATGTCCCCCAAATGCCAGAAACAAGGCAACAAGGCAGCAGCACAGACCAGCACAGTAGGACAGGCTTGCTAGAGACCTGGGGAAGCACCTGTGTCAGAAGCTTTACAACGCTGCCCCTGCAGAGCATCACCCCAGCAGCTCTGAGTACCAGGCAAGCCAAGCAAATCACGCCGACGCTAACTGGGACGCCACAACCTCCCCGTGAACACTCACAGCTCTGCTCACACCGTTGGCAGCTCATTTCCCCCAGCTCTAGCAAGAAACAGATCTGCTACTGCAGACCAACCCGTGGGCACAGCAAGCCAGCAGCAAAAGTATGCACAGGCTAAAAAGCACCGGTGCAGGCAGAGGCCCCCTTCTCCTTTGGGTCACGTCACCAGCTGGCTGACGCCGCCAGCATTTGCCCAGTTGCAGCAGGATAAGCTGAGCCCACCTCGGAGACAATCAGCAATAAGATCCCGGTAGCAATCACCTCCTCAATTCCACCCTCCCAGGATTAGTCAAAGCAAGAGTCACGTAATTCCCAGCCAAAGGGACTTCCCAACACTTTGGTAGGAACGCAGGAAGCACTGGGAGCATTTGTAAGCACCACCTTGGGCACAGGGATGGATTAGGCTGTGCTTGGCCACGCAGCAGCGAGAAGCCACGAAGCATGGCAGGGAAGCTTACAGGTTGCACCCATACCCTGCACAGCAGTGCTCAGGGTACAAGAAACATAGGAAATGAGTTGGTGAAGTTAGGTAGGAACAGACCAGGTCAAAGTACGGAGCACTTCATCCATGCCCCAGCAGTGCTTGGGAGGAATTCTACAGCTCCCCAGCTAAAAGCAAGGAGGAACAATAATTAAACAGATTATTTCTTGATATGGTTTTGTCCCTATTTTCTCCAGGGTTTTGTACAACGTATTTGACTGCGGTACCAGAGCTGTGAGAAAGAGCCAACAGCTACAACAGTGGGGTGACAGCTTTACCCATCACGTGCTCAATCGGTATGGATGGATACGCTGCTCCGAGGGCCAACGGCTTCTGGAGCTGACATGGCCTGTCCCCCACTCGCTGCAGCAAACCCCGTGGGTCCGTGCTACAGGTCTCCCCAAGTTGAGGAGCAGCTTTGGGGGGGCAGACAACATTGTGCCTGCCTGGGACAGGGGAGAGGGTGGCAGAGGCCAGCCCTGCTCCCGGAGCTCAGCCTGAAAACCTTGTTCTGGCTTGTTTTCCCACTAGCTTTGGGTGCCTGACTTGTAATAAGTGAGCCTGAAAAGCAGGCTCCTTTTCAGACACGCCAGGCACCCACAGCTCCAACTCACAGACATGTCTCCAGGGAGTCAAGTTCCAGGTGCACCGAAAAAACCTCGTGTTTCAGCCAATACCAAAATGCCTCCACTTCCTTGTCTGAGAAAAGCTGGGCAATGCCCAGGCCCAGATAGCAGCCAGACTAATTGCACTGAAATTATGAGATCAAGCAGCAAATTCACGTCTGTGTTCATTGCACTGGGTGGCAAAGCTGCACCAGCAAACGCCTGATCTCCGATTGCTGTAACTTCATGTTTCATTGGAAAGGGAAGGAGGGGGTTAATGAAGGAGAGCATTGCCAGTTGGTGCTACCTAAAAAGGGTTTCTCCTGCTAGCTGAAGCAAAATGGTTTCTCTTGCCAGCTTGTTTATTCTGCAGCTGAGAGCAGCGGACCGCCAGGTTTTGCTGCTGGAGCCTGCTGCAGGATTGACTGCCGCGAGACCGGCCCTGGCACTAGGGCATCAGCAGGGCTGGACCGACTGCGGTACAGCTGCACCGTCCCCAGCGCAGGGCCAGCCTCACAGCACCCGCACCACCGCCCGGCCCCCAGGACCCATGGCATGTACGCAGGGAAACGTGCGGCTACAACCCTCCAGACAGCAAATCCTGCGCCCATCCTCCTTTCCTTTGGGGAAGTAATGGTACTCGCCATTTAATGGCCAGTTCAAAGCTGCAATTACGCTTAACCTAGACGGTTTCAGACAAAACGTCCCCTCCAGCAGTAGGGTCCTTAGGGCCCTTTCCCATGGGAAGGGCACACAAACCCCAGTGGAGACCAGGGAATAGGGATGCTGGACAGGACACAGAGATTTTCCTGGGAAAGGCAAGCACCAAACAAACCCATCCTGTCCCAGCTTGCTGCTGCAGAGCCAGAAAATGGACAGGACTCGTTATCCTCTTTGAGGAAAGCAGAGCTTACAGTCATGTGCCAAGACAGGTATCAGCCAGATTCCTGTCTCCGGGAGATTTCGGAGTCCACAGGCCAAACTGAAGCAGCACAGCTTTTGCAGAGCACAGCCTGTCCCGGCTCCAGGATTAAAGCCACCATGTCTGCAAACAAAACGCTTGCACCCGCCAGGAGAGCCAGCCGGGGAGGAGACGCAGCCTACAGCTGCCGCCAGCATCACCAGCCACGACACAGTGCCCGGCAATCAGCGAGAGGATCAGGCCCATGTTTTATAGCCTTTATATTAATTACCCAGAATCTAAATAAGATTAAAGTTTTAATTCCATCTTCATCTCCTAGAGGCTCCTGCTGTGCTCTTGGGTTTTCCTGGTGCCATGAAGCTTCTCAGGCAGCTACAGCAGAGGGCACTTCCCTGACAGCCAGAGACAGCAGCATCTCCCGCGTCGGGGTTGCACCACGATGCCCAAACGGCCCCGAGGATGCACCATCATCTGCAAGGCCACCTGCACCTTCATAAACCCAGTGCTGCCACAGACAGAGCCCTGCAAAATCCGCCTGACCCTTCAGTTAAAGCCACGACCCAAGGCCAGCGGGGCCACGCCATGATTAAAAAGCAGAGGTGTGGTGCTGGGCAGTGTCCCGAGGCCACGCTACAAGTCCAAGCCGAGGTGGGATCATGAGCAGGAGCTCAAGGCAGAAGATGTCTGCCAGTGCGGTGCTTTGCAGCTGGCACCATCCTCGCTGCCCAAGCCACCCCATAGCAGCCAGCCAACGGGCAATTCAGGCTCTTAGCCTGGACCACCTAGGCTGGAGTTTTACAGCTGGAGATGGGCCAGAGAGCAGCAAATACCAGCTGAGCAAGAGGGGCTATCAATGCCTGCACTGGCTGGGTGGAAAATGTGGCACAGGCTGGCAGCAGCAGCACTCGCTACCCTGGTTCCCCAGTGCCCAGGAGGCCGCAGAGCCACTGCAGAGCCGCAGCTAGGACTCAATCCACAAGCACCAACACCCTGTGAGGCCTTTGATCTCACTGAGCGGGAGCAAGGTCTGGCTCCAGCCACCAAAGCACCCACAGCTCAGCACTAGTCTGTGCGATGCACCCCAAACCCCAGCTGCACCCCGTATTATCTGGACAGAACAGCTCTGGGTATCACCTCTCAGATTTCCAGCTGCGGCACAGCCACAGTCTTGGAAAAGCCAATCTGCAGCCAGCAAGAATTGCAAGGGGGAGAGACTGGTGGAGGAGAGGAAGGACAATCTCCCATCTCCAATGCTGCCCATACCCACTACCTTGGGCTACAGCCACCCTCTGGACAGGGTTGTGATTATTTTCCACGTTACAAACAAGGAAAGCGGGTCAAGAGCATCCTACAAGAGCTTGGGAGTGCACAGTGTGTCATTCACCTCAGTTTGTGTGGCTGAGAACAGATTGTGGAGAAGATTGCTCCACAAGTAAGAAAGACTTAGCCAGCTGCCACTCAGGGGGCAAGGAGCTGCCCCAGCCCAGCTGCTATCCCAAGGGCCTTCCACAAGGAGAAAATCCTCCATGGCACCAGGCCTGCTCCCATTCCCTTGGGTGGGGAGCACAGGGGAGCTGAACCAGCAGAGTCCAATCAGGCCAGGAAGCAAGCAAAGCTCCCAACCCTCCAGGCATGCCCCCACAGAGCCCAGGCTTTGCACAGTGTCCCCAAAGCTGACGAGCCCAGCGACAACCTTGCACAACCACCCCAGCAGTTTGAAGGCTGGGCTGCACCAGCGGGACCAAGAGCTTTGGAGGTTTGCTATCCAGTGGGCTCTCCACAACCTGCAGATACAAGGCTGCCCATAGTCATCACTAAGGTATGCACACCAGCACGTTCCCCAAAGCAGGCACCCAGCACGGGGAACCTCTGCAGTCAGTGGGGAACCCCCCTCATCTGCAGAAAACAGAAGGCAGGGGACAGAAGATGCTGCTTCAGAAGCAGCTCTGCAGCCCCTCCCAGGCTCCCCAGCTCACAACCCCTTCTCCCACCATGGTATTGCAGCCCCCCACCCTAAGACACCCCCCACCCACAGCTACACCCCCAGCTCTTACCTGCTGGTCAAGGCCTGCTCCTCTGCAGCACCTCCACCTCCTCTGCGTACTGCTGCTCCCCAGGCAGCTGGCTGGGTCCTTTAAGCAACAAGCACAGAAACAACTCAAACCCCTGCACCCCTCAACCCCATCCATCCCGTAAGAGCCTGCCCGGAGCACCCCCCCACATCACATGCACCCTGTGAGGACCCTCCCACCCTACAGATTGGAGGCACCTGCATGCAGCAAGGTGGGATGGGCACCCTTAATTAGCAACAACCCGTATATGGTCCTACTCCCACTTTGGGGGAAAAACTGGTGTGATTGGGGCACTTTCTGAGCAGCGACTGAGACACGGTCCTGTTCCCGCGTGGGGGGGGAAAACGTGACTTCTCTCCGCGAAGTGCGTGGGGGGGACGGTGAGTGTTTGCAGGGGGTGTCCCTGCCGGGGGCTGCAAGCTGCGGGGCCGCGGGGGGAACCAGCGGTGCTGCGGTGCCGCCGGCCCTTCACAACCTTTAATGCCGCCGGGGGGGGGGGGGGGTGTGCACCGGGGTCCGCAGAGGGGGGCGAGGGGCTGCGTCCAGCCGGGAGCGGGGCAGCCCCAGCCCGCCCGGGGAGGGGGCTCCCAGAGGGCGCAGGGGGTTGCCGGTACCACCGAGGGTGCTGGGGGTAGGCAGTGCCCCCGGAGGCGTCCCGGTGCGAGGCGTGCGGGGGTCCGGTGCCCCCAGAGAGCGGAGCGGCCCACGCCGCGTCCCCGGGAGGTGCCCCCGCCCTCGCGGCTGCTCGGGGCCGCCCACCGGGGCGGGAGCCGCCCCCCGCTCACCTGTGCGAGGGGAGCGGCACAGGGTAGGCGGCGCCCCGGCCCCGCGGCTGGGCACAGCCCCGCCGGGCACCCGCTGCCCGGCACAACCCGGTGCCCCCGGCCCGGCCGAGCCCCCGCCAGGTCCCCGCCGCCCATCCCGGGCCGCGCCGCGCCTGTCAGCATTTGAACAGCGCGAGGGGCCCGCCTCACCCCTATTGGCCGTCGCTCCCGCCCGTCAGGCCGTCCGCCGCCGTCCCGTTGGCCGCGCGTGGGGGGGGCGTGGCGTGGCCGGCGCGGCTCTATAAAAGGCGGGGGCTGGGCGGGCGGGCGCTCAGTGCCGCTGCGCGACAGGTACCGGCCGGCGGGGCGGGGCGGGCGGAGTGTGGAGGGAGAGAGAGAGAAAGGGGGCGGGGCAGGCGCGCGCGCGCGGAGGGCGGGCGGGGGCGGCGCGCGGGGAGGGCGGGGGCGCGCGCGGCGCTGGTGGCGCTGCCTGCACGCGCCGTGCAAGCACGGAGCGCGGCAGCGGCGAGCAGCAGCAGCAGCAGCAGCAGCGGGAGCCACCGGCGCGCACGGCGATGCCCGCTCTGCTCCCGCCGCTGGCCGCCCCCTGAAGACACCCCTCTCTATTTCCCCCCCCCCACTCTCCAGCAACCTCAGGCTCTTTCCCCCCCCTTCCCTTCCCCCCCCCCTCTATTTCCCTCCCCCCCCCCTTCCCTCGCCTCTTTATCCTCCTTTTTTGCGACCCTCCGCACCCTCCCGGTTGCCGTGTGGATGCGGCCCGGGGTGCCTGGCTGCGCGGGTGGCGAGAGCAGATGCTGAGGGGCCGGAGGAGGATGGAGTGCACCCTCGATGCGCAGAGTTTGATCAGTATTTCCCTGCGGAAGATCCACAGCTCCCGCACGCAGCGAGGCGGCATCAAGCTCCACAAGAACCTGCTCGTCTCCTATGTGCTCCGCAACGCCCGGCAGCTCTACCTGAGCGAGCGCTACGCCGAGCTCTACCGCCGCCAGCAGCACTACCCCGACGGCGGCCCGCTCCTCGCCATGCCCGCCTGCCCGCCGCCCGCCGCCGCCGCCCCGCCGGAGCTGGCGGCTCTCCCGCTGCCCGCCGACACGCAGGACCGCGAAGCGCGGAGCTGCGCGGCGGTGCGGGGCGGTGCGGAGCTGCTGGAGGTGCCGGTGTGCGCGGCGCCCCCGGAGCTGCAGCGAGCGCCCTGCAGAGACTCGTCCCCGGGCTTCTACCGGGCCGCCGGCAGCGCCGGTCCCGGTGGCGGCGGCGGCGGCGGCAGCAGCAGCAGCAGCAGCAGCGCGCCCCCGGGGCTGCTCTACGCCGCCGGCTGTGACTTCGGGAGCGGCGGGGCGCCGCACTGTAGCAGCCGCACCACGGTGCTGGATTTGGACACTCACGTCGTGACCACGGTGGAGAACGGGTACTTGCACCAGGACTGCTGCTCGCAGTGCCCCTGCTGCTGCCAACCGGCACCGGGGCTCGCCTCCCCGCCGCCCACGCCGGGCACCAAGCGCAAGTATTACCCGGGGCAGGAGGAGGAAGAGGAGGGGGTGGAGGAAGGGGAGCCGGGGGGAGGCGGGGTGGCGGGCGGCCCCCCCTTCGCCCCGTGCACCAAACGCGCCCGTTTCGAGGAGTACAGCGCTGAGCACCCCCAGGACTCTTCTAACATCTCCAACTTGATCTCCATCTTCGGCTCCGGTTTCACGGGGCTGGTGAGCCGGCAGCAGGCGGACTCGGAGCAGCCCCTCAACGGGCAGCTGTGCAGCAAGCAGGCGCTGGCGAGCCTGGGAGCCTGGACTCGGGCCATCGTCGCGTTTTAGAGAGGAGCGGGGAGCAAAGCGAGGAGAGGGGAGGGGAGGGGGGGGTTGTTTGCAAAACGGGGGTGCGATCTGAGGGACAGCGGCTCCGGAGGGGGGGACCCTGAAACAAAGGCGGGGAGGGGGGGGTTGGGGCGAGGGGAGGGGGGGGTGGGGGGTGCCGAGGGGTGCGCAGGGGAGGTGGGAGGGCAGAGCCACGCTAGTGTTTTATAAATTGTACAATAAAGAAAAAAAAATCTAAGATCTTGGGACTTTATTTTTGCAGAGATGAGAGATAAAAGCCCAACAAAAAAAAAAAAAGGCAAACAAACGAAAACAAAACAAAACAACCAACAACGAAGCACCTATTTAAATAATCCTCTTTGTGTCCGCTCGGGTTCTCTTTGCGGCGGGTTTCCCGGGGCCGGTGCTGGCGGCGGGGAGCGCCACGTGAGAGCCGGGCCCCGCCGTACCGGCCCCGGGACCCCGCGGCGGGGAGCGCCCCCGGCTCCCCTCTCCGCCCCGGGCTGCCCCAGCGGGGTCCCTCCGGCCCCGGCTCCGTTGGTTTCGGGGTGCGGGGAGGGGAGAAGCAAGCCGCTGCCCGTTCGCTTTTGTGCGTTTCTTTATACATTTAAAAGGAAAAACAACAACAACAACAACAAAAAGGCAGAAATGAAAACATTTCAACTTTCCTCCCAGAAGAAACGTGTGCGATGTGACTTCTCCTTCCCACCGCTTGTGCCAGGGTAAAGCTGGAGGGTTACGAGAGCTGAATTTGGGGAGGGTGGGGGGGGTAAAGCAGGGGCCAGGGGTCCCTCCGGACTGCTCCCTGCCGCCCCGGGGAGGGGGCGAGCCGCCCCCGGCAGCCCGGAGCCTCCGCCTCGGTGTGTGTTTGTGATGCCGCAGGTAACCGTGTAACACTACTCACGTCTCCGGTGTGCTGTGTCGGGTCTCTTACTCTTTTTTTTTTTTTTTCTTTTTCCCCCTTTTTTTCTTTCCTTAAGTTCAACTGTTCTGGTTTCAGCCTCCCAAATCATAAAACCAGCATTGTTTGGTCTTGTGAAGAGATCTGTCTCCTGTAGAGCGTCTTGGGTTTTTATATATATTTTTTTTAAAAAAGAAAAACCTTTTGTTGTAAAAAGGTGGGTTTTCTGGTCGTCCTCCCCTCCTTGTTTTTTTGGGGTTTTTTTTGTGGGGTTTTTTTTCCAGCCTGCCCACTCCCAACTTCACAGTATCAGCACTATGTGTAACTGAGGATGCTTTGCCAAACGGTCTGTTGGGGTCTTTTTTTTTTTTTTCCTTTCCTCCTTTTTCTTTGTTTGTAAGCCTGTATTTTTGTGCATATGGAATTGTATATCACCGGGTAAAACTGTTCAGATTTGTTTAAATTTATAATCTTAATAAAAAGTCGATTATAAAGTTGCTGTGCCCTCGCTTTCCTTCACACCGCAGCCCGCGGAAGCCCCTCTCCTGAGCCGCCTCTTCCCCTCTGCACCGGGGAGCCTTTGCGGAGGCTCCGACACCCCTCGTGCACCCCCCCCCCAGCCCCGGCAAACCCCCTTTGTCCCCTCCCCAGCACCATCCAGCTTCACCAAGCACCGTCTTTCCCCCCCGCCCCCCCCCCCCCCCCGGGGAGGAGGAGGCACCAAAAATCCCCCCCGTGGGTCTGGAGGTGCCACGCACAGCGAGTCCCAGGTGGGGAAGGGGCCGGGGCCGGTGTCCCCTCCCCGCTTCCCTCGGCGGGGGGAGCCGGCGGGACCCCCGGGCCCTGCCCCTACCTGCTCGGCCCGGCCGCCCCCGGCACCTGGGCGGCAGCGCCGCCGCCTCCGCGCTCCTCCGCGTCCCCCGACGCGCTCGGGAAGTTTTTTTTAAGTTGGAGTTTGTTATCACCGCGCGGGGCCGCTTGGTGGTGCGTGCGGGTTTTTCCTTTGCCCCCCCCCCCCCCCGCCCTTTTTGTGTGTGTATTTTTTCCTTCCCCTCTACACCAAATGAATGAAGCCGGGGCCGCTCCTCACACCCACCCCCCACCCCCGGCCGATCTCAGGAGATGAGAATTATTATCACATTTTTTAAAAATCCCGTGCAAAACGCGCAGTATCCAGCGCAAATCCCTCAGCTGGAGCCGCTCCTCCGCCCCCCGCCCAGACCAAAACCCCTTCCCCAGGCCCGCGCACCACCGCGGGAGCGCAGCCTGCCCCGCTCCCGGAGAGAGACACCCCCCAACCCCCCCCCCCCCAAAAAAAAAACCCCAAACAAGGAGCTTGCGGAGCCGGGGGGGGGGGGGGGGCTCCGCGGGCGCGTTACAGCCGCGGAGGAGCCGAAGCGCGGAGCGCTCCCGCTCCCTCCCCCCTCCCGCTCCGCACCCGCGCGCCGCTCCGCGCCCACAGCGCCCCCTGGCGCCCCACGCGGGAGCCGCAGCGCCCCGCCGGGGCTTGGGGGGGGAACCGACCCCTCTGCGGGGCAGAGGAGGGGGCAGGGGCGGGGGCAGGGGCAGCAGCGTTCCGTCCCGTCCCGTCCCCCGGGCAGCCCCGTTCCTGCTCAGGAAGCTGGGCCCGGCTGCGGGGCTGAGCCACGCTCCCCTCTGCTGCTGCTCCGAACAGCCCCAGAAAATAAATTAAAAGTATAAAACCTGTGAACCCCCCGTCCAGGTGCAGCAGCACTGGCGGGAGCAACGCTGAGCACAGAAGTGCTCTGCAAAACGCAAGAGTTGGGTGCTTTGGCCAGGGAGAAGCCCTCTCCCTGCTCCAGCCCCCGGGGCACCCCGGGGCCCCCCCAGCCCAGCTCCCAGCTCCCCGGCACGGATGCGGCTGGAGAGGTGCGGCGGCAGCAGGATTAGAAGCAGCAGCAGCTCCCGCATACGTAGCCCTGGCTGGGAAGCTGCAGCTGCACACGGTATTTGGGGGAAGTTTTAAACCCCAGGTACTCCTGTGGATGCCCGCAGGCCAGCACAGCCGAGCGCTGAAGCCCAAACCCCTGCACCCCCTCCTGCCCCACAGCCCCCCTCCAGGCAGGCTGGCCAGAGAGGGGCTGCCCTTGCTTTAGCCAAGCAGCCACACACACACGCACTCATCAGCCTCCCAAACCGCTCCCCGTCTCCATCACCTTGGGGTTTCCAGTGAAAGGAGACCATAACTAGGAGAACCCCCCGTTCCTGCAGGACTCAGCCCCTCTCCCCCCCCAGACACACCCATCTGTCCGAACCTCCCCTGTCCTGGGGGGCCCAGCCCTCGCTCACAGTGGAAGTTTCTGGGGCTCCAGTCAAGGTTTCAAAGGCTGGAACTGGCCAAGATGCCTCTACATCACAGGTAACCACCCGGGCTGGGGGACACGGGGTGCATGCGCCATGGGGACACTCATAAAAATCCCTGACACTGAGGAACGAGGAGATCCTGCAGCCCCACGGAGCCGCTGAGACTCAGATGCTCTCGGCAGCACAGTTATTTATTTATTTTAAACCCCCGTACATGACATTTCTCTTCTTACGAAGGCGGCAGCAGCAGAAAGCCCATCACACAGCCTCTCTCCTGAAAGCAGAGCCTGGAAACCAGAGTCTCATCTGCATATTCATAAGTACCTGATAAATTAATCATGATGGCAGAAGCATTCAGGCTGGAAGGGAGGTGACAGCGGAAGGTTGCACCCCCCAACACAAGCCCATCCTCACTCTCGCACACGCTCCTCATTTTTCAGGCACAAAATGTTTTGATCCCGTCGCAACTCGGCTGAACCCCCCAGGCGCTGGCAGGGGAGGGGGCTGTGCCCCCTGCGCACCCCGGTAGGCACCTGCTGCCTCACCCCCCCCACCCCTCCAGCCCCTATTTCCAGGGAGAGACGTTGAACAGATGGGCTGGAGCAGGATGGAGGTCCCAAAGTCTGGGGGAGCTTAACTGCCACCACCAGACCTCCCCCAGCCCAGCCATGAGCTCTGCTCCCATGGGGGCCTGTCCCCATCCCAGATCTGCCCCCCCAGCACGGTTCAACCTGTCCCAGCGCTGCCCGACCTTAGAGCTGGCGCTGTGGATGCCAAAAAGTTTGCACCAAAAAAGTCTTTTCATGTCCTCTCGCCTGTTAGTGCCCCCTCGGCCAGGGTGAACGGGCATCCCCAGGATTTTGTGCCGGGCAGCCCTGGAGCGGGAGCAAGGGGGGGGTGGGGTGGGGGGGGGCGTCCTGCGGAGGGGGTGTTGGCTGGCATAGAGCTGCAGGAGGTGGGAGATGGGGGAGAGTAAGTGGAGCCGGGGGGTCCTGCACCCTGCCATGGCAGAGGGAACCGCCTCCGTGCACACCCCGCTTCCTCCACCAGCTGAGAGACAGCCGTGGCTTCCCTTCACCATGCAAAACGCTCCACAGGCACATCCAGTTCTTGGGGTGTCCTCAGTATCGCTCTGCTGAACCCCCTTGGTTTGGGGGAAGAGTCACCCTGCCCGGGGAGAGATGCCACCTCCGGTAACAGAGGTGGAAATCCAGCCTGAAGCTGGTGCAGCGCCTGAGCCCACCCCGCTTTCCCCAGGAGCTGCCCTCGGCAGAGCGGGCAGGAGGGGCAGCTGGCAGCTGCCTGCAGAGCCCGGGAGGGTCCGGCATGGATGGCAGTCACAGAGGTGGCTGCAGGGCTGGGCTCACCAACAGCAGACAGTCGGCGCAGTCCCCAGCACCCACCGATCACAGGGTCCTGCCCAGCACCGGCAACACCCCACAGGCGTTCGGAGGGCTCAGATCCGAACTGAGCTTCAGGATCTCCCAGCCTGGGAGGGGACATTGCTGCTCACCCAACGGGTCCCTCCACACCAGAAGGGACCAGGATGGACACAGTGATGGAGAACTGACCCCTCTCAGCTCTCGGGCTGCCAGCCCAGCTCTGCCCTCAGTTCCCCCTGGAGGGGTTGGGCACCCACCCAAGGAACACCCACCCTTCCACCATGAGCCCAGCACCAGTTCCCAGGTGCTGACCCACAGATGGAGCTGCTCCGTGTCCTCCTAAAGCAGGAGGACCAAGAACGAGACTGCACCCAGTCCCAGCAGCACATCCCCAGAGGAGCAACTTTGTGTTCTGCTGATCCCAGTGCAGGATCTGCCCTTCAGTCTGTCAGCTGCGAGTCAGGTCCCTCCCATCTCATCTCCCCAGCTCAAATACAGAAGTGTATTTTGGGATCTGCACGTGTGAGCAGGTGTTTGGAGGAGTCTCCTGCAGAGAGAGCAGTAGGAGAGCTATGGGGGACCCAGCAACGTGGTCGAGAGGCCACTCCTGTTAGCGGTGTGTTTAATATGTTGGGTTTGGTCTGGGCCTGGGTAATTAGCATCTAAGCAGTAATTATTCACACTTGGCCTTTCTGTATCCTGCTTATAGATTTGATGATTAATGTTGCTTCTTGAGTTAAGCCTACCTTGGATTTACCAGCGCACGTTGGGAAAGTTAAGAGGAGGCTGTCGTGTGACAGAAGATGCTGTCCCTTATATCTAACAGCAAAAACAATACAATAGGAAAATTAGAGTAAAAAGCACTTTGCACAGATGCAGCAGATGCTAAGCACAAAGCAGCCATCTCAGCAACACACCACCACTACCGCCGACAGACAAGTATCTCGGTTGCGTAGTAGGAGAAGCAAAAACCTCTCCCAGCATTCAGAAGACGCCGACGCCAGATGTTTTGGGGGTTCACTGGCACCACAGAGACACAAGCAGAGCAGATCCCTGCAGCAAAGGGGCACGCAGACCTCCTCATCCACCTTTCCACCACAAAGAACCCAACAAGGGATCTGCAGAGAAGGACCCACTACCCCAAAAAGCTGGGAAATGGGGAAACCCAGCTGCTAACATCTCCACACTGGGACTAATCCAGCTCAGCCAGGCAGAGTCCATAAGCCAGCAGTGGGCTCACCTTCTCTCCTGGGCACCGGCTCCTCTGGCGTTGCTGCTGGCCCCGGGCAAGCGGCTGCATGGCCCACGACGGTCCTGGGGCAGGTTTGCAGCGCTGCTGGCTGAGCCCCTCGGAGACCGAGTGCTTTTCCAGCTGCTCCTTGGGGCAAAAGGCCTTTCCAGCTGAGCTGCTCTCTAGGGTTTCTGTGCCAGGCAGGCAAGAGGGCCACGAGCTTCCTCCAGGACCTTGCCCAATGCCAAATTAACTGCACATGGAGGTTGGCACGGAGAGGAGCCAGCCAAGGCCAGAGGCAGAGGGCAGGCAGAACTGCCCCAGCTCCTCTTCCTCAGGGAAGGCACCAACTGACTCCTACAGAGGAAGAAGAGATGCAAAGAGGAGGAGAAACCTCCCCAAACCCTGCTCTTATACTCACTTCTGGCCTCATGATGGGGCCAGCTGAGCAGAGGCACCTGCCCCACACCTGTGGGGATGAGGCAGAGCATTAACCCCATATGTGCTGCCCAGAGGAAGGGAAAGGGCTTTTCTTGGAGTGACGAAACCCCCACGAGCCGCCCAGGATGCTGCTGTGGACCATCCCTGCTCCTTGCTATGCTCCTCCGGTTGCTTTTATGGGACCAAAGCCGCCCCTTCTTGCCTGGTCAGCAGGTCCCGCTCAGGTCAGACCCATGGCTGGGAGGGGAGCGCTTGCCCCCTGCTCCTGTCGTGCCAAATTCATGAGGACTCATACGTATCAGAGAGCAGCATCTGCACGGGGCCCGCTGCTCCCGCCTTTCTGATGTGGGAAACGGGGACGGTGCCTGCAGTGTGAGGCCAGAGGCACTTCTGAAGTCGGTCCTGGGCAAATCCGCTTCTCATTCTCCCCGAGCGGGGTAAAGCGAAAAGTCGCGTCTTTTAAGGTCGGGGCTGGACTCCAGCAGCCGCTTCGTGGCCCCGCTCCGGCTCAGCCCCGCTCCGGCTCAGCCCCACGCGGGCAGGAGCAGCCCCGGCCTTCGAGGCAGCCACACCTGCCTCAGGTCCCCGAGTATTTTCACACTTTCATTTGGGGGGGGCTTTTTTTTTTATAAACTACCACCAAAGCGGTGCTTTCCCCCCCCCTTTTCCTCGCCAAAGTAAGGCTTTTGCAGTGAAATGTGTGAAGCTGGTTGGTTTTTTTCCCCTTTTTCCCCAGGTTTTACAACATGAAAGTGGATGTTGATGTGAATGGAATTTTGAAATTGGAGACGGGGAAGTTCTGCTCTGGGAGGCAACTATTTGCTCACAAAATTGCCTCTTTTCAAGCTCCCCGATGAAATTCTGCACAATTATTTTTTTCTCCTCCTCGCCCAGCCAGCCCCGTGCCCTGCGCTGCTCCAGCTTTTGTTTCTCCTCTGCTCCCTAGTGAGGATGAACAAAACACCACCATGATGTGCCGTGCCCGTGCCCACTTCTCCTCCTCGCTGCGGCTGCCTGCAGCGGCTGCCACGCACAGCCTGGTGCTGCCCGCACCCAACGTGGCGCTGCCAGCGTTAGCACACATGCTCGGCAGGTTTGGGGGCTGCGCACCCCAAATGAGAACCTGCTCCTGCTCCTAAACCATTTGCAGACGGGGTGCCGAGGTGCTCAGGATTCAGGGATATTCCTACAAACTCCCCCCTAGCAGAGAGCCAGGGTTTGTCGGATGCGCAGCTCGGGAAGCGGTGTTTCAGAAACTCACCGTTTCATTTGGTTTGATGCTGGAGAGCAAACACCAGCTCAAAATACGTGTGTGAAGTGATGGGCTTCGCTCTCATCAGCCCCATGCTGGTGTAAGTCAAGGGAAAGCTTTGCAGACAGCTTCCAGCAGGACTTGGGTCGGGATACAGGATGGACCCGTGCAGGAGCAAAGCAGCACCCTCGGTGTGGTCCTACAGATGCCACAGAAGCCTGGAAGACTCTCAGGGCCAGGGGACAACCCCCACGTCCAGGCTCCACCGTCGCTCTCCTCCACCGCCAGTCCTCCCCCAGCAAAGACCATGCCTGTGGTCCCCGCAGCACCACAAACAGCCCGGCCCTTCTGCCCCTCTACCAAGCAGAAGGCAAGAACGTGGTTAAAAAGCCCCAAAAGCCGGGACACGAACATCCCAGGCTCTGCGGTGCTGTGCACTGGGCTCGGTCCTCCGGCTCAGTGACAAGAAGAGATAAGGGGGAGGATTGAACCTTCAGTTTGTCCCCCCGGAGCTACTGCTGGATTAACTCAGCCTAACATTGTTTAAGGAGCATTTACATGCAGAGCTCCTTCAGCTTGGCCCTCTGTTGCCTGCCGGGTTAGGCAATGCCTCTGGCTTATACCTTGGCTCGGGATCTGTTGACTCTGGAAAATCCCCAGGTTTTGGAGCACGTCTATTAAAACAAGCAGCGCTGTGGTTGTCCAGGCTCTTCTCCTTCTCCCATGGACCACGGCGACCACATGCTCCGGTCCAGCGTGAGAAACGGCGGAGCCGACCACCAGCCGGGGTGGATCAGGGGTTCCTGGCGTGGTGCTTCTAACGGGGCACCATCTCCGCAGCCTTGCTGCTACTTTATTTGTCCCACGGTCCTCCAACACCAACGGGCAGCGAGCAGAGCATCCCAGAGATGCACGTTCGGGACAGGCAGGGTGGGGGGTGCAACCAAAGGTTGGCAGCTCCAGCAAGAGCAACATGTGAAAACACTGCAAGATGGAGGAAACCTGGTCCCTCTGACCCCAACCTCAAATTTATCTTTTTTTTTTTTTAAATCTTCAGTTGCAGTAAGCGGGACCACACCACCAGGCTGGGCTGAGTGGAAACACGAGGAGCTGCTAGAAGTCGTGAGATGCTCCAGCTGGGCAACGCAACGTGCAGAGAAGCCAACCCGTGACCCAGCTCCCGGGATTTCATGTTACTGATGTATTTATGTCACCTCATGCCCAGATTTACTGGGTTTATAAAGCAGGACAGTGCTTTTATTCTTGTCTCCAGGTGGGAAACCAAGGTGGTGTCCTTAGTTAAGGTTACAGTGGGGGTCTGCGGGAGAGTGGGCAACCGAACCCAGATCTGAATCCATCCAAACCAGTGGGCAGCTCTCTCATGTATATGCAATTTATGTTTGACTCTCTCCCCAGGGACTCATCTCCCATCTTCCCCCTTTAATTATAAAAATTAGTAGGTTTGAGATATATTTGAGGGGTTTTCTTTTCCTGTGTTGACAAAGCGCAATACTTGATGACTCTAACCCCAAATTCTCTGTGACACAGATACCCTGGCAATTATAAAATACTTCCAAGCTCGCTCCATAAACCCCTTTGCTGTTGCTATTAGTATGCATTAACATTTTATTGGTGTTACAGGATGAAACATCCAGTCTTGCAGCTCCAGTGGGCTTGGGGATTTCCAGCATCCTGCAATATGTATCCGTGCAGAGGAAATTAAAATGTGGATGGATCAGCAAGATACAGTCAAATCCTCTACAGTAATTTGGAGAAGACTAAACTCTGGTGCTAGTAGAGCATATTCCAAGCTATCTAATAGAGAGCTGATGATCTCTGTAACAGCCTTTTTGTAAGTTTTATTCTTGCCTACAAGGGAATTTTTTCAAAGGGGATATGTAATACCTAAACTAATATTTTTAAAGGTATATGCTCTGAACATGGACAAGACCCTTTGCCAAGCAGCCGCTTTCAGTGATCAGCTACTACCCAATAAAAGAATATGCTCCAGTATCTTACAATCTAGCTGGAATTTCTTTCTAACCATCACAACAGTCAATTTTATATCGTTCGTAGCCATTATAGGACATAGCGACTCAGGAATACTGGCATGCTTTGCTCTTTTAGCAACAGTACAACATATATTTCCTTTAGCAGCATTACCACTCGAAACCCAAAATGTCGTGTCTCCACGAAGGCTGTAGAAGCGCAGTGCTGGTGTACCTCATTAATTCCGCACACATGAAGTGCTCTACAGCTACACAACTATTCACCAGGCTGGGGTCCAGCACTGTAGACCTCACCGTCTCCAAAAAAACCTGTTTCCACACATAGGACTGGGAGGAATTAATGTCACGAAAGTTAATTTGGGTACCTTGACTTGCAGTCTGCTTGGGTTTTCTCTCCCAGCTGTCTCAGAAACAGAAGAACTGATAAAGAACTGCTCCTCTGCTTTCTCTCCCTCCTCCATTTATAGGCTCAGCAAATCCTTGAGCACATCCTTAATCTATTTTTATAAAAGGAAGCCAATATGTGCTCAGGAGGAGTTAACCACACACCTTGGTGCCCACTGGATCGGGGCCCCACCGCGCTATTCGCGCAAGACCCTGCTCCTGTTTCCATGGGTTTGCACACACCGAGCATTAAGGAGCCCAAATTCTGATTAGGGATTTTGATGTTATTTATTATCAGTGTTACAGTTGCAACTGGGAACATGGGGAGTGATTCGTTCCAATTTTAGCGACAACTGTATTTACGCCCTGCGTCGAGCCGGCCGATGTAGACATTCCCAAGCCCAGGCTTTTTATAGCAAGCAGAAGCACCCACTCCACCCCCTCAAAAGCCTTTTCTAACCTCCGAAGCCTGTTCACAGCCTTGAGCTCTTCAGAACGAGCATATCTCCAAGCTGAAGATGCCCGTCACGGTTCAGCCCTTGCTAAATCTGACGTGGAGGCAGCCCTTTTTCAATTTGGCTCATCCTAGTTTGAAGTTTGGCACGATTTTTACAAGATCAGTCCAGGGAAAGATTTATCTGTCCCAAGGACGCTCAAGGAGTTTGTTCCGATGTCAACGGGAAGAGTGCTCATCCACTGAAGGGGAAGCAACGTTAAAGGATGAAGATCTCTCCTCTTGGCTATTAGAGCATGAAATGACCTCCAAAAGCCCTGTTAAATTCTACATCTGAGCAGGAAAGTCCTTGTTGAAGCAGCAACGAGATCCCCGTGAGCTTCTGAACCGTAGAAGGTTCCCACCGGCACATTGGCAGAGGGAGAGTTCAGGTTACGTTAGCAGTTATTGTTAACCACCAATTCCACCTTCTCGCACCCATTTCTGCCTCCTTCCCTCTCTCAGGAAGTCAACGCAGTTGCAGGGACACAGCGCAGCGTCCAGGGCTCCTGTGTGGTTCTACACCAGTTCCTCGGGGTACGAAACACGGCTTCATCCTGGGAACTGCCAGCTCAGATTTTGCTGCTCAACAAACAGTGGGGACTTTTTTGTTTATTTAATAGCAGGAACCCAGCACTACGTAATGGAACTGAGCCGCACACCAGAACAAGTTAATACAGCAACAATAGCATGAAACAGTTCTATTTTATTCTTTTACTACTATCGCCACACGAGGCTGCTTCTCTTAACTCTTACTTCATTTATTACTAGCTGCCATGAACGATCATTTATAAAGAAGGGCTGTGAAGAAAGAGACGGGGGAAGGTTGATGACGATTTGCAAAACGCACCCCGTGTAAAGGCAACAGCTGTTAAACAGAAACACATACCGGCCTACGTATTGCAACCCCGAAGGATCCAGTTCTGAAAAATGAATTTAAAAAACCTGGCTTGGTCAGTGGGCTGAGCGGGAAGATGGTGAGAAACCCACACTACTTCTGCTTCCCCCTCGCTGTGCGTCATGTTCACCAAGGGACACATTCAAGACAAATTCAAGTGCCTTCAAAGAAAACATCTGTGATCTAAGCTGACATTTCTGCTCACCATCCATCCCTCCACGCTGCTGCCACTTTTAGCAACATGCACTCGCACAGTTGGCCTGCGTTGACGGAGAAGATATAACCCAGTGACAAGAAAACTAGCACTTGCTAAGCACATCTATGCTAGCTCCAACCGCTCCTGAGAAGGTCTCAGGTATAATTTCCTACATAAATCCAACAAAGCTGCTGAGCTAAACTGATGCTGGAAGTCCTGAGTCAGCCCCTACAGCAGGACAGGAAAAACATCAGAAGAAAAAGGTTCCAGTTCTCACCCTGCCTCAGAAACAAGGCTCAAACGCCCTTTGGTTGCGAAAGTCTCTGATCTTCAAGAGGTATTTGCTGGCCTGGGAACAGGCTTTGCACATCACCTACCCGCCAAATCCAAGCTGGGAGAGGGGGTGGACATAGCGAAGAAGTTAAATAAATAAATAAAACATACTACATGACAGAAAGACACCTAGGAAGGATACAAAGACAGACTGGATATACTTGCTTCATGCAGTTAAAGAACGAGTCAATTTTGGTGCAAGAGATCAACCACCGAGACGGCAAAGCCTCTTCCCTGCGCCAGAGGCTCCAGCCATCGGCTTCGCTGGCTCCGCTCCCAAAGTGGCAGCAAACCCCAGTCCAAGAGAGACCAACACAGTCACCAGTGCAAAACACAGAGACTTTAATTAAAACCACAAGGTGGGAGGAGGTGGGGGGAGCGCTGCTTCGGACGCTGAGCAGCCCTGGGTGCTGCTACGTGTGTGGACCCTCCAGGAGAGGAGCAGAGCCCCAAGAACTGGTGATGGACGTTGGTGGGAGTCAGAGGAAGGCAAGCAGCCGACTGCCACGTGATGGGGGCACATCCCAAGCTGGCTGGTAAGACTCAGACAAGAGTTAGCTGCTTGAAGTCCAAAAGTCCCTAGCAGGACGGATGTGAAGACTCAGGCAAGCAAGAAACAGAACTCTACATGAGCCAACCTCCTTGGCAGGTCCCAAGCCCAGGGACATGGTCCCCATGGAGCAGCGGCTGCAGCTGCAGGGGAAGGAAGCATCTCCCCACCCCTTTTTGGTGCTGTATTTCACATTCTTGGTGTCCCTTCCATGCATGGATGCCAACATCTCCATCCATCCTTTTGCATGGAAGCCCCATTGCCATAAGATGACCAGGAGAGATGTGTTCCCAACCCTTGGGCAGCTTTGGGAAACCACGGACTTCAGCTCAGTCATTGCTGGCCAGATGCTACACGGCCATTTAAAGCCTGGTGGCCCTTGCCAAAAGCCACACAGCAACGTGAGGGGACACGGGTGCAGATGCCTGGGGTCTCCGCTCCAGGTGCCGGCTGCTGAACGGCTCCATGGAAGACGGACTCATCAAGTCCTGGCAACCACACAGATCTCCAGCACTGCTCCCAGATTGGATCCATTTGGAAAGCCAAAACACACATCCCCGTTTAGGAGTAAAACAAGACTGAAATCCAGTCTTCCATTTTCATTTACAACACAAATTTATAGAGTTGTTTCAGGCAGGTCAGAAGATCCTTGCCCCCTCCCACCCAGGGCCAAGCCAGGAGCAGACAGGACAGCAGCCCCGCTAGAAAGTTCTGCTTTAGCTCTGCCAATACCTGCATTTCACTGCCTCCCCATTTAGACTCTTTTCTTGCTCCCCCTCCCCTGAGTACCCATGACAACCTTTATAAGAGGGAGTCAGTAGGTCTGGCAAAAAGAAAATTACAGAAAAAAAAATAAATTCACAAGCGGGCATTTTTTGCCTTTTTCCTTAACAGTAAAGTGGTGCAGCAGCGAAAGCTGAGCAGCCTGGCTGGGGGCAGCCCCACCGCCCCCCGTGCGGGCTGCCGGAGTGCCAGAGAAAGGATCCTTGCTGCCCCCAACCCCCAGCAAACACCAGAGCAGAGCCCTGCCCCCCCCCCCCCCCCCAGCTTGGGAACCTCAAGAAGAAACATCCCCGCTCCAGCTGCAAAGTTGCGGACCACCTTGGTCAAGACCTGCGGACACGACAGCTCATCTCAAACCCAGCACCAGCCGTTTCTGCCCTCCTAGAGATGCTGCTGGTACTACCCAGACCACGTCCCCATTCATTCACCTGCCTTGGAGACACCGCCGCTGGTGGCACTGGAAGTGTGGTCCCTCTGCCCAAAGTCCAGCACAGCAACACCAGCAGGGAATGACAAAGGGAAAGAGCTTTCTGCAGGTATAACCCACTGTCCTGGGCTATTTATGCTTTTTCTTTCCAGCACAGGTATATAAATGCACGTAAAGCTGCATGCTTGCCCCCCCCCACCCCCCATGCTGCCTTTGCTCCCTAAGAGCTGGGGAACATGCTGCTTCGTGGGGAAATCCCTTTGCTATGGGGCTGTCACTACAATTTATGGCCAAGCAGTAGCAACCATGGTCACCTTGTGCCACTGAGGCCAGCCCAGCCCCGGGGCAGCAAAGCACAGAGGGGGAAACGGGGAGTGCAGAGGGCAGGTTGGACCCAGCAACAAACGTGTGTGAACATGTGAGGTTTTGTGCCCGTTAAGAAGGAGCCTGAGCAAGCGCCGCTCAAGCGATGTCTTTGCATAGCTGTTCCCACAGAGCCGGGTCCCTCTGGGGACCTTATCTCCGGCTCCAGAGCCAGCTCAGACCCCCGCAGCCCAGAAGGTTCCCAGCTTCACCCGAGAGAAGAGGTGGTGGTGGGAAAGGAAGACCCAGGGAACCTCACAGAAGAGATGGAGGGAGGAGGGAGGAGGCTTTCCTTACCCAGAGTAAGGGAGAGATGGCACCCTGGGCTTCCAGCAACCCACAGACCTTCCCTACAACTTCCTTTACCCGTTTCAGACCCCCCTGTGGAAGCAGAGGTGGCTGCCTACAGGCACGTGCAGACTCACACCTCACTCCTCGCAGTGGTTTCCCAAACCAAACAGCAACAGGAAACTTCAATGAAATTCAAAAGGGAAATTGCCGTTACCACTGCCCAACACATACACACATGCCTTCCTCCCCCTCCACACCCCCCTCCTCCCAGGAAGGGAAGCAGAGGGCCTTTGCTGCAAGGCAGCCCCTGCTCAAACCCCGTTCACACGCCCAGCACCGTACGCAGCAGTCGCGCTGCCCGTGGACGCAACGGAGCAGAGAAGCACAGCCCTAGCTTGGTTGCTGGCGAGACATCCCCATGCTGGGGACGTGCAGGAGGAGCCGCTCCGAGGTCCCGTCTCCTGCATGAGGCCGACGAGGGCTTTGGATCTGCGGTTGCCGATGAGGATGTGCAGGAATGAATGGGCTGTGTGTAACGGGCAAGGTGATGAGGAAGGGGTGAGGGGAGGAGGAAGAGCGTCGTGCTATGCCTCCGCTGCCTCGACTCCTCCCACGGCCTCCTTAGGACATCACAGGCTGGATGGGGAGCAGGCTGCCGAACTTAAAGTGCTGGATCACAGGAAACTTCTCCAGGCACTGCAGGAGGAGAGATAAAGAGGAGTCAATTCAGGAGACATTTCCACCTTACGCATGCAGCCAGAGCTACATCCTGCCTCCGGGGTCAGGAGGCAGCGAGCCTGGGGCCACTCGGCTCAGCTGCAGGCAGAGGGATCAGTCCCACATCTCCCCCCCACATTCCCTTCAGGGTCCTCAGCCCAGTAACGTTTCATATCCCCATCCCCTTCCCTTCAGCCAGAGCCTTTTGCTCAGCTGAAACCAGGACAGCAGAAGAGGCTTGTTTATGTCAGCGGCTTTCTCTCTCACCACCACCTCTCATTGCTCGAGCTGATCTCTTTGAAGAGCTTCACCCTACAAACCCTTTGAGAACTGCAGAAACTCCCTGGAAAGAGCCTCTCCCTCCCCAGAATGGTGCCCACGCTCCAGGCTCAAGGCGTCATCCTGCAGCCGCAAGGCACTGCCCAAACTGCATTCTGGATTCTCAGGTCTTTGACAGACAAGCACCATTGATTTTGCCGCCATCATTTAAGACATGATCCTATTCCCAACGATCCCTTGCCCCCGAAATTCCCACTCCCCTTGCAGAATAAGGGCAGGGGGAGCGTGGATCACAGATCAGTCATACATGTCCACTGTAAGGCAGCTTAGCTCAGAGCTGCTTCGTCCAGCTAAGACCAGGCTCTGCATAGGGAGAGCCGGGCTGTGAGGGCAGAGCCCCTTCTGCTCACCATCCCACTAGGGCAGTGAAGGCCAGCTACTGTGGTCAATAACCGCGTCAAAGTTTGCCAGCACTCGCAGCCTCTCGGAACTCTGGGTTTTTTGAGTCATTGCAGACTCAGACTGCCCAAAACTCACAGGGAGCACAGAGCAGACTCACCTCCAGACACAGAGACCTCAGCAGTACGTGCACACCAACCCAGCAGCTGCACCTACACTAACATCACCCGCGTTAGTTGTGAGCGGTTGTGCTAAACAAGGGCTGGAGACAACCTCACTGTGCTGCAATGGGGACTCATTTACCAGGGCGCCTGGGGACATGGCTAGTGAGATGGTGGCCATCTCCTTGCTGCAGGCAGAGGGGCAAGTTCTTCCCTCCCTAGATAGGATGTGAAGAGGAGAAAAAAAAACCCCAAGTGTCCTGTGTCTTAGGAGGAAAGCCTTCCCCATGTACACAGCCAAGGTCTGCTGATGGGAGTCATATTCTCCAGGAGACGTGAAGTACACACAACCAAAGCACAGCAGCCACCAACCAACTGGAATCCATCCAGTCCCAGCAATTCCTTGGCACAAACAGCACCTGCTCAGAGCCAGGCTGGATGGGATGCTGCACTAGGCAGGCACCCGGCTCCCCACAAACTGCAGACCCAGCAGCAGCAGGGTGTCAAGGCCACACTGGCTCCTGCCTGCAACCAGCAGCCTCCCAGGCAGATCTTTAGGACAAGATGCATGGCTCATTCCTCCAGGCACTTCTTCAAAGCACAATTCCTTCCTACCAAAGGGAGGCAAGAGCCACGTCATAGTTACAACTCTCCTTTCCATAGGAAGGAGCCTTGTGCCCTCCACGGGGCCAAGCTGAACCCACTGCAGCAGGGGAGATCCTGGCTCTGGGGTGGGGAGGAAGCGTGTGCTGCAGGCAGCTCTTCACCCCAAACAGGGCACAGGCAGCAGCAGGCAGCCTGCCCTCGTCCTGTTGTTGTGGGCAAGCAGGAGGGTTTGTGCTCAGAAGACCAGGCCTACGGTAATCGCTTTGGAGGCAGAGGTCAGACAACTGGTTTTGGCACAATTGAACTGCTCGCAAGTACACTGGAGCCAAAGCAAGTTTGGAAGTGGTGAAAGCACAGCACGGCTGTATCCACTCCTGGGGAATAACAGCCATGCAGAAAACCACAAGCCTCCATGGCAAGGCACCAGGGAGAAAGAAGTCCTGCGACCATCAGGGCACATCACCTTCAAAGCTTCCTAACGTGTGGGATGCTCAGAGCTGCTGCCATTTCCCAGCACAGCCACTTAGACAAACCCTCAGAGGAAGCAGTGCTAGATAGCAGTGACATAAGGGAAGAAAAGAGAGAAATTAATATTGAAGATGTTGACAGCTAGAAATGTCACCCCAACTAGCTCCAAGAAGTCCCACAGAAGACCAGACTGGTTTGGCCTCTGGATGAAGAGACTTGACCACCAGTGCGAAGAATGAGTATCCATTCCACTTAACACACTGACAGCCCAAGAAACAAGCAGAGAAACTTCTTGTCTATCCAGCAGGTCTAGCACAAATTTACTGGATTATTAGAGGTGCCAAGAGACAGGACCCTCCTTGCATTGCTTGTGGGTGACACTGACGTAGTTAACAGTAGCCCAATGGAAGGACAGGCGTATTTTCTTCTTGCCATCATCTTCATCACGCTGAAGGCCTGCTCAGGACTCAACTGGGGAGTAGAAACATGTTTTAGGTCCAACCTTTAAAGATGGAACTAGGACTAGATTAGTTACAATGGAAAGTATTTCCCGACTGACTGCAGCAGAGAAGGAAAGGTCAGGAGACTCAAAAGCAGGCTCAGGGGAAAAACATCAAGGCTGCTGCTTTAACCACACTCTATTCTGTCGACTTCTTCACTTGCCTTTGATGGAGAGAATAAGAAAAGCCCTTGCACTTCCAAGTGAACACATCTTCACCCATTATATTTATATTAAAATAGACACATTTGAGATTTCATAAAGACACAGAGCTGAAGACACATTGTCTGCTGTCTACTGCCCATCCACAGATCCTGCAGCAAGCACCGTAGAGTGCCTGGATCCAGACTAGAGCTCCCAGCCACATGGATGCACCTGAGCTTTCTGTCGGCTGTTTAAAATCATCCCACAGAGGGGACAGAGCAGAGACAGAGCCTCCAGAGTGCTTTTTAAATGAACCAGGTCTGGGGATTGCCCCACTCCTACCAAGCGAGAGCAGGTTGCCGTTGAGCATTTGATTCCTCCTGGTCTGCTTCTAGCAAGTGACCCCATCACCATGCTGCTGCCTCCACTCAAAACCCAGTCACGGTCAGCACCGCCTGGCACCGAGCACTTCTCAGCCACCCCAGACATGTTAAGGAGCTGGCGCCTCCATCCAAGTGTCTGATTTCACCTGATCTAATTGCAACAGGTGATCAGAGGGGCAGGAGAAGGGAAAGAAAAAAAAAAAAGGGGGAAAAGGGGGTGGAAATCTTGCTCTCACCTTAGCCAGTCAGACAAAAAGCAACACCATAACCCAAAACGTTCCCTCTCTTTACTATCACGTGCTCTGAGCTCTGCCACAGAAGCTGCCTGCCTTAAGACCCATGTCAGCACTTGGGGGCTGTTGGCTCACTTATGCTAATGTTGACAGTGGCTAATTGGGGCAAGACTGCAATGGTGAAAGCTACACAGCAGAAACCTGCTTCGGGAGCCAGCAGCAAACAGACAAGATCTTTAGCAGCAACTGCGGGTGCCTAGCCTGAAACACCCAGGATTCAGTTTTCAAAGGATGAAGCCTCAGCGACTCCTGAATATTGTGTCCTTCCCAGAAAATCAGAGAGATCCTCTAGTTGCAAATGTTGGTAAAAGCTGCACGGCCAGGCACACCGTAACTGAAAGCTCTCCCAGCGACACTGCCGTGTCCATGCTCCTCTCATCTGCTAAGCCAGTAGTGGGGTGGGAGAATCCCCAGAGCAGATATAAAGAACCAGTGAGGACTCCTCAGCAGGAGTCTCCTTCTCCTCTGCCCATCCAGGTGAACACAGGCACCAGGAGAAAACACTGCTGCATGAGGATTGTGTGCTTAGGAATACTCATTTAAGATCTAAAAACATTCTTTGAGGAAAAAAATAAATTTAAAGCACTTTGGTTGACTCAATGTTTTCTACACCTTAGACTAAATCTGTGTCCTTACCCTTTCTAGCAGCTTTTGCATTCTCCCCTTGACACAGCTACACCTCTAGATATTTCTAGAAACCCACCAGTACCAGATTCAGCATTTCCACACAGAACGTCATCTGTTATTCAAAATAGACCAAGGCCTCCAGAAAAGATCATGTCTCGGGTACACCTAGAAGAGTCAGAGAATCTCCCACTCTCTAGAGATCCCTGAGCTGCACTGTCCCCAGCAGGCCAGGTAAATCTGCCAGCACACAGCAGCCCCGAGCCACCAGTGGACATGCACGTTGCACCCTGGGCACATCACTGCCAAGCTCCTCCGGCAACGTTCACGGTGCGTGAGGTAGGAGCAACCATATGGCACATTTGGGGCACCAGGTGGGAGTACCCCAACACCGCGGGGTACAATGAGGTGCCAGGGGAATACCCAAATAGTGTGGGAAGGAACCAGTCCAAAGGAAAGCAAGGACCAAGGCTAAGCTCTTGGTTTTAGGGGACCCATGTTTCACTTTAACAGTGCTCCCAATGGTGGGGTCTTCCCTCCAGGCCCCCCGCCCCGTTCTCACACCAGAGCCTCCAGCTCAGGGTTTCCCAGCCAGCAGCATCTCCAGGCCCCGTGACAGAGCTGTGAGCCAGGGCAGTCCCAGAGGGGCAACCCAGGGGCACCCCTCCGAGGAGCAGCCAGCAGAGGGGGTCGACCCCCAGCCTCGCTTCTCCTCTTTGGAGGCCTGGAGGAAAGCTGAGCTGGGGGCGGAAGGAGCCAGCGGGCCTGGGAGTGACACCTCGCAGATTAGAGAGGTATGTGGCCTGGAACCTAAACACAGGATGTGCAGTGCAGAGGAAGGGCTGGGGGAGGGAGCTCGCTCAGCACAGTTAACCCCTTTGTGCACTGGGCCCGAGCGGAGCTGCCCGCCGAGCCTCTGCCCTATGTCCCAGCAACAGGAGCCTGGGTGACTTGAGCAGAGATCACAGGGTACTCCTTCAAGCCCCACCGGTCTCTCCAGGTGCGCTAGGCAGCTGTGCCATCCCTTCTCCTCCAGCATCTTTAGCACAGCCAGTGCCTCCCCGCAGAGCCAGCACAGTCCCATCCTTCCCAGCAAGGGATGCCGCCTGTCGGCTGTTCCCTCCGGAGGCACAGATGCAGTGGTTCCTGTCCTGCTTCCTCAAGCTCAGGGTTAGCTCGAGCAGGAAGGAGAGATAAGGGAGAGCCAAAACTGTCCGGTTCCCCAGGTCAGGGTTCGCCAGGAAAGCTTGCTGGGGCAGCGCCAACAGAACCCTGGCCGGTGGAGGGCTGCCAAGCCAGGGAGGTAGCTGTGGCCTCGCCGGCCTGGCACACTGCACAGACGGGACTCAGAGAGGGGAGATCAGCAGGAAGTGTTCAGTCTGCTCTGGGGCTCTTGAAACATGGGATGATAATTTAAACTAAGTCTCCTCTGGCTGGTAAAATAGCAGTGTGGGGATCAGAAGGACAGGCAGGTCAAGACATCGGCCCTAATTTGGAGACCTGCAACTTGCACTACGGGAAGACAAATGGCAAAAGTCACGTCTGCAAGGAACAGCCGTTTGGGATTGGTTTTGGGGCAAACATTAGGCAGGCAGGAGTCTCCTCCTAGCCAGCAGCACCTGAACAGCCAAGGGGTCCCAAACCACATTTAGCATGGGGTAGCAACCAGCTGTGATGGGGCCCCCATGCCAAGGAGCAGCAGAAGAGGAGAGCTGACCCACGGTGTGGGGCCAAGCAGCCTCCCCGTGCCCACGGCGCTCACCTCTGCCTTGTACATGCGGATGAGGCCCTGGTTGACCTTGGACCAGGAGGGCACGGCACTGATGTTCCAGAGCTGGTTGGAGTGCTCGGCAAAGGGGCCCGTCTTCATCTGAAAGAGACCCGAGAGCAGCGCTGAGGGAGCCAGGCCAGCCAGGAAGCTCGTGCACCAGCAGTGACTCACGCTCACACTCTCTCCAAGCAAACATTCCCACCAAGCCCTGTGACCCACGCACCAGCCACCTCACTGCGCCTTCCCTCCCTCCCTCCCGCTGCAGCCACATCACATGAAGCCATGGCAATCCAGCTCTCCCTGCTTCCCTGATAAAATTAAGCTTTTTCCTGCCACGCTTTCCTAATCAGACCTCCCTCTGCACACCTCCCTTTTAATGACTGCATTAAAAAAGCCCCATGTAAGTCCCGTTCTCCCCCCCAATAGAGCTTGGCTCAATGCTGTTCCTATTCTACCCAGAAACCTCCCAGTGCAACACTGCTGGGCTTTCCAAGAAAATGACTCATTCTCCATTCAGATCAACAACAAGCAGCAGCGACAACCGCTGCTGCCTTCCCTGAATACAGAGGGCAGCACAGGTTGGCAGCAGCTCTGGCGTCCGCAGCCCACTCCACACCTGCCTCTAGCAAAGGAGGGCTCGGGGGGAGGCAGGAGCAGAGGGGACGTGCTCCAGTCCCGCTCTTCAAACCAGCTCCAGAGCTGCGAGTTGCTAGCTTGCAGCAGATGCTTTAAATTTTTTTAATTTTATTTAATTTTTTTTTATATTCCAATGTTTCTCCTCCCAGGGCAAGGGGTTTGGAGGAGGGGGGAAGCTGCAATCAGGGACAGTTGCATGTAGATTCCCTGGGTAGTTGTCTCTCCTTCTCCTCCATGAACAAAAACAGACCCTCGGGGAGAAAAAGAAATACAACGCAGCCACTCTGACTGAGCACAGTTCCCATGACATCAGAAACCACAAGGCCGAAGCTCACGCTAAAAAGGAGCGTGGGGAGAGAGGAATCTCTTGGACTCCCATTCTCGACTCAGGGCTTGAACAACTAACCCCTTCCCTCCACGCACACACAGGCCTGGAGCAAGGGTGGGAAAAGAGCCTCCAAAACCACCTCTCTGCCCACTGTAAAAGCAAGCAAGGCTGATCAATTTGCTTTGGGAAATTGCTGCTGCCCTTCTGCGAGGTCTCTGTGGCACCAGCCTGCAGCAGAGAAAGAGAGAGGGAAAGGGCGGGGGGGGACACCCAAAAAAACCCACTGCTTGAAGGAAGTGTTTCAAACCTGCTGACCCCAGGGCTGGAGCAGCGGGGGAAGCGGGGATGTGTCTGTGCTCTCCTGGCAGCGGGCAAAACTACAGCGGTTCTCGTGAGCTGGGGATGACAGATGAGCCACTCAGCCATTCCCGCTCCCCTCCGCCATGCGCGCTTTCCTTGCAGATACAAGATGAAACGCGCAGATACACAAAGCACAACGTTACCCGACAGAGCCGGCGCGTTATTAAACGCAAGGATTTGGCACCGGCGGGTACCCGAGTTAAAAGGCTGCTGGGGAGCTCAGCGCCAGGCAGTTCGCTCAAAGCATCCTCCCTCGAACAGGAGATTCGCCTGTGTGCATTTCGATGGCAAACCTTCCTCCAGCATTGCCGCCTTTCGCAGGGGCACAGCTTGCATCAGCCACCACCACCGCGTTTTGCTTCTCCCCCATTCCCAAGCCAGAGTGAGCGTGCCGGAGAGCGCAGAAGAGGTGAGCACAGCTGGCCAGCCCCACGGTCATGCCTGGCACTGCCACCACCACGGCCCTCCTCACCCAGGGAGCCCGGCAAGGGACGGCTTGGCTACGGTTTCAAACTGGGGAGGGAAAAATAAGGGGAATGAGGGAGGAAAAACCAAAAAAAAAAATCATCTTCTTCCAGCCACAAAGGGTGAAGAGGGAGAGCTGGGGGGGGCGGGGGGGAGAGCAAGAGGCAGCAAGCGCGCTGCAGTCCCGCAGTGACCCCAGGGGAACGGAGTGAGTCAGAGCAGCCATATTGAGCAGGAAATTACTCACAGACGCGGCGTTCCTGCCTCTCAGTTCCCAAGAGAATCGGCCTTTTGTAAATGGTTCCTCTGTCAGTGCCGGGGGGAGGGGGACGGCTGAGGCCGTGCTTTCCTGTCAGCTCCTTCCCTTCCAGCCGAAACCCGAGCCCTCCCTTCCCAAATCTCCAAATTTAGAAGCCAGATTGAAGCCGAAATTCCTCTTGCCTTTGGAGGAGCATCTGCACTGTTACACTGCAACAGCCGGGGCGTACCTGGCACCCCTCTTCTGCACAAACACACACTGCCCTGCCATCGCTGCCGTCCACAGCCCCTAGTGCGGCAGGCACCGCAGAGATGCTCCTAAACCCTCCTCATCCTCGCACCTACAGGTACCACACGCGCCCCGCAGGCAAGGCGGAAGCAGGGGGATAGCGCTGAGTCCCAGCCAGCTCTGTAAACCTCACCCTACTCAAGAACCACGCGTTCAGGTCCAAAAACACCCCGCAGATTTCCCAACAGCCGGCCAGCTTATGCAAGGCTCGTTGCTGTAAGGAGGATGTCTCAGTGGGTCCAGCCTGGACATCATCTCACTGCTACTTTAAGAGCCTGAGGTTTAAATATACATGTGGCAAACACCACGACAGTGTATATTCATATCCCTGAAACATCAACCAGGGGCTAAGAAAAATACCTGCTCAAGAGAATATTCTCTTGGTTGAAAGAAAACAACCTACCTCCGTTGTAGCTTGCTGAAACAAAACGTGCTCTCATGTTGGTAAGACGTACCAGACCCACTATGGGAAATGTTGTGGTGTTTGCTACGTGTTTAACAGCTATAAAGGAGAGCTGTTTCCAGCTGGAAAGCTCAGAAGAAAACAATATCATTCATTTATTTAAGTCTATAATTCCTTCTATCTTTTCCCTGCTATTTTGTTTTGTTGTTGATTTTGGAGAGAAAGCATTTGGAGGCACTTGGGGCTGTCTCAGCCCCCTCTAGTGGCAGTTACAGCCTTCCCAGGCATTTGGGAGAGAAAAAACAAATTTTAAAAGCAAAATCTTTACAAAAAATGAAGAGCGCTTGCACGAAGAATTGAAAATGCCATGCGCTTGATAATCCAAGTTGTTGCCATCCCTTAGCAGTTCACGCCAGCAGGGCCCGAGCAGAGGGCTCCTTGCCACCAGGTGGCACTGAGGAACGCAGCACAAACACTGAATTCCATGATTCTCAACAAATGTGCGGAAAAAGAAGTGAAATCGCTTATTTTAAAAGCCCACTAAAAAGCTAACTTTCTGCAAGCAAAAGCCGAGTGACCTGAAGCAGCAGTATGGTGCTGCGTATTTTCAACTTTACGTGTCATCTGTGCACTGCAGAATTTTCTACGCACATCTCGATAGATCTACGTTTTCATGTTTTTAACAGGTTAGTGCACTGTCTGGGTATTACAGAGGACCAAATTAACATAATTCTTAGAGCATCTTGGCTCCTGATTTCCTGCCCTTATCCTGATCTCTTTCACCAGTGCCTCTTTACTTCCCCTGGTATGATTTATCTCTGCATTAAGGGTTAAACCCTGTGAGGTGCAAAGTACCAACAAACCCTACCAGATGCAGCAGGACTGGACACAGCACCTCCTGGGATTTGGGCCAAAGGCTCCTACGAAAATTTCCTACTTGAAAGGCTAAGTTCATATTCTGTAACGTCCCCTCACATCTAATCACTAAATTAGAGAGGCAAGGGGGGGGGGGGAAGCAAACAGAAAAAAGGGGAAGAACCACACTCTGTCCTTCAAAATTAATCCCATCAACTCTCTCTCGCCAGAGACAAGAAATCCCTCACCACAACAGAGCGTGTGGTTCTTGCTCTCCCTGCCCAGACCGTGTAGCAAGGGGGACAGTAGGAACACGGCCAGATCATCCACTGTGGCTGAGGGCAGAAAGCCATGAGCTCCCTCGCTGAGAAACACTGCCCATGGTCAGCAACACGCTGAATATCACCAGCTCCTCACCCAAGGGCCCCGCAGTGCTTGAGCGGAAACGGGATCGTGCTGCCAGATGGGTGAGACTCAGCACCATCTCTGCTCTAGATCGTCTGCAAATAAGGCGCATTTAGTGGGCAACTCTTTTGGTAGAATCTGGAGGAGATCAAGCTGCACAGAGGTTTGGGAGCCTGCCCTAAGCAAGGGGAGGCCCAGGGCCTGCCAGGCAGCACCCAAGGGCTGGAGGGAAGGGAGGTTATCTTGGCAAGCCCAGTCGTTCTGCAGCTACTACATCTTCCTAGCATACTTGCAGGCACCAGTCTTCCCCGTCCAAGTTCCCACTGACTGATCCAAGGTTATTTGTTTGCTTTTGTTACAGCTCCCTTCGACTGCAATCCACAGCCCATCTAGCTTAATTATACTTTCCTCTCAACATCCCTGTCTCAACCCATTCAAAGAGAACACCTCAGACATGCAACAATGGTTCATCCACACAGTTCCATGAGAGCAAACAAACAAGCAAAGGAGGAAGAGAAAACCACAGCCAGAGACAGCTATCTAATGTCAAGAGAACTTCCCTGTGGGGCAAACCTTCCAGTCCTCACCTCTGTAATGAAGAGGATACACTCCAAGAACATGAAGTCCTTATGGTTTTCGTTTACCACCTTCTCATCAACAAAGTGTCGAGGCTCCAGATTTGGATGGTCTAAAAAGAGTAAGAGACAATAGGAAGTAACCTGTATGGCACCCCTCTTCTGAAATCAAGTTCAGCCAGGTCTTGTCCTGCACCTCTTCCAGAGGAAACACAATCCTCCCATCAGAGTTCTTCAGATATCAGCACAGAGCTGCTCCCTTCCATCTCATCTCCCACTCCAGTGCCTCAGCAGTGAGGGCACCTGGTAAACTCCCCAGGGCAGAAAAATGTGTTTTCTAGCACCAAAACCAAGACCCTCTTTTTAAAAAGCTTGTAGTCAAGGAAGCTTTGCATCTCCCAATCTAAGCAACTAGCTTTATTTGGAAAGCTGAGAAGAAAAAAAAAAAAAGTCCAAGCCCCAAGCAAACTCTTCTACTGTATTATAGACAAATTTGGCATATTTTAATTTAAAAGTCAGTCCCAAGCCCCATCATCTTTGCAACCTAGACAGACGGGGCAGGGGGCAGGCTGGGACAGGAGAAGATTTTTCATTAGTACCTATCAGCTGGGAACTGCCCCATATGAAAGGTAGAAATTGGAAGTCATCCAAGCCCCACACGCCCTGGCTGCCAGCAGGTTCCATCCTGTAGGTCTTCTGAAGTTTTCGCATCACTTCTAGGTACCTGAGACCAAAGAAAGAAAGAAGGGTTAAGACAGGCCATCTTCTGACTTACATGAGGACAAGAATAACCAGTTTGGAGAAGGACACAACCTTTATCACTTGCAAGCAGGACCCCCACATACATCACAGTACATAGAATATATATTTAGCTCCTTTGCCACAGAAAGCAGCCTGACGGTACGTATAGCAGCAAATACCAGCACTTTCTAAAATGCCGGTGAAGATCTTTCCCTATCCCCGCTGTTATTTGAAAACATTGATACTTCACTCTCCTTCAACAACTTCCAAAAGAGCTCAGAAAACTTTCCACCTTATGGCAACCGCTACCTCCACTTTCCAGGTGGAAAATTAAAGCTGGAAGTACTGTTAAAGGAAACTGTTTCCATGCCACCAAACAGTGATACAGCTGGGATTAGATCTCTGGGCTCTAAACACCCGTTCCACCAGTTTCATCACTACCAACTCTACCTCCTGGGCTGGAAACACATCTAGAGGAGCAGTGGGGGCCTGTCAGTTTAATTAATTTTTTTTTTATGCCTGAAGAGATGTTAGATCCTCTGATCAGATATTCCTGTCTATGACAAAGCACAGAGCTTCACCCACATACCTCTGTGGAGCTCTATAACTCATGTTCAGCTAAAGTTCATTTTCCAGAAAGACACCCAGCCTCTATCAGACAAGGTGCTGTCACCCCTTTTGGAGATAGATGCAGTTGGTCACTGTACAGTCCATTAAAAAGTACAGTTGCCTCCTGATTTTGTCTACAGTTTTCCCACTCTGTCCTTCTTCCCTAGGCCTGCAAGTCCTTCAGCACTCATGCTCTCTAATTATGCACACACCTTTGTAGAAGCCCTTGATTTGCTCAGCTCACACCCCAGGAGAAGGCTCCTACAATTTCTTACTCCCAAATGGGTACAGATCAGCAGAAGAAAAGGGACACAATCAGTCCAGACTACAGGAGGAGTCTGGTGTACAGAACAGGCAGTAACTTCTCACATATCTCAGACAGCTGGAAGCAGACACTGTCAGGGATTTGCCCTCAATGCTTCCAGCCTTCTCCTTCCATTTCCTCACCTGTTAAATACTTTGAAGACGATGGCCATCTGGTCATCCACTCTGAGCACACCGATTTTGCAGAGGCAGCAGAGAAAGGCTGCAAATGCAGCTTCATGCCCTGGAGTTAAAAAGACACGGAGATGTGACACAGGTGTCTCTGGTCCCCAGGACCTTTCTGTGGGCACCACAACGGCTCTTCAGAAATCACAGCAGTCCCAGTCCCGTCTCAAGAGCCCCAACCCTATCAGCCCTATCAACACCATGAGCTGACAATATTTCATCCCCAGGCAGCACCCACCCAAAGTATACCTTCTAGATATTCGTAAGGTGATTATTAACTTTGAGAAAATAAGTTCTTGAGGAAAAACAGCTCCAGGAAAAACACTGGTCATGCTGGAAGTAAGGCAGGGCCTTTCCCAGGAGCTTGGGACAGCAGTGGAAGTGGAGCACCGCAGAGCTATCTGCACAGGGGATGCGAGAGAACCTCACATCTGCAAGTAAACAGATTTCCTCCTGCTTCAAAAATATCTCTGTGTCGGAAGGATGCAGATCCCATGACGCTGCTGGGAACAATCCGTCCCAGAAGGTACTAAGATCTCAAGCTGAGCCCCTGCACCTTGGTCCTCCAGCAAGGAAAAGAAACAACCAGCAAATGCAGAAATGTGTTTTAGTGGAAGGGACCACGGAAGAAGGGAGAGTACGAGATCAGCAGTACGAGATCCATGCTATGAAGAAGCGCAGCTCCTGGTGTAGGAACAAAGTGCACCTATGGTCCAGCCGCTGTGAGCTAGGATATGGGCCGCTGGCTTGGGACACACAGGAGGGGAGGAAAGGATGAATTTCCTTCCCTGAGTTGACAAAAACCCAGCCAGCGGGTCCCTTTCCAAAGACAACATCTCCCCCTGGTGCTGGCAAGCTGCAGCTCTCCTGGCAAGCACTGCACAGCCTCCAGCTCTTCATCCTTTTACCCACGTCCTCCTCTTCCTCTCCCTGACCAGGTCCAAAGTCATGTTTCCTTGCACCCACAGCATCCTGCTCTCCTGTCCTTTAGTAAGGACACACCTGTCCTCCAGCCAGAGGAGCAGAGCCTGTAGATGATTCTGGATTTAGATCTAACTGAAGCCAGTGTGGTTACTTCAACCTTCAATTCAGTATCTCCTTAGGTACAAAACACTTCTACCATCAGATTTCAAAGTTCCTCTGTAAGCAGTGATGTCACTTCTAGGGACTACTGAACCTCATGACACCTCCCACTGAACATGAATTTGGTTCCCACTCTACTTCCAATTCAAGGAATTATATTTCATCCCTCTAAGCTGCCTGTTGCAGATCAGCAGGTGCGGGACTGCTGTATGTGGTAAAGTAGCTCCTACAGCTTATCCCAGAAGGGCTCGCGCAGCTTGGTTCACGTTTCCTCAGATGAAACATGAAAAGGGTGTCATAGCTCTAGCACAGCCCTGCTGCCAGCCCCAGCTCTCTCAGTCATGACCCACACTGCACAGAGGGGTCAGAAGGCTCTAGAAGGAAGGTGTTTGCACTAAGCTGGCACTAAAGTTCACACCAAGCTGGCGCTAAAAAACAGTGGCAGTAACATATTTAAATAAATGCAGCACTAGGCTTCAAAGGGTCACTACCCGAGGAAGACAAGCCTCAACCAGCACGCATGCCCAGGTACCTGTGCCATAGTCAATGCGGGTGGAGTTCCCCACAGATTCCTTCAGGTACACAGCCACTTCTGGTGCAGCATCAGCCAAATGCTTGGGGATCACTGTTGCCACCAACTTTTCTGCTTCCTGAAAGACATAAAAGACTCCCTCGAGTGAGTGCAGATCTGTCACAGTCCCCAGGAGCAAAGCACCCTCTGCTCAGACACTGTTGCAGAGGAGGAGTTGGAACGGTGCACTCCTACAATGGCCAGAGCCAGCATGACAGAAGAGCAAATTCTCCTGTTGAAGAAGTCATCTCCAGAAATGGAGCAGTGCAGGGAGAGCTTGTCCTGACACTTATCCAGGCCACACCTATCCTGCAGGAAAAATAAGCTTCACCATCTAAGTACATCAACCCAGTTACCCACCGAATCATCTCCAGGACAAAAGCATTAATAGAACAGCAGACCTCTTGCAAGCTCATTGCTGTTGGGAATGTGCCTGTGCCACCTCCAGAGCTCAGGGCAGGGCAAGTGCTCCGAGCTGAAGGAAGTCAAGCAGTTTCACAACCTTCCTCTGATTTTGTGTCACTCATCAGCTAGCAGACACAGTGGGTAGTTACAAAGCAAAGGAGTTCCTTGGGCTTGGAGGATTCTTGTGGCTCATCCAGGACTGGAGACTCAGCCAAGAGCATTTATGTGGACCATATGGTCTCCTAAGAGGAGAGGACAGCATCAGATCAGGAGTAAGTGATGCATATCAAGAGGTGGATCCTTCACAGCTTATCTGAGCAATTCCTCTGTAGGCTGCTTGGCTGCCGCACAATGATGGAGCCGTTCTGCTGTCCCTGCTGGGCACACTGCCCTTCTGTAGGAGCTGCATGTAACACTACACGTGAAAGACATACTCACCTGGTCTAGTTTGGCATACCAGGTCCTGAAGGCTTTGTTCCCAAATCGAGAAGGTTGATCCACTGGTGGGGTTTCATCGATCCATCTGTCAAGAGTATTCAGAAGAGCCACCAGCTTTTCAATGGGCTACAGAGACAAAGAAGATGAGGGGTCATGGTGACATAAACCAGAGCAGTCCCTGAGGCTCCAACGTCTCTGCCCTGGCTTGGAGTCATTAAAGCCCACGCCATCCTTCCCAAGGGTGGCAAGCAGAACTGGGATGTGCCAACCCTCCACGAAATGCAGAGGGGCTGGGAAAACCATCCCTCCCCTCAGAAGATCAGCCCAATACAAAGCCCAGCCTTGAGGCAGGATCTCCACTCGCCCACACAGCCTTTCATGAGCTGTAACAGCACTATGCTCTAAGACATCTTGGAGAAGAGCTCCAGCAAGCTCCTCGCTGAAGGGCATACAGGACTGAGCAGCAGGGAAGCGCTACACAATTCAGGGATCTCCAACACAAAACTCAGGCTCTGCATCTTGAGTGTCCTGCATCCCCCATGGGATACAACACAGCGCCTACCATACGCCCTCACCAGTGGCTGACGATGTGATTTAGAGGCTCTTCTCAAGGCATCTAATCTCTGTCCTGAAGTGCCTCCTAGGAGCCAGGATTAGCAGTGATGGCGTTAGCGTTTGTACAGCACCCAGTGCAGCAGGGCCTCACCGCAAGTCAACCTTCTCAGCATGATTCCTGTTGCTTCAAAGTCGTACCAGCCAGACTGCCACGGCAGCTCCCACCCAGGGATACCCAGTGCACATGGCAAAACACAACCTACCCAGGGGAAGCGGCAGCCTGGTTTGCCCACCAGTGGTCTCATCAGAGCAAGCATGGGAAGCTCTCGGCTCTCAGAGAAACATCTCAATACAAACACAAAGCTGACAGGAAGACAAACTCAACAGCAAGACAACAGAGCCATCTTTCTTACACGCAGTGCTGGAAGGAGAAAGTGGGGAACCTGCGTAGGATGTATGAGAGTGACCGGAGGAGGCACTGCTGTGGCCACGAAGGAAACGAAAACAGGTGTAATAGGTGATACAGCACAACGTCTCAAGCCGTACTGTTAGGACCAGGGCTGGCCAACGCACACAGCCTCCTCCCTGCCTTGCCCATACAGCTGAGGAACAGCTACACCCCACACACCAAGAGGCAACACCATAGGCACAACTTTAGGCAGCTCCAAAACAGTTTTAGGAGACTCTGCAACAACTGGTCAAGCCTGTCAGAGGGTCTGGGATTCTCCTCGCCTCACTGCAAGCAGCCAGAGAGCCGTCAGCCACCACAGCAGCTGGCCAGGCCCCAGGCAATGTAGGCTCCTCTGTCTCAAGAGGGGATTCCTCCTTCAAGGGGACAAAGAGGACAGCAGAAGCAGTGGCTGGTTTGACTTTGCTGGAGGCATCGACCGTGTGAAGCCGGCTGGTCTCCTGGGCTGCGGTTCAATTCTTCACGCTGCCTGCCGGGAGGATGAGGAAAAAGCCGAGCCCAGCAAGTTTCTAGCCCTTGAAGTGCCACTTGAAGTGGGCGGGTGGAGAGACAGGCATGGCAGAGCCGTGTTGCTGCTGAACCAGCTGCGGATAGCTTCCCATGCCCTCTGCTCCCAGGAGGAAGGGTCTCAGCACAGACGCAGCCTCCCACAGACAGTGGCTCCTCAGGAGCCCAGGACATGGTGGGATCAGCCAGTGGGATCAGGCAGGGGAGGGATTCACCCATCCCACAGGACCTTGACACTTGGCCAATGAGCCAGGCTAGAGGACAAGACCTGAGCACACCAGGAACACAAAAGACCCAAGTGCCAAGGGACATGGTGGGCCAGAAGCTCTGGGTGAGGTTGCCAGCTGCAGCCACCCACAGGCCAGTGTCCCAGACTCATGTGGACCGAGGCAGCACGACCCCCTCCGTTTCAGCTCCCTGCTGCCCAAAACACTGCAGAAACCCAGCATCTCCCCACAGCACTGGGCCAGGTTTGGACTCAGCTCTACTCCTTCCTGGCTATTGCATTCCCCTCCAATTAAGCAGCAGCATCCCCAGCACTAGGTTGCATTAAATAATTAAATCGTGCTGGTGATTTATCCGCCGGCACCAGCAGCTCATTACGAGCAGCCACCGTATTTCAAACCCCTCTCAGCAAGCACTCAGTGCTGCCTGGATAAATGGCTGGCAAGGACCGGCTCCTTCCCCCTCCCCGGATCTGCCCGCAGGCCTTGGGGAGCGCGAGAGTCAAACCTCCCCTTCCCCACTCGCTTGCTTTAAAGGGATTAAAAAGCCCAGCCCCACTGAACACAGGAGAGCAGGACCCAGCTGCCGGCTCAGCCATGCCAATAAATAATTAAAGAGATGCAGCTCATTTTGGGCTCAAGGCCCTTTGAAAAGGGGGTTACTAAAAGAAGCAGCTTCCCATTGTCCAGCAGAGGAAACTTGTACATCCAGGGCTGACCCCAGCGGGGGAGAAGGAGGGGAAGAGCAGAGCTTACGGGAACACAACCATCAGCACCACTGCAGCCTTGTTTTGCCTGGCTGGGTTTTTAAGCTCTATTTTTGCTTTACCTTTCCAGCGATCAAAGCAAGGGCAGCCTCCCCCCTCGCTCTCCTTGCTCTTCTCATTGTGCTGATTTTGCATCCCCTTGACCCTGAGTCTGCCACCAGTCCCAAAGGCAAACCACAGAGCCTCCTACAGAGCAGAGACCTGTCAGCATCTCTCAAGAGCAGAGGCCAGGCAGATGGAGGTGCTGAGAAGGCATCACGGCAGCCAGAGCTGCTCGTGGCGACCAAGCCTGCCCCTGTGGGCTCCTTGGGCACTGTCGGAGGGGGGAGCTGCTAAAATGGGGGCATTTGCTGCTTCCCCCACTTCCCTCCTGGAACCAGAACAAGCCACAAGGCCGGGCAGTTTCCCCCAGTGCAGTGGGCTGTTTGAAGGGAAGGTCTGCTCCTTGCATGGCCAAAATTAACCTCCTCCTTGCTGCACTGCTCCTCCGATCAAAGTCACAGCTTTGAAAAACTACTCCAGGCTGCAGCCCAAGCAGTCGCCGCACAGATCCCCACGTGAAAAGCACTCCCTCCAGGAGGAGAAGGCAGGTCACAGCCTATCAGTCACACAACCTTTTGCCAGACATAGCGTCTACACCACAGTCCTAAACAACAGCTCAGCTATCGCTACTTGTCAGATGCCTCCAGCAAAACCTCAGACAGCTCCATGCAATTTTTTCAGTAAGAGCAGAGCAAGCTCAGCAAGTCTCAGAAGGGGCTCAGCCCCCAAAGGATCCAGCTCTCGCTCCAGCAGACAGTTTGGTATTGACACATGCTACTCTGGAAACCATTAAGCTGTCTCTTTCAAAGCAGAGCAGACCATACTTTTTTTTTTTTTCCCCTCCATGGCAAAGCAATACCAGTAAGTTGTGGAAAGGATACACATTCAGCAGAAAGGATTCCAGGAGGTCATTTGCCAAAGGAAGGCGTCCCCAGCATTTGATCAGGGAGGAAGATGGGACGGGACAAAAGCACATCAGCAGCAGGTACAGCAAAAGAGAAGAAAGCAGAGCAGAGATGCAAGCAAAGGCCACAAGGGGCTGAGCCTTTAAAAGCACAGATAAGCAGTTTGATCTACAAACGAACCCGCGCGAACAGGCAACCTCATCAACAAGGCAACCCTGGGGATGCTCCACCTGTGCCTCAAGTCACAGGCTTCTGCTCTCCTCGGCGCGAGGGAAATGAGACACGTTCCCTGCCACTTCCCAAGCAGTCAGGATCCTGTCTCTTGTTTGTCACCTGGACTTGGACCGTGGATAGAAAACATTTGCTCCAAGAGGGATCTGCTGCAGAGACACAGCCCTGATACAGCTCTTCCTAGATAGCTGACAGCTCAAAGGGGTTGATGGAAGAGGTTTACCCCCTCCCCCCTTTGTTTTGCTCATTTTTAATGCTTTGTTTCCCTAGAACTGCTCTGTGAATGGTTGGGAATGAGCGAGATCGCGACAAAGACAAAACTCAAAGGTGAAATGCAAACAGCAGACAGCAAGAGCAGCATTTGACAGCAGTTGCTACTGAATTGAAGGCACAGAAGGTGGACACAAAGCCTGTTAGGGAGGGACTCATTATGTCTGATCCCCTCCATGAGCTACAAGCAAGGTTCTCTTTCACACACTGGCTCCTAGAAGGGAAGGCTGGACTTAACATGCCTGCTTCAAACATAAAACAACTAGGTTAAAGATCATTGTAGGCTGCCTTCCCACACCAGAATGAAGCTATAAACACACAGGGCCCAGTCTGCTTCCCGTTCTGCCTAGATCTTTTTAGACTCTTCCCAGCTTTCTTGCACAGCTGTGATAAGTTTGAACAGTAAAAATGTGCCCAAGAATCTCCCTCCCTTGTTCTGCATTGCAGTGAGGAGATCAGCACGCACCAGAGAAGCGAAGCTGGTGGCCAACATACGCTCTGCAGATTGCGGCAGCACCCAGAGAGACCTCAGGCCAGCAGTGAGCATGGCTGAAGCCGGGCAGTAACACCAGTGAGGACACCTGCCCTTGCCCTCTGGCTCCAAATGATCTCATCGTGCCCCGATAAGGTGAACAGGCATTAAAACTGTCCACGGGAGCAGACAGAGCCAGGTGAGTCACATTAATGCAAGGGGAAAAATAGGTCCTTTCTGCTTAACACCTTGGAAGGGGCCATCCTGCCCCACAGGCTAAACCTAGCACCCAGCGCAGCCCCCCGTAGCCCTCAGCACAGCCCTTGGTCCACTCAATGACACACCTTGAGCTCGCACGCTGACAAACCAGACCTTGCACAGCTCAGCTACAGCATAGGCCGAGGAGATTGGTGCTGTTAACACAGTCTGAGCAACAAGGAAGCCCAGGGACAGGGAAACAAGTGTCTCGCCCAAGGTCCCACAGAAAGGCAGCGGGAGAGCAGGAACGGTACAGACATCTCAGCCTTTGCCTGCAACCAGGAGGGAATAGCACATCTTCAAAACATCACTGGTTGAAGCCAGACTGTGAAAACAGAGTCAGAACACCTGCATCCTCCTTTTCACCACCAGCTTCTGTCCACTTGTAACCTGCTTGATTTCCCATCCAGCGAGCACACACGGGCTGGCATTTGCATTCCCAAGCATAACCCAACTGCATTTATTCTCCCTGGCTCCCAGATGAGCTGCCAATTCATTCCTCACCTAGGAAATATTCACTATAGAGCCAAAAAAAAAAAAAAAAAAAAAAAAAAAAAAGGCAGAAAAAGAGAAACAAGAGGATGCAAACTCTTCTCCTACCTCTGAAACTTTGTATTCGCAGGTCAGCTTCTTGCCCCTGACACCTTCATTCAGAGTGAGGATGAAGCCCATGTAATCTGCGTATGCCTGCAAACGCACCCGAGAGAGCAGGGTGTTAGTGAATCCCTATGATCTGTTTGAACAAGCAACGTGGCATGGAAGCACTCCTACACATCAAGGAAACCTTTCCCAACACACAACACTGCCTTCCTGGAGGCACCCAGGGTACAGGGCTTGCTGAGAGGCTACTGTTATTTTTGGCAGACCTCAAAGGCAGATGGCAATTGCACTAAGAACTCTGCATCGCTGTAAAAATTACAGAGAGAAGAATCCTAAAAAAAAGCTCGCACTGCCCCCAAAATCTTTCCCTCAGCTCCCTGCCTCCTATCAGGTCAAATTCAAACTCCTTAGCTCTGCAGAGCCTCAGCTATGCCTGGACATCCTGCTCTGCACTGCTTCTCCCAGGCCTGCACCCTTATCTCCCTTTTCCTCCTTCTACTCTTCTCCCATGCTCATGCATGACAGCAGTGGGAGACAGCCCAGGCTCCTCACTGCTCATCTCTTTAAATTTGCTGCTTTTGAAGCATCACATCCAGCACAGCTCTAAGTCTTTGAAAATGCCAGACTAGCACACTCCCTCCTTGGGCCTCTCCTGCACAGAAATCCAGACCAGGAGCAAGTCCTTAAACCCAGGAGACTCAGCAAAGGAAGCTTCACTCAGAGGTTTGCTTAAGACCTGGCTACAACTTAAGCTTCTCTGAAGACATCACAGATCAGCTATCAAACAAGAACTTAGTCCTAAGAGGTGGGACGAGTCTGGGCTAACCCACCAAGCCCTCAAAGGCAGAGAGGGGAGAACCTGCCTGTTCCACCAGCTCCACACATACTGTAAACAAAAATTACCCAGGAAATTGAAGGCCTTGGCTCTAGAGCCCTTTCCAGTACAGCAAGGCAGGAACGCCCCAGGAACCAACCCAGCCTAGTGCGATTAGAGGGCCAGGCAGCAGGATCATGTTCAAGATGAATTCAAACAGTGCTGGGTAAATCCAGTTTTGATATAATGTACAGGCTAGGTAGGATAAAATAGTTACCAGCTGCTTGTCTAGCTTGTTGGGAGGGAGCAATAAAATTTTTTTAAGCATCTTTGGTGTCCCTCAACCTCTGGGCTCTCCCTGGCTCACTCCTTTGTCAGAGCATTTGGTTGCCAGACTCCACACCTCACTGCCAAGTCATTTTCCTACAAACAGGTAGTGACTCCTCTGCTTTAAAACACAAATCAATTCATTTCCCATTACTTGCCCAAACCTGCTTTACCTCGTGGCTGTTCCCAGACCAGACCTGGCTGCCACTGAAGCATAATAAGCACTTACCAGTTTTCCCTGACCCCAGAGCCATACCTGAGAGCGCTTCCACTTGGCCATGTCGGAAACCATATTTATCTCCTTTTTGGGGATCATGAAGTTCTGCTGGACGGGAAGAGCCACCTCCTCAGAGGTGCCTGGGAGATGAAAAGAAAAAAAAAAAAAAAAAAAAAAAGAGGTAAAATACAGGCAGTGGAGAAGAAGAAATCCTCTATCTTCCTTTCTTATAAATCAATGTTCATTTCTCAGGAGACAGAAAGCAACCAAAACCGTACCAGCTTGTGCCATTATCTCACCAAGTCCTCCTCAGCAAACAATATCCTCTCGATCCCCAGATACCATACTCCTAACTCCTAAGGATGCTGCAAAGCTTCAGAAAATGGTATTATGTTTGTTTTCACTACTAAAGATGCTTCTCCCATCTGGACAGAGAGGCTGGTGTAGGAGCTAACACAGATAACGTCCAGCTAGTTTAATTATTTCTATCTAGTGGAGACAAACCTCAGGTCGTGCTGAAGCACTCAGCTCTCCTAACAAACTAACTCTGCCTTGGTTTTAGGGTGTTAAGCCTGAACTGCATTCCCCTAAAAAGGACAACTCCTGCACAGACAAAGCTGGAGCAATTCAATAGATGGCAGTCCAGAGCCGCAGCCATCTGTCCAGGCAGCACAGGGGCTTGGAGGATGCCAGGACACAGCCCCTTCCAGGTGGAAGCTATGAAGCTCATGTAGTTTTAAAGCTCTCTCAGAGCCCAGGATGTAATAGTTAATGCAAATGCAAGTTGTTAACACATCAGAGGGGCTCTTTTCCTTCGTATCCGAATCAAGGACCCAACCCTGCTCTAAGGGTGACCCCTACCCCATGTTCTCCAGAGCTCTGCTCTCAGCCGCCAGTCCCGCACCAGGACACTGCAGAGCCAGAAGTGTCCCACGAGGTTAGAGGTAATTTGCATTACGCTCCTATAAGCACGGCTTTTAATAGCATGAGGCAGTGCAGCAGACCACTGTTAAGGAAACCAGTTGTTAATGTGAATTTATGAATTCTGTTAGAGTCACCCAGTTCATCATTTTAATCCTAGAAAATCTGAAGGCATTTGTTCAGCACCAGCCACCCTGGCAACGCTCCAACGACTGCTCTCCACAGTACGGTGAGCTCAGGCACTGGCTCCCTAACATACACCACCAAACTCCAACTCATTAAAGTATTATTAGCTGCATTCACATAGAAAATGCTACCCAGAAGTGTCAGCAGCCTTTTCTGCAGCAGAGAAGCGCTGTCTAGCAGGCAGACCAGGGGAAAAAGGAATCCAAAGTCCCAGGAACCATGCAGAGTCTGCTATAGGCTTGTCGCTTAACCTTAGAAAGTCATTTAACTTCTCTGCCTTTCAGGTTGCCCATCGGCAGTCTCATCACCTGCCTAGGGTGTTACAGTGTTTGGTTCCTCTGCATAAGTTACAGTAAAACTCCCAGGTAGAAGGATGAGAGGAACGCCGCACGAGGAATTTAAATGAAAGATGTGTGTGCCTCTCTTCTGAAAATTCAGCACGCAACTCTCAATGACTAGCACCGTAGTGATGGAGCTCTCATGTTAAAATAACTTATAACATAAAAATGATAAAAAAACTCCAGAGCAGTGGTTCAAAAAGGCAAACAGTCTTAACACCGACGACACAAAGACCAGCGATGTGGCCAGGGCCGTGTCCCAGACCGAGGGGATCTGGATGTTAGCCCAACCTCCGTCTCATCACAGAACTTGTTTCATCTCTTTGCATTTACTTCTCAACCACCGCTTCTTCTGACACGAACTTTGTGCATTTCCTCTTGGGGAGGAGACCATAAGTACTCAAGGAAGGAAACACGAGGTCTGCAGGGGTTACAAGGCTATAAAACCATTACGTAAGCAAAACCCAATGATGTTATGGCGAATAGGTTAGTTTTATGATGAGATGACACTAGGACAAAGGAGACGCTTTTAGTCTTACTCTCGTGGTGAGGGGGGATCAAACTCGGCCAAGAGACAGACTTTCTACACGGGCAAACACCCACCCAACGGGAAACGGAGCCACAGAAAATGGGCTACAGCCGGCAGAGCCCTGACACCGGCTGCTCCGGCAGCAGCCCAACTCCCGCCCCACCAGCCCCTGGGATGCGCGGGACCGACCCGCACAGCCCGTCAGCCCTCACGGGACACAGATTCCCCCCGCCCCGTCCCCGAGTCCTGCCGTGGGGCGCAGACCCCGCGGGGAGCCCCCCGCCCGGCCCCCGCCGCCTCGGGGGCGCCAGGCCCGAACCGTGCCGGCAGCTCAGGGCCCGGCAGGCCTCAAACCCCGAGCGGGGCCGGGGCTCCCCGCCCCACCCGGCCGAGGGTCAGGGGGCTCCAAGGCCCCTTCGTAACCTCGGCAAAGCCTCTTCCCCCCTCACCCCACCACAGGCCCGGGCGCTCGCTGCCGTCGCCTCCCCCCACAGCGTGAGGCCTGGCGCCCCCGGCCCAAAGACCCCCATGGAGCATGAGGCCCAGCGCCCTCCCCCCGCTTACAGCCTGGGCCCTCACCCCAGCCCCGGAGACATCCCCCAAGGGCCCCGAGCGCAGCCCCCAGCCCAGAAGGCCCCGGAGCCGCCCTCAGCCGCCCCTTACCTGCCCGCCGCTCGCTCTCTGCCATCTTCCCGGAGCCCGGCCACTGCCGCCGACTACCCCTCACCTCTCACCTCCGGACTCCCCGAAGCCGCCGGCGGCCATCTTTGAGCAGGGCACGTCGCCCGGCCCTGTCGCTCCCGGGGCTGTAAGCCAGTGGCGTGGCCCCTCCCGGCCACCGTCGTGGCCTATGCCGCCATGTTTGTACGGGGCACGGCCTCCTCTGCCCACATAGGCGCGCGGGGCGGCCATGTTTGTGCGGGGCGCTGAGGCGTGAGGAGTAGGTGTACGCGTAGGGGAGAGGAGGCGCGCCTCGGCGAGCAGGAGGACTCTTCTCACCAACTCTCGGTGAAGGCAGCTGACAGAGGAACCGCTTCCCCGCTCCGATACCGGCCGCAGCGCTCTCTCCCCTTACAGCGGGACCTTGCCCTTTCCCAAGATGGCGGCGCGAGCTTCGCCCTGCTCCAAGATGGCAGTGGGGCGGCCACGCCCCCTGGCGGCCGAGAGGGGCGGCGGGGCGGCGGCGCCCGGTGTCGCCGGTGTCCTTGCGGCGGGCGGCGGCCGGGGGCAGGCGCGGAGCCATGCTGGCCTTCGTGGCGAGGGCTGTGGTAAGTGCCAGCCGCGCTCTGAGGGTGGGGGCGCCGCGGGGACACGGCGGGGGGGGGGCCTCCAGCGGGCCCGGGACGGGGTTAGATGGCGGCCGTGGTCGCGTCACCGGCCGGAGGGGCGACGGCGGGTCGGACGGGAAGGGACCGGTGGTGGCCCGGGGGTCCCGGTGATTTCCCCCGTGCCGGGCGGGTGGCATACGGCGCCCGGCCAGCCCCGGGACTCGACAACGGGCAGGAGCCGCCGGCGGTCAGCAGCGGCCTAGGCCCGGGCCCGGGCTACGGCCCCGCCGCAGGGGTGTCACGGGCTGGGTCTGCCGGTTCGAGCCGCCTGGAGGCGGTAGCAGGGGCAGGGGAGGAGGTGGCACCGCCAGGGAAGCCCACCCGGGCACCATCCGCGGCGCTGGGGCCGTCAGGGACCGGCACCGCTCCCTCCACCGGCTGCCCCTGGCCGGGCCCCGAGGGTCGTGGTGGGGGCACGCTGCCCGCGGCGCTTCTCTCCATCCCGTTTGCGTGGAGGGGTGGAAGGGCCTCGGCCACCAGCGGGGAGCCAGGAGAGCACAGCTCATGCCGGGTGGCACGCAGGGACGCTGCTGAATTAGTAAGTTACTCCTCCAAGCCAAGGTTTCCTCACGAACCTTGAGGCAGAGCGCGGTGGAGCCTTCACCAGAGCCGGCAGAGACGCAGGGCTTGCGGCTGGAAGGTGGGCGCTGGCCGTGGCCGGTCAGGGGTGAGGGAAGCCCAAAGCAGCAGCTACCTGTGGCTGCGGGCTTCGCCTTTAAAACATGCGTTTTCCTGTACACACAGCAGAGCCATCAGCCCCGCGCCTGGTGTTGGCAACTGTTTATATGACAGATCCCAGGGAGGAGGAGGCAGAGTGGGATGACAGGAGCTACGGGGGATTCACTCCCAGATGCTTTCTGAGGGGCCAGGCAGGGGCTGGTTGTCTCTGGGCTTGAGGGGGTCTCCAGCTTTTAATTTAAAATAAAAGAAAAAGACAAACCTCTGTCATCCGACACTAAACGTTGTGGCCGTGCTGGGAATCAGACACTGCTCTGAAATTCCTCCTGCCCCCTAGGCTGCAGGTGGATTTCCCACCAGCTTTGCAGGCTCTGGAAAAGGTCATCTGCTGTGCTGGAACGTGGCTCGGGAGCAATGCCAGCCCGTGAGCTGGCCGCGTCTGCACGCCCCGCGCTCTGCTGGTGTTCGTTTTCCCTGTTGCTTGTGGGGAAAGGTGGACATTTGCTCTGTGTGCTGCCAGCTGCCTCTTCTGTTCAGCTGCGATCGCTATTCCTCCTCCCACCAAATGCTTGAGTTTGACCTCAAAGCAACCAAGTAGAGGACATAAAAGAGGAAAGATACAAATGCACTCCACGTTTGAACATACAGTGTTTTCAATTAATTTGGTTTGGGATTTTTGCTGTTACCCCAGGGAAAATCTGAAACTGTTTGTTTGGAATCATCATACTTGATCTTAGCTATGTAGAAGACTGCACCTGTCTGCCCCTCAGTTGATTAGATAGACACGAAGGAGGGGATGCTGTTCCTTGGGACTGCACAGTTCCGTCATTGTCCTGTTGTTTTGGGTTTTTTTAAGGGTTGGCAACCCAGAACTTCCCAAAGTCTCAGCTTGCAATAATGACCACACATGCATGGGGCATGAGGGCAGTTATGATACCCCCTTTAGCCCCAGCCTGAATTTGCTCCCATCTCCAACTAATCCTACATCACCTACCGTGATGCTGACACCCTCTGGCCACCTTTGCAAAGGGACTAAATTCCCCCCCGCCTGCAGAAATGCCCCCTGCAGCTTGTCCCATCTGGTGACAGCCCATGGGACATCAACTGGGGTCCCTCCTGCCTGGCGTTCAGGCTTCCCTCACAATGGCCGCTGTAGTTTCACAGTCCAGGCAAAGGCTGAAGGAACAATGTCCCCAGCGCCTTCACTTCTGCCACGGCTGGAGGCTCAGAGCCATCAATCGGAGGGAGACCCTGTCCGCACAGTGTTGATTGGGAAGCACTGACCGGGCAATGCAGGGCTGACGGTCAGCGGCCGTGGGAGGGCTTCCCAGAAAGGCGCCTTCGTGGCAGTCAGTGCAACCTGATGGTCCGATTACCCCTGTCCTCTCCCAGGCCTGTGTCTGGCCTTGAACCCTCTGATCAGAGCAGTCACGTGGCAGTTTGCTAATGAGGTGACGCCCTGCATGGGCAGCACATTGTCAGGTGGAAGAGGAAACCGAGACAGGCCGAGGGAGAGGCTTACGATCTTTTCTGTCCTCCCAGCCATGGATAGGAAGCAGAAGCAAGCAGAGAAGGTACAGTATGCCCACACTGCCATGATTAACACCCTTCATTTCTTCCCAGCCCCGCTCTTCTTTCATGCTTCAGTCATTCCCCCTTCTCTTCTTTTTAACATTTCTTCTCCAAACCTTGATCCCATAGTTCTTGCCAGGTCCTGCAAAGACCATAGAGCATTCAGGGGCTCAGCACCATGCAGAGGCTTTGTCACCTTGCAGATTTAGCTCTTTTCTTTCTTCTTCTCTGTGCTTAACTCCTGGGAGGAGGTGGGGGGGGCCAGCTATTTTTCTCATTGCCTTGAAAATCAAAGGGCATGTTCTCACTGGCTTTGAATCCTCAGTACACTGAGGATGCAAAGTCCGGAGTCCTGTAGGAGAGTGTCTGATTCAGTAGATCCAATAGAGGGGGAGGAGCAGAGGGAATTGAAAACCTTTAGAGTACAATCTAAACATCTTCAAGCCAAAGAATGTCCAACCCTGTTCACCCAAGAGGATGTTGTTACTCTTTATGGGGAAAGCCGGCACGTTCATTTTCTGGTTATCATTTGGGTTTGCTCTGCTTCATTTCTCCACTCAGGGAAACGGTACAGTGCTTTCTAAGGCTTTCACTGCCCCATGACCCTGCCGGATCCCAGGAGCCTGCTGGCATCACCCACAATTTCCTGAACAGCTCTTGCTGTTCCCTCTCCAAAGGCTCCTGTAATTTGGCCAGTCCCGTACTGGTACAACCTGATAGAGGTTCTCTTAGTATAGCTGGGTCCTCCAGTGACTGGAAGGTTCACCAGCATAAAGGAGCAATTTCTCCAGGGCCTACAAGTCACAGCCAGTCCTTCCCTGGCCGTTGCTGGTGATGTACCATCCCCACCCAGTCAGAGAAAAGGCATTTTAATCCTGCTTATCTAAATTCTGCCTCCTCAAAGCCCAAAGAGTAGTTTAATTTAGCACAAAGGTTCTGTTTAACTTTCTAGCCTTACACTATGATAAGAAGTAAAGAAACAGTTTCTGACAGTAAGATGAATATTTCTTTCACAACTTACTTTCTTCCCGCTTACCACGGGATGGAATGATTTGAGCTTGTTGAACGCAAGGAGACTCTCAGCTGGAAGGTGCCCAGAGAGTGGGAGATGTATCATTATCCCGGCAGCATTTTCTCTGATGAGCTGAGAGTCAGTATGATGGGAGATCAAGTTTTCTTTTGCAGCTTTTCTGGATGGCCTACAACTGGCTCTGGTGCGCAGACAGACTCGCGCCTCGCATTTGCACTTTGTGTGCTCTGCTCACGTGCCGAGACATCTGTGTGCCCTCAGAGAGGTTGGGATGGAGACTCCCACGTCCAGGTTATTCACTACCTCGTGTACATTGGGGGGAAGTTTTGTCTCGACATTTGCTCTGTGCTTTGCAGGCCAGGCCCTACGGCCTGCTGAAGCCGACAGCTTTAGGCAAGATCCCAGGCAGATTCCAACTTCACCAGGAAGCATTGCCACATCTCCCCGTGCCGCCACTCCAGCAAACACTGGACCGCTACCTGCTGGCTCTGCAGCCCATCATCAGTGAGGAGGAGCTGCACCACACGCAGGAGCTGGTGGCAGAGTTCCGCAAGCCGGGAGGCGTCGGGGAGAGGCTGCAGAAAGGCCTGGAGAGAAGAGCCAAGAAAACGGAGAACTGGGTAGGTCAGGACTCTGGCCCCAGGCTCTGGTTAGGGAGGGTGGAGGTCTGACAGGCGCTTTTCCAATGTCCTGGCTGTATCCACTGGCACCTGTGGCTTTATGGCATCACTTCATGACCAGTCTGCTGCCACCCTCCCCGAGCTGTGCAAGCTCCTCACCAGGACTTGAGTGAGCTGGGAGATTTAGAGCAGAACAGGGAGTCGCTGACCCTGTCTGCGGCTGCTGAAGCCTCTAACCTGTTAGCATCACACAGCTGCCCCAAGAAGTTGAGGAAAACCCTCTGCTCAAGCCCTGCACCAAGAGCCCCCACTGCTTTTCTTAAATCCCCCTCTACCCTTCCATGTGCAAAGCACAAAACCCAAACAGTTGGTTTACGAAGTGCGGGACAGAGCTGGGGGCAGGATGCTGAGACCGTTGAGCCGGGCTTGGGTCAAACAGCAGCAGGTGCCGCGTCTGCATGTTGCCTTTCTCCATGCCAGCTCTCAGACTGGTGGCTGAAGACGGCTTACCTGGAGTATCGCCTGCCAGTTGTGGTCCACTCCAGCCCAGGTGTGGTTTTACCAAAACAGGATTTTCTGGATCGACAAGGTCAGCTCAGGTAAAGTCCTTTTCTACCTTCCCCTAGGTTCCAGATGGGTGAGCTATCCCTGTTGGACAGGGAGGAGGGTGTTGAGGCTGACTGAGAAAGGGAGTAGTTTTGATGTGGTCCCCAAGTTTGATAGCTGTCTGTGCTGTGCAAGAGGGCTGTACAGATAAGGAAAGGCTGCCAGGCTGTACGGAGACTCCTTGTTGCACCAGACTAAATCTTTTGTCAAGAGAGAAAACCAAAGAGTCCAGTGGGACTAAAAACGTAGCGTTTGGTCTTTGCTTTAGCACAGATCTTCATTTCACAGTGGCCACATCTCTGGCTGGAGGCATTGTGAGGCTATCTCTGACACACTAAAGACTACGAGGCACTAAGATTGTGTGTGCAGTTAAGGGAGGCATAAAAACTAGCCCAGGCATGTAAAGGAGACAGACCAATCAGAAATGTCTCTCGAGTTTGCTAGTTTCTAGGGATGGGGGAGCCTGCTGCACGGACTGTCATTTAGTCTGTTCCTGCAGGAGACTGTTCCCTATTCTGTCATTCCACTTGATTTAAGGTTTGGGAAACAACAGCGACCAGCCTCTCCACTCCAAGCTTTTCCTTGCAATCAAACCCTGCCATGTCCTCCCTTCCTTGTGATCTCGCTTTAATTTTTAACCACTGCTACGACTGTGCTAAATCCACCTGCAAAACTTTAGCATCGACCTTTATACAGAGTTACCTCTGCCACAGTTAACAATCATCCCTGCTCTGGCAGCTCAGAAGTACCAGCCAGGGAAGCAGTGAGGCTGAGAACAAATCCTCCCACTCCCTTGGACACACCTGGGCAGGGGTGCAGACAGTGAGCCTTCCAGGGACAGTGCAAGACTAGACAAATGTCTTTGAAGGCTCTTTCTTATATTATTCACTCTTAAGTTATCCAAACAGAAGATAAGATCTGGAGCACTACCAATGCCCCAACCAGTGGAATTGAAATCGAGCAGCTGCATGAAAATCTGAGCTCCCATGTCAAACACAATCTAAATGCACGTTTGTGTAGTTTGTGGCTGCAGAAAGAAGTTTGGCAGTATAGCTTGAGACTAAAGCTTCAGAAATTAGAAGGCAAGTTTAGAAAGCGGAAATCTCCATTCCTTAATCTGGCAACACTGCTGCCTGAAAACAAATCAACTAACCTCTGCCCTGTCTCCCCCTCAAGCCCTAAAACTCTGGTCCCAGGCTGTTTGCTCTCTGAAAGGAACGTAGGCTCTCTCAGTGCTGTTTCTCAGGGGTTTTACTTCCTCAGGTTTTGCAGTAAGGCTGGGAAATTTTCATTGAAAACTCCTTTGCAGGATGCCTTATTTGTTTAACAGCCCTTAGGTTCCTGAAGTTACATCCTTTGATCTTTACTAGGGATGGGTAGGCTGAGCATATCTAGATGACCCTGCCTGCAAATGCCAAATGCTCACAACACTTTCCAGCCTTTGAAGCTCAACTGACTGCAACTTCTTGTCACAGTGACCTCCTGCCTCCTTCCTCCCGTGCGTGGGTAGGAGCTCCCAGGTCAGAGGTGGCCAACTTGTCACTCCCAAGCTAAGCAGTTTGATGTGGCTTGTCACAGCTCCCTCCCTGCTGGGAGCTGGCATTGGCAGTGTTTATGTTGATCCTGGTAAACACAACACCTCAGTGTCAACACGCAGCATGCCTGCAGTTGCTTCAGATCCCACAATGCCAGAGGAGCACTCTTCAGAGTTGCGTTAGCAGCAAAACGTTCATCGGGTAGGAACTAAGTTGGCAGTGGTGAGTCTTGGATGCAAGGAGATACAGCTGTGCCTTGGCTTCAAACTCAGAGGTGGCCCCCTGGACAGGGAAGGGCAGAAATCCCCTTCTTGTTTTAACGCTAAGACTCAGAACTAGGAGGTGATAAAATCACAACACACCAGTAAAAAATTCTGCTGTTAGAGGGTCATTTATGCATCCAGACTGGACCCTACCTTCTTGAAAGTTGTCCAGAGTTCCTTGGTTATACAGTAAGGCACACAAAAAGAGTGCCATGCGGTAGGACTATCCAGCAATCTCAAATCACAACCGCAGAGTGGCTGTGTCAACTAACCAGAGATGAGCACATCAGGGGCTTGGCAGAAAGGGTGAACTTTCTAAGGAGCAGAGAGAAGCGCTGCTAGCCCTCCCCAGCTAGTTCCTCAGCCCCAGATATTCTTTGTTTGAATCTCAACTTGTTACATTTGGTATTTTTCCAGGTTTGCTGCCAGGCTGATCGAGGGTATCCTGGATTTCAAGGCCATGATTGACAAGTGAGTTAGTGACCTTTCTGACTTCTCAGGTGTTCCTTGCTGTCACAGAGAGGCTGAGCCTAGTCAATAAATCTCCCTTCCAAATAGAAAGGCAAGAGAAGACAGCACATATTTGAAAAAAGATATTGTAATCAACATTGCTGCTCACTGCCAAGGTCACCACCACTAGAAAAAAAACAAATTTACTTTTCTTTCTTCATATTCTTTGTTTACCTTAATACTTTCATTGGCACATGTACGTGTTTAGAGAGAGGGAGCCTGACAGTCCTGTGGAACTACATACTTTTGTTTGTGCACAGAACAAGTTACAGCTCAGGCAGCAGGAATTTGTTTCTCTCCTTTTGGGTTTCTGGTGTTTCTCATCTCCCAGCTAGATAGGATGAGCTCTAGAGAAACTTGTTTCTCCCTACCCCTTTCCGTCCGATCACCAACAAACCTCTGCTAATCATGCCTTATTTATATTCCAAAAATATGTTTACCAACATCACACATTTACATCCAAATTCAGACAAGGCTCAGGGCCAACTGTGAGAAGGGTAGTTGGAATACAACTGCTCAGATGATTGAGTCCCAGTCTAGTTCGTAGCACATTAGATGCTTACCACTCAAAATTACAGTCCAAAATCTCTTTCTGCCATTTCAATGGAAACGATACATTTCCCAGTATATTGTGCCCTGCGTTCTTCTCTGCAGACAGCATGGTGCATGCTAAGCTATGTAGTATAGGTCCAGAGATCCATTTCTCTGGTGTTAGAGAGGGTAGTGGTTTTCCCCTTCCCAAATGAAAGGTCAGCAAACAGACATTTTTCTAGCCCCTACTAAGAAAACTGGTAGGAATGGGGAAGGATGGGCCCTTTTTTATAGCGCCAGCACCAACACATTTAGGTCTTGCTGGAGTGAGTGGGAGCAGCTGCATGGCTGAGCCTGTGCCCATCTTGTGTGGGGAGTGCAGGTCACCTCGCTGATCTGTTTTTCTCTCCCCCTTCCTCCTTACCTGCTGTGTCTCCAGTGAGACCCTCCCAGTGGAGTACATGGGTGGGAAGCCCCTCTGCATGAACCAGTACTACCAGATCCTCTCATCCTGCCGCATTCCTGGGCCTAAGCGGGACTCCATTGTCAACTATGCCAAAGGCAAAAAGCAGTCCAGACACATCACAGTGGTTCACAACTTTCAGGTACGGCAGCTCCTGAGGTTTCGAGGAGGTTCATTTAGATGCAGGTGTCCCTTTCAGCTAGCTATGGTCCATAGGAAAGGGAACAGCAGTCTCTGCCCACGAGGTTTGCCTCACCAGGGATTCATTCCTGCTTCCTTTATCGCCTTTGGCTTTAGTTGGCCAACAGCTGGGATTACTACGTGTGAGTTACAGACTACGAGGCAGAAAAAAGCTCTCTTCCTCCGTTTCTTGTCCCTGCAATTCCTGTCTCTAAAAGCCCAGAGATCATGTCTGGAATTGGAAATTGCAAGTGGAAATTGGTAACAAACGCTACCACCACAGCTAAGTCTCAGAAATAGGAACTCCTCGTGTGTTTTGGCCCTCATTACCATGGTTTCTGAGCTGCTTAAAACCTAAACTATTTATGCCCTGCAAGGGAAGTTGGACTTGGGTCTCAATTCTGAGCATCCTTCAAAGGTCTGCTTACAAGTAGAGTTCTTAGGTCAGGTCTTACGTCCTCAAAGCGGCTGTTCCCTGTTTCTGGGGCTGGACAATTAAGATTTGCTCTCATGTTCTGTCTCTGTCCTTGTCTGCTCTTCTCACCTTCAGTTCTTTGAGCTGGATGTTTACAACAGTGATGGAAGTCCCCTTACCACTGACCAGCTCTTCATTCAGCTGGAGAAGATATGGAACACCTCTCTCCAAACAAACAAAGAACCTATTGGGATCCTCACTACCAACCACCGAAACAGCTGGGCAAAAGCCTACAACAACCTTCTGAAAGGTCTGTAGAGCCCCTAACATGCTGGTGCTAACAACTACCATGAATGCTTGATCTACCAACCTCACTGCTGTGCTCTGCTCAGCTCTTTCCTTTGGAAGCTTGTTCCATATGGATAACCTGAGCTTTTTACCTCAAAGAAGCAACTTGATTTCATTGCAAAGTATTGTTATTTCTAGTTTGGAAGGTACGCAGGTGAAGTCTGAAGCTTGGTTTGTTAGACCTGAAATCCTATAGTTTGTTGTCTTGCAAATGGGTGGGATGTCATAACCGTGAAAAAAAGGAAGGTGAATGCAGCATGCTCACATCAGTAACAAGCCAGCTGGCTACAATTTTAATAACTGCATACACCCCTAAATGACCAGTATTGCATTGAGGTACGATGGGAATCCAACACTGGGTCCTTCAAACCTGCTCTTCCAAATTTCAATCTTCCTCCAATTAAAATGCAGGTTTTTCCACGCCCCTTACTTATTTGCTGTTCATTTCTCTCCCAGATAAGACCAACAAGGAATCTGTGCGAACAATTGAGAAAAGCATTTGCACTGTCTGCCTCGATGCGCCTATGCCACGGGTGTCTGAGGACATATACAAGAGCCGTGTGGCCGCTCAGATGCTGCATGGTGGAGGCAGTCGCTGGAACAGTGGGAACCGATGGTTTGACAAAACCCTTCAAGTAAGTGCTGGTCATCTAGAGATACTGAAGACATGGGTCTGGAGGAGGTCTTCTTCCTGAGGCTACAAAGGTCCAAGAAATCCCAGAATCCTTTTGCAGGAAAGTTTTCTTCATATCAAGAGTGGAGAAATAAAGGAGACAAGGTGTGGTGGCTGACAGTAAGAGATCCTATGGTTTCCCTTGCAGTCACCACAGGCACTCATTCCTGCCTCAGGGACTTTTGCCTCTTTTACTGCCTCTGCCCACGCTTATTCAGCGTAGCACTTCTTTGTGTTCCTTGTAAATCAATTTTCTGCCTGCAGTGAACAATGCCTCATCTGCTTGGACGCAGCCCAAACATAGGGAGGTCTGTTCCTTGTATCTCCCCTAGGCTTGTCACTTTTCCTGTTTCTGCCAGAAGATGCCCAATGGCTTTTTTTGTTTTGCTTTTTCAAACATCAGCTGCCATCCCACAGCATTCCTCTGATCTCTTCTCCATTCAGTCTTGTCAAGAGCCTTCAACAGCAGCTGCTATTCAAGCTTCTCCTTCATTAGTTGGTATATCCTGGCTGGTGGATAGTAGCAACAGTGCTTTAAAAGATTCTTCTCCTATCTGCTCAGCTCTTCATAATGTTTCCAGCTACTTTATTCCTATTTGGAACTCTTCATCGATGGGATAAAGCTTAGATGTTCCAGCTAATTGAAAAGTAAGGGTAAGCCAGCACATGGTGATATATTCCTGTATTACATGCGCTAAGTAAATCAAACCCATTGAACCACTCTGTATTGCCAGGACAGTGAACACACTGCTGTATCAGGCAAACTTGTGCAGTTAATCTTGCAAAACTCTAAGTTCTGTCAGATCTTCTAGGCTTGCTGAAAGACTTCTGTTGCTGTTCTGCCAAATGAGACTGTTGTGTTACCTTCCCAGCGTGCAAGGATAGGATCACTGTCTATTCTGATACGCAGCAGCAAGATACTAAGATCTCTCTAGAGAGCTCCTGCTTTGCACACTGGGTGTTGGTCTTCAACACTATGCTCTTGCGTTTCCCTCGTAGTTCATCATTGCTGAAGATGGCTCCTGTGGTCTTGTATACGAACACGCTCCCTCAGAGGGCCCACCCATTGTTGCTCTTCTGGATCACATCGTGGAGTATACGTGAGTCCTGCCTCCTCTGTTGTTCCTCAGCTTTGGAGATAGGTTTTAAACCATCTGCTCCCCAAGACCATGCCTCTTCACAGTGCACACCCTAGGAATTTGTTCTGAGGAAGGGTAGTGGTATGCTGATTAGGTACTGCAGTTCTTGTATTTGTAATGAGAATTGAGCAGCCAAGCTACTCTGGTAAGTTTTGCTACTGCTGCCATTCTCAGGGAAATGCACTGTTCAGAGTTAACAGGACTTTTGCCTAGGAGAGGTGTTTCTTTTGGTCAGAAGGCACAGAAAACATTTCATTCATACCGTTCAAAAACACTGTCATGGCACTGAAGAATTTTTCAGCCTTTGACTAGTGTCACAAGGTGTTAGGGAAAAATCTCCTGTGCGTTTCTACCCGGGCTCTGGTGCGCTTAGCTGAGCCTCATGTTAAAGGTCTGGTTAAACACAATCATTTCTCTATGCAGGAAGAGACCTGAGCTGGTAAGATCACCCATGATTCCTCTGCCAATGCCCAAAAAGCTGCGGTTTAACATCACCCCAGAAATCAAGAATGACATAGAGAAGGCAAAGCAGAACCTCAACATGTAAGTACAAGGCAGCGGACAGGTCTGGTGAGTGACTAATTCACATCCCCCTTTGGAACGTACCAGTGGTTTAAATGAGGCTTCCACCGCTGCAGCCAGGGAGTTTTCCCAGTGACTTCCTGTGTCAAGAACATTGAACCTGGCTGAAAAGCACACTAAAGCCACCTGCCAGGAATCAGGTCAGGGCATAACTGCTGATCCATCCCACTTCACTGAGAAAGAGCAAGGCTCTACTGGATCTAACTAGGGATTCTAGAGCATACATACACATGCATGCACCCATCTAACCTGGTGAAGATTTTCAGTAGTGGCCAAAAAACCTCAGCTCCACAGTGCTGCCCAAACAAGTCTGCATGTGACTGATCTCTCTCTATCCATGTGTAGATCAGACCCAAATAGCCTGTTCTCTCTGAGCCTCACGAAAGCAAAGCCCATACCTTTATGTTACAAGAACAAGCAACAGGCAAAAGAACACTTCCTCTTTCTTTCCTTGCAGAATGGTTGAAGACCTGGATGTCAAAGTCATGGTCTTTCATCAATTTGGGAAAACCTTCCCCAAGTCAGAGAAGATAAGTCCCGACGCTTTTATCCAGCTAGCCTTGCAGCTAGCATATTACAGGTAAGACCACCAATAGGTAGCTTCTCGGCATCCTCACCATTGGACTCAAATAGTGAACTTGATAAAGGTGGCACAGACAAGTCTCTGGCAGGCTGCTGTGGCCTGTTTACTAAGTCCCATGTTTTACCTGTGCACTGGGGTTGAACAGCAACTGTCACTTGTGGCAGCTGCCAAACAACAGGTGAGATTAACCCCTCTGTGTGTGTACAGTCGTAGTAAGGAAGCATCAGAGATCAGCTGTCAATGGGACTCACTCACATAAAATCTTCCCCTCAGTTCTTCTGCTTCACAAGAGGCCATTCCTTTCAGGAAAACTCACTTCTGTGACTTTCTTCTCCATCTTCCAGGATGTACGGCCACGCCTGCGCCACATATGAGAGTGCATCGCTAAGGATGTTCCGCCTGGGCCGCACAGACACTATCCGCTCCACTTCTGTGGATTCTCTTAAGTTTGTGCAATCAATGGACAGCCCTGACAAATCGGTGAGGATCTCAGAAGTGGAGCGAAAGGACTCCTCTCCAGAAAAAGGGGAAAGGTGCTTATTTGGCTAACCCTTCATCAGCTGGTTTCAGCTAAGCAGAACTGCACCCAATATGAGGTTGAGCTAAAACACAGCATGGAGTATATAGTTACACACTTTGGGTTTCACTTGGCTTTCTTTTCACATGTATTGAAAGCCTGGGAAACCACATTGAACATTTCTAATCCCACCAAAAAGAAAGATGTCCCTTCTAAAAGTCTGTTTAGCTACTCAAACTAAGTTCTGCTACTGATGGAGAACTTCATTCAGAATGAAGGCAGCCAAACAAAATTATTTAAGAATTAAATCTAGTAAATCTAAAAATTAGTCTAGTATAGACACACAAGGCAGAAATGCCCTCCATTCTAGAGGAACAGCCAAAATGAGGTTTTCCATTCTGCAGAAAAGCTGTTACAGACAGATCTGTGTGTTCTCAGGACCAGGAGAAAGCAGACTTGCTGAGAAGAGCTACCCAGGCCCACAGGGAATACACTGATATGGTGAGTGCCCTCTCTGCAGCTAGAACTGGGTTTTTCCATAGCAAATGAGGGTTCTGGTGAAAGACGAGACCTTAAGAGTTTTTTCTGCGATGTGGCCGCTGTTGCATAGGTCTAACTCTGATCCGACAGTGCTCTAGGCCACGGACTGAACACTTTCTCTCTAGCTAGTGGTTCAAGTGTCCCTTGTGACTGACCTAAAGGCGAGAATCAAATATGAAACAGCTTCACTTCTCACTGTCATTGTTGCTGACAAACGTTGCATGAGGACCCCTTAAACCAGAGGGAGCCCAGAGGCAGGAACTGTAATGCTGGTTCCACTGGTGTGTTTAATTTCACAGTTCTTACAAACAAGACTATTGGTCCTAAAGGCAAGATCTAGTTTCCTTCTAACTTTAAATATGTAGAGATTTTTAGACGCGTTTTCTTTAACCCAAAGCAGCTGATAGTTTCGCTCGCTTGCCTGCTAAGACAGGCTCTCATCTAGTCTTCCTTCCTTACAGGCAATTAGGGGCAATGCAATAGACCGCCACCTCTTAGGCTTGAAGCTTCAAGCTATTGAGGACCTAGTGAGCATGCCTGAACTGTTCATGGACACGGCGTATGCTGTCGCAATGCACTTCAATCTCTCGACCAGCCAGGTAGGACTCATCTGAGCAAAGACAGATGTGTGCTCTCTTTCTTTTCATTGCCTTATCTTCTCCACATTTCTCCTTCATTCCCTTCTGTTAGAAGCTGATCTTCACTAGGGGACAGAAGTTTTTAAGCCTGCTACCAATCCCATAAAGCTGCAGATCTGATCTTACAGCTGCCACAGTCCCTCTCAACCCTGTAAAACACTAGGACAACCAAAGCCAAGATCACCAGAAGTGTGGTGTCTAAATGCAAGTGGTATCAGTTGACTTCAGCTGCCAGAATAGCTTTATATTCATATGCTGTACTGCAGTTCTTACTGATACAGTTCTGCTTGTGAGTTATTACAAGCTTATCTTGGGGAGAAGTACTCCTTTGCAAACGCATAGGAAAACATGTTGCTACCAAGTGGTAGGATCCAGCATGCGTATGGCAGTAGGTGGGTCTGACCAAAAAGGCCCTCTTTTAGAGCATTTTCATGAGACAGCAGTTTCTTTTACTATTGACAGAGCTGTTAGCATTTGATGGCTACATTTCTCTCTGACTGGTTAGAAGTTTTTAATCACATTGTCTCCACAGGTCCCAGCAAAGACAGACTGCGTGATGTGTTTTGGTCCCGTGGTTCCAGATGGCTATGGAATCTGTTACAACCCTATGGATGAACACATCAATTTTGCAATTTCAGCCTTTAACAGCTGTGCCGACACAAATGCAGCCCGCATGGCACACTATCTTGAGAAAGCACTGCTAGACATGAGGATCTTGCTCCAGTCCACTCCCAAATCCAAACTGTAAGAGGCAAACGTGATGCAAAACCCCCAACGAAAGGGACTATCCCTCATGCACTGAAGTTCCCAGTTCCTCGGAAAATGATTGAGAGGATGGCTTCCCCTGACTGGAGCCTAGGAAGGCATCTACCACTTGTTTTCAGCATGAGATTACAGAATGGTCATCTGCAGATATTAGACTCTGTAGCAAGAGGAAACATTGTCTTAAGCCAAAGTACAACTGACTGGTCCTCTCCCATCAACGCAAAGTGCACCTTCCTGTCCTCAAAGAGGACTGAAATAGGGTTTTTATGGAATTTACTGTCAAGGAATATAGAAAGCACAGTCTTTACCAGTATCTAAATCCATTTGGTGAGGAAGGTAGTTCTTCTCCAGGAAAAGCAAGGAATGTTTATTATATGATGGAACTACTGTAAGACCAAGTCTTTTGCAACATCTTTCAAACTTGACTGAAGATTTTTCTGCTGCTCCAGCAAAATGTCACCATTGAACTTTGGCAAGGGGAGAAAGAAGTTCTTAAGTCAGAGCAGATCCAGTCTTGTTAGAGTGCGCTGCACTACTTATCCCAGGCACTCCAACAATTACATGCTTTACAGGCCTGGGAATGTTCCCTTCCCCTCGGACGATGCTGGGATCTCCTTTCTGTTGCACTGACCCTATTAACAACAGAATATCATTTGCTACAAACAAAGGTGTTGTTGTTCTGGGCTTCTTGTTAAGCTTGCTGTTGTGGTCCTAAGCTATGGATCTTTAGGCTAAGCATAAAGCTTTTTCCCCACTAAACTTCTAACATCTGCAGAGATGAGAAGGGATTGCCTATGCATTTAGCAGGACACTTGCTTCCTTGTACCCTTCTTTGGAATTAAGAAAAAGATGCTGACTTTCTGTTTACTAGCCAGAAGGCCACATGCCTAGTCTCCTTCAGGACACACGTGTTAACTCGATCTGGTTTTATACCTTGCTTTCAGAAACAACAGATTTGTTCGTAATGCATTATGCATAAGTTGTGGACAAATAAGAATCACAAACTCCAGAACATACTTCTGTTTCTGGCCCACAGAGTTCAAATCTGTTAGAGCCAAAAGGAAAAACAGCTGCATAATCACCCTTCTTGCACATCCCTCTGCTTTAACAAGGTAGAACATCTTGAAATGCTGGAAGAAAGCTGAGAACACACAGGCACTGTAGACGTTTGTGTGCTGTGGCAGCCATTGTTCCTGAAGTAACAGTACAGCACCTTTTCTTTTCTTACTGCAATGTTATTCACATTTGTGCCAGCTCTATTCTGTGAATGATCTCGTAGTCTTTTCATGTTCAGTTGACACGCTTGAGACAGTAAAAGATTTTATATAAAACATTAACATACAATTGTAGCATAGAAGTTTTCGTAAGCAGAATTCCAAGCTCCTGACTATACTTTTATTTAGTAAAACCATATGGTAATGAAGAATTCTAGTGCTATTTCTGCAACAGGAATTTAATATTTAAATTGCACACCCTTCAAGATGTGGCTGCTGGGACATCACCATAAACAAGAAGCATTAGGAGTCTGATGGCCTGTTTTAACAGGGAAATATTTGATCATAATTGCTACTTTTCTGATCATAGAAGAGCAAGGGACATGATCAAAGTGCCTTGGTGAACATCTGTGAAGAAATTTGCACTAAGCCTGTTTAAAGTAAAAGAAAAAAAATCATTCTGATTTTTGAAAGATACAAGCCAACACTACTGCATTTTTTCCTAAAAGGATGTTATTTCAAGACTTCTATCTTATACCTAAATAAACCTTAAAAAGGAAAATTTAACTGACTCACCTGCACAGCCAGTGATTGTATCAACTGCCACTTTCACATCATCTACATAGATTTAGTTGATCTTTTAGAAGAATCCTGAATGGAGTGAGATAGTCTAAAAAAATAACCAATAGGAGCACTGCAAACCTGCAAGCACACATCCCTGCTCTGTTGACTCTTCTGTATGAATTAGACTGAAAACTGCACAAGGATACTCAGTATTATCAAAGCGTAAGTGATTGTGTAAATACTACATAAAAGACCAAACCTCGCTGGAATAACATCTGGATTTATGGAGCTTTTTACATTGAAAAAAATATTCCGTTTGCCAAAGTAATCCTCCCCCTGTACTGAATCAACCTCTGTTGCTAGGGGATGAGTTAATTTTCCCTGTCTGCAATGCCTTCAACCACTGACGCTACAGTATTGCCGCTTAAGTATTTGAGACTGGCCATTTTCTACTTCTGGCTCAAAGGGTAAGGCTCTCACAGGAAAGTGCCTATTAAAGATTAAGCAGAAGTATGTGCTGCTGTGACTGTATCTCAGAAGACAGGATTGATCTATTCTGGATCTAAATCTGGATATCCCAATAGCTTCAGCAGAGTACAGCTGCAAGAAGCAAGACTATCCTGAAAGAGATACAAGATGCATAAACCAGTTAATATATCCTTAATGAAATATGGAGCTGAAATTCAGATGAATTAAGCTGATTTTTGAAGTGCTTGAAAGGACACTGAAATAATTACAAGCTTTTTCCTTTAGTCTTTTCTTATTGTACAAGTTCCAAAATGTGATGTGCTCCTGATTCGTACATTCTTGATTTTTTCAGTGTCAACTTACTAAATACTATTCTCTTCCCTGTTTCTGACTGTCTGATTGTTTTATCAAGAGATGTTCATTGTCTTAAAGGCACATTAAGTACAAGAAACTTAAGTTCCAGAAAAACTACTGATTTGGAACAAATAATTTAAGAAATTCATAGACTGAAAATATTCAGATAACTCTTGGGGTATGAGTGCAATTTATGACACAGCCTGGTAGTGTTGCATGCTTTGCTGGTTAGCTGTGTTAAATACTGTTTCAGTAGTGTAATCCATGTCATGCAAAGTTTTGAAATGTTCTTTGAATAAAATAAAACATAATAAACAGCTAAGTGCTACAAGAAGGCTTAAATCTCCTTAGAAACTGCAGGTGGTGTGTAACTACCCTTATGGGAGGATGTTTGTGTGGGGACAGCAAGAACAGCGAACCACAGCATTCTGTCACCTTCCTTTTATTGTCTTAGTATCTCCATCCAGCCCCCTCAAGTCCAGGGGAGGAACAGAAAGCATCTGCTTGCAAAGCCACATATTCCAAAGAAAATATTCCATTTCGGAAAACTAGTGGCAGGAGACTTCATACAAGTGTGGGATAGTAAGGCAGAGCTCAAATCTTTTTCCTGCACAGCACCATTTAGTGAAGAAAATCCATGGGATCACTAAGGAATTTCCACTATATCAAGTATTGCAAAGATTTCTGGAAAGGTACAGCAAAAGTAGGCAGAAGATGCAGATTACAAACAACTCACAGAGGAGAGTTTATTACAGTGTCTTACAAGAGCTCTTCTTCTTTTCCCTTATGCCTAAGAATTACTGTAGAAAGCTTGGGTTTGAAGGCAACATGAAGCACAACAACTTTTTACACTATGCCGCTCTCCATGAGGAGATGAAACTTCTTCCCTATGCTCTAGTTCTCAATAGGTGCTTCCACATGTAGTTTTTCCAGCAGTCTGCCGTAACAGCTTGGGAAGCTAGGGAAGTGCTAGCCACTCTTGAAACAACCCCCTCTTTCACCCTTGTCCTTAGGGAAGAGAGTTGTGGTCTCTCTTCTGGCTTTGTAAGTTAACTTACAAGAGATAGAGCAAAATAAATGGTTTTCCAAAAAATAAGGGATTAGTACAGTACCAGCTTTCAAACTGAAATGTATAGTACTGCCATGTCCCATGGCCTATCTGATGTCCTGTCTCATATTAGTAGAGCTGTTCTAAGTCAGATCAAGTGTCCTTGTGAAAGCTGCAAGATGCCTCTTTATTCTGACGCACCTTCAAAGCGGATCCAGTGCTTGGGTCTTTCAAATGTCAACAGGATTGCTCATGTTATGTAAATACTAAACAGTTCTTAAAAAAGATATATATATTTGCTGTAACAACTGGAAACATTTAGTTTACTAACCATAGCTACTTAAACACAGAAATTCAAAACAACCTTCATTCCTCATCTCCTGGACCAGGATCACTGCTTTCTGCAGTTAACACTCTGGTTGTCCAACAGTTTCTACAGCAGCTCCCACTCCATACAAACACACAAACTCCTATGGCAACAGGCACAGATGAAAACTTAAAAAAATGAAAATAATCAAAATGAACAGAAACACATCTCACTTCAAGGAGCTTTATAATGCAGGAGTCTGATTAAAGTGGAGATAGTAAAACAGGCAGCAAGACCGAGATGTGACAGTCATTTTACCTCTGCTCACATGACTGCATCGAAGGCACACTGATGACCAGTTCAGAAGCTGTCCTTTATCTGTGAAAGTTCAAGTCAATTGTGCTTTGAATAAATACTTCTCTGTAGTTACACTTGAACTGCTGCATTATATACTAGAAATACAGAAAGTGTCCATGCACAGCCCTGAAGCACTTTGAGTATAGCCCTTGCCAGGTTAACTCATGGATCACAGAAGTTGTAGGCATCACCAGCACACACAGATGGCAGGCACACTCCCACAGAGAGACAGCACCCAGAGAGCTGACTGGCCAAACGAAGAATCAGAATGGAAGAAGGATGGAAAGTGAAACTTGCTTGTAGGAGTTCAGCATTCAAGGTTACTACTGCAGAACCCCAACCAAGTTGCTGTAGTAACTGGTAGCGGTCTCTGCTAGGATAAGCTCACTACTTGAGTTCACGGCTGGATTCTAAACAGGACTCTTCCAGAAATAATTCAGACAGCAGCTGAGCTAGTTATCAGTCATTTGCATCATTATTCATTTATAGTTGTCACTTTGTTCATTCTTAAAAATCCCTCCCTTAAGCTTTAACAGGAAAAAAAAATCCAGTGCTTAGGACAGAGACTAGCAACTGAATTTTGTAAGGCTTTGGGCTGACTCTTACTGGAGCCCAGCGCTGCTTATAACCACTGGGCTTTCTAGTGCCATCGGTAGCACACTCACTATGACAACAGAAGCTGTACAAATCACAGCAACCCTGAGGTAATAAAAGTATAAAGGAAGAGATGGAATAAACATGAGATATGTATGATAATCTTGCCACCTAGAAGAGATTCTGAGAAAGACACTCTTGCTAATTACACAACAGGAGCAGCAGTGGAAAAAAATAGTCAGTATATTTCAGTTTTTCCATTGTTTTACACACACACTCCCCTTAATGGTATCTGTGCAGGCTTCCCTGCAGAACCATCACTAGTGTTAAAAATCAGATCTTCAGTCTTTCTTTCCATCTGTACAAAGTGCAGTTGGAATTGATTTTAATCTCCCAAACTGGTTGCAGAAAGGAAAGGAAGCCTTCCTCTCCCTTCTGCCTAGGTCACCCCATCCAGTTCTCTTCCCTCCTAAGAAGTTTTTAAAAATTAAAAGCCCTAATTAAGCATGATCAACTTGAGATTAGTTTTGTCATCTTCCAAAAAGAAAAACCCAAACAAAAAGCAAAAACATAACACACAATCAATGCCTCACCCACCCCAAAAACAATAGTTCAATTTAAAAAAATAAATAAATAGTGTGTATATTTCATGCTGAAAAAAAGAAAAGTCACAGAAAGAATTCATTTTTGGTTTTCCCTCCCCCAAACATGACACCAGGCATTTTCTCCCCCCTCCCCTGACGTAGACATGATGGTACATTCCAACCGGCAATGTGCATCTGTGTTGAAAATGAGTTTCTACTCCTGCACGGTCCCACATGCATCAGGGAGCATCCAGCTAGCTGCTAAAGCAGAGCAAAGGCTTTCAGGTTTTGGGTATGGTCCCTGCCTGTTCCTTTGGTCCGTCTGTTAAAAGGCTCCTTGCTGCTCCCAGGTCTCTGCTCTTTTCTGTCTCCATTAAAACGTGCACTCTGGTCCCCAGACTTCCCGAGTCACTGGAGCTTCGTACCCAGCTTGCGCTGTCTGTTTCTGCAAGGGTAACAGAGGGTGGGTCAGAGAGGTGGCCTCAACCCTATCACTGGGTATTGTGGCAAACCAGGGGGCAAGAGATAGCATTAAAGTAAGGCTCTGCTTAGCTTGATGCAAAAATAAAGCTGCCCCCCCACCATACTCTAAAAGGAGATCAGTCCTTCCTACTCTAGAACATCCACCATGTCTTAAGAGCATACAAGCTCCTATACAGATGCAGTATTCTAAACACTTGCAAAAAACATGGGCTAGGGAGCTGAAATTCTATTTAAATGAAACATTCTTTAGCCTCACACTCCCCAACAGACTCGACTTCCAGATGCAGCAGTTAACCCTCTACTTGGTATTTCTTTACTCTGCCCCATTCTACCAGCAGCAGCAATCTACATATCAGAGAATTAATAATTACATCTGACGAGTCAGACCAGCTTCAGCTCTCCCCCCTCAGATCACTTACCTTGCCTCTGCTCTCGTGACTGTGTATTCAAACCACAGGATGTTAGGAATGAGGCTGGTATCTCGGATTAAAAAGAACTCTGAAATTGGCCTGGAAATGGACATGGTGGTGGAAAGGGGGAAATAATTAGACTTTACCACAATTTTGATCAAAATTTTAAATTAAAAAAAAAAAAAAAAGCACAAGACCTGCTCCACACTTAACATTACTATTCTATTACCCTTCAGCATGGGAAAGGGGCTCCTTGTTGATTTAATAAAAAAAAAACCCTCATTTTTCTTTTCCTTATACAATGTTTCCAGACTGTATTACAATTAAATGGCTTTGCAATTTCACTAGGTCATTGGACCTTCATTAAGAAAGGTCTGGCCTGCTTGAAAAGCTTCTCCAGCACTCTGCCACACCTCACAGCTTTAGTAGGGCTTTACAAATCTAACAGTTGCTTAAACTTCCTCTCTCCCCTACCCATATCAGGCAAGGATATATGATCCTTTGTGTATGCACACACAAGAAAACATGGAAGAACAAGTAGGTTACATAACCACACAACAGTCAGTATGCAAACCCAAAGAGAACCCAGGAATTCCCATTTCTAACATCTGTAACTTAGGCAGTTCATAGAAGTTTCAGTGCCCATTTACACTTAAGGCTTGCACAGCTACAACTAAAATTTTAAAGACTTAATTATCTTTATGTTTGTTTTGCTTCAGATGCAAGGTACAATTTTTACACCAACTGATTAAGAAAATTTTCTTTTGCCAGGAAATTCTACTACACCTGTGTAACCAGCTCATTGCAAGGGACTCATTTAATGAGCAAAACAGGAATCCACAAAATGCTGACTTGCAGGAATAAAACCTCCACAGAATAAAGAGACTTACCACGCAGCTATCCTTGGGAAGAGAGGAGTTAATATCTCTTGTGTGAAGGCAAACCAGGCTATGGCCATAATGCTTCCTGCCACACCTCCATATAAGACTTGGCTCCAGGTGTGGTAAAGCAAATAAACCCTGCAGTGGAAGAGAAGAATCACCAGACAGGCTTTAAAACAAGATGCATGACACAAGAGCTGATGTTTCACTGGACCCTCAGACCTTCTGAGCAAGTTATCCTCCAGATGTAAAAGCAAGTATCTTTTTTCATTACACAGCTGGTAAAAAAGTGGGCAAAAACCTGGGAAAAACTGTCTTCCCTGCTACAGCAGTTTCAGCTTAGAGCACTTCCTAGTTTGAGCTTAACTCAATAACCTTCCACATTCTTCTTCATATATCTTAGGATTAGCTGAGGAACTATTACTGTTGGTTCCCACAAGAGACTTTTCCGAAGCCAGTAACAGGACAAGCCCCCTCCAAGCCACCAAAGCTGGGGCTTAAAAGCTTTTAAGAACACAGACAGCATCTTTGTTATGATTTTGCTACTCTCAAATGTGACAGCACGAAGGCTGCACTACCACTGTGATTACAGCTGTTCAGAAAGCTGTATTGCTGGTCTGTTGGTTATTCCTGCACACAAGCTACATGAGTCACGTTCAAAATTCTTTTCATCCATATATCATAAAGCCATTAAGATCATCTTATCTGACCCTCTGCCTAGCACAGGCCACTGGATTTCCTCAAATTAATTTTTATTTGAATTAGACCATATATCTCTTATGAAATTGTCCTGTCAAAAATTTAAAAATAACCAGTAATAAGGAGTCAGCTCTATCGTACAGTCAACTGTGCCAACAGGTAATTAGTGTCTGTGGAAAACATGGCCTTATTTCTAGCTTGAATTTGTCTGGTTTCCAATCACTGGAGCTTATTTTATATGTGTTTATATATATATTTTAATCTACTAAAGGGAAAAAATCATTATCAAAGTTTCATTTTCTTTATTCATCTTCATACAACTAAATCTTGCAAGTCAAACAGCTATAAATGTTTTTATTAACTAATGCTCAAGCAAAACAATCAGTTTGATCAACTGTAGCAATCCACATGCTGCAGATGCTGGTGTGCCAAGGCATGGTGTAATGCTTTCATAATTAGTGCTGGAAAGAGGGCGAGGCAGTGAGGCTAGAGCATGGCGATGGAGCCAATGGGGAATTGGTACAAGCTCAGCTGATCTTGGGTTTTATAAATACTTCTGTGAAGCACCACACATGTAGCATCTTTGCTTATTTGAAGGGTCTCATGGCAACCCAGCAGCTTCCACAAAGCTCTGACTTGTACAATGCAGTCATCAAGAATTAGATCGGAAATGCAGGATAAGGAACGACAGGTCTGCTGGCTGTTAAAGGCCACAGGACTGTATGAGAGCATAAGACAAACAATTGCTCCATACCTACTATATGAGACTAGCAAAGCCACTGTGACGAGGCAGATGGACAGCACATGTCGCCATAGTAAATCCAGAAACCTCGCATTGTTTGTTTGGTGCATTCTGAAAGAGATGGAGAGCCATTAGCACAGTGGCAGGGAGCTGAGCAGTCCTTATCTCTGTTCTCACTAACTCTGAAACCCTAGGAAAGCTCTACTCCAGTGGGGTCATGGGAAGCTCGATACCATGCCAGCAGCAATCTGTCCCACTGGCAGCAGTTAAAGAGAAGCCAGAAAGCCATACTTCTCTCTCTCCAACTGTTAACAGGGATTGCTGTGATGGAAGGCAGAATGCTCACAATTACTGCAACTGATGTGAAGGGCACATGCTGAGCATATGCAACAGGGAGCCAAGACATCAGAGTCCCTCCATCATCCACAAAGCTAGGAAGAACTGTGAGTTTTGTCTTCCTCCACATGTGGAGCCACAAGACAGAGCCATGCCCCAGCGAGAACTTCAGAAAAGCACAGCACAGCATATAAAACCAGTACTTGGTAAGGGAGATGAACTAAAAGGTCATGCAAGTGGGCAACAGCTATTACCTAAAAGATTGCAGACAACCCCACTGACAAAACTGAGTAGACACATGAGAAAGCAGCTCTTCTTTCCTCCTCCCTTTTCCCCCCCTCTTCCCTCACACTGGTGGGTCATTATGACTTAGAAAAAGCAAATCAGGAGACCTGTACCCAGATAGGCATAGGAGGCCCACCCATACCCTTCAGTTTTCAGCAATGGTAACTACAGTCCTGCATTCAGATTGAGAGAGACATGCTTCATCCACCCTAGCCACAGAAAATTGTGCAGTTCTTCAGATTTAATTCAAAAGGCACTTAAGAGGCACACAGTAGGGGAGCCATCTATTTGAGGTGTTTCAACATATTAACAGCCAAAACCTGACATTGATTTTTTTACCTTAAATAAAGGAACAGAAAGGAATAGACAGAGAAAAACCACATGAATTGGGAGTGGCTGGACGGCATCCCATATTTTGTGGTCACTGTTGAATGGGCTTCTGGGAAGAGAAGAAGAAAGAGTATGGTCAAGGTCTACTCTGTACATAGCAGCTGGAACGCGCTCCAGATGTGAAGCCAGACCACTCTGCTGAAGTATGTGCACATGAGTTCACAGGACACGTCTCTGCTCAGATGGCTCTGCCAGCCTCCTTACTCCCAAACATCCAAAGCCAACATGAGGCAAAGGGGAAAACACCCTCTAACCCCCCCACAGTTAGCATTCCACTCAAATCTCAAACACCACCACGACACCAATGTGCCATACTATACCTTCGCAGGGCCGAGGCTCCCGGATTACATTTTTTATTAACCAGTTCACTCCCTCGTTGAATGCCAGCCCTCCCAAGAAAGAGATCTGTGAAGGCAAGACAACTGTGTCATCCTATCTAAAATATCCATCTGCTTACCAGGCTCTGTTGACAAAACCCCAAACGATATGTTTCTGATTTTATTTTTTGACTACTAGAGTTAAAACTAATAGCTTCAAAATTCTCTACCTGAGGAAGAAAAGCATTTATTTTTCAGCTCACTTTGTATTTGGCAACACATTGTCCATATACAGCTTTTCAGCAGATGATACACAGAAAGAGGCAAAAACGGCACTGTAGAGCAATTCTGTTAGCATTCTTCCACCAGCAAGTGTAGAAAGTGACGTTTTTTAACAGGGCAGGTTTTAAGGGATTGTCTTTCCCCAATGACCAACAGGGGGAGTGCACACACTGTTATTTGGGTAAATAGCTTAAAAAAAGTGACTTTTTAGGCCTTCTCGCTCTTTCCTCTACAAATATTTTCATCTTGAAGTTGCTGTCTTCAGTCTAAAATGAAATCACATTCTGGACTGAGCCAGATTGGTAGTATTTATTTTTATTCTTTAATTCCATAGTCCATACATCTCCCCTAAATTAGTCCTGCTGCTGTGATCAAATTTCCAGCTGGTGATGATACTCTGCTTCCTTAACACTCAGTCCCATTCCAGATGATGAAGCAATTTTTCACTCTATGTCCTGAGCTACGGGTCAGCTAGCATCTCTCTCCAGCTCAGTGGTGACTTCCCACATAAAGAACTGGGAGTCAGCCTCAACGCTTGCCTTGTAACCAGCACCTAACAAGCCTCTGTGTTCAAAAACCTGTGAATTTGTGCAATAGTTACTGTAGCTTATTCTCCCTTCTGGGAGAAAGGGAAACCTTTGGATTGCCAAAACTTAACAGCTGCCTCTCCTAGCTATCATCAGCTTAGTAACCTAGAAGTCCCATTCCCAGGTCTCTTGAGCCGCTGGTTCCCATGACACCATGGCCCTATATTAGAAATCTGCTGCCAAAATCCTCTCACTGGCCCCATCTTATCTGTTCACTGAGGACAATTGTTACAAGAGGTTTATACCTCCTAATGAGAATTTATCCATGACACTGATTCCCAACTACCTGTCAGAGCAGACAGAAAGCATTATGTATTATAAAAAAAAAAAAAAAAGTCCCTTGTTGGTCATTTAGGCAGAAACAAGAGTCTCTTCTGTCCCTGATATTTGATGCACAGCTGGGAATCAGCCCTTAGAGACAGATCTCCTCCCTTAGGATTCCGTAGGTTTTATTTCATATCCCATTTTCTGCCTCAGTACTGTTCAAGGAAAGCACATCCTACTGAGTTACACACACCACCCTCCTGCATATGCTGCCCATCTTGCAGGATCCTACTAGTGCTATCGACCTACTGGATCTTGGGAGTGTTCCTGCTCTGCAACAGCATTCCTTAGTTCCTCAGGCATCTCCCTCGATGTTTTTGGACAGATAGTGCCCAAAACATACCAGAGAGTAACAGAGAAGTCAGCAAAGGCTAAGCAGTCTTTTAACCTGGTACAGGTGATAAGTGTCTCCTGCTGTTCTTTGACAGGAAGATCACTTTACCCTAAGCTTGATCTTTAAAGACCGAAAAAGAAGTGTGAATTCAGGAGCACCAGGTGACAAAGGAAAAGACTTCTGTCATAAGGAGAAGCTGGGGAGAGAAGGACTCACCGTGTGAAGCTCTCTCTTGAATATGATGAGTGTTACAAAGCCAACAATAATGAATATTGGACCGAGACTCAAATAAGCTAAAAGCTGACCAGAGAAATCACCTAGGGAAACAAACAAGAGAAACAAATCAGTTTGAACATCACAGGTACCTGACCTGCCACCAAAGTGTGGGTCAGTTGGTGCTCTGAATCACTGCGAGCAGAGGGGCAAACTCAGCACGGCAGCAAGGCTCCATTTTGCAGGCTGATACTGCTGCTACCAGCCCAAGAGGAGCAGAGGCAAGGAAGACAGCAGCGCTTACAAGCAGGTTCAAAAGCAGGGATGAGAGGAGCCTGGCATCGTTCAGCAGAGATTACTGCCAGCCAATTTACAACAATGACCATGGGTGTGGGCCCAGAGTTGCTTTAATCCAACATAAGCACAGGCTGCCGCAAAAGAGACAGCGTCTTTCCCTCTCCCTCATTCATATTGCCTCCCTGTGCCAGCAATTACCAGCAAACACTCCCTAAACGAATCCTTTCCCACTCCCTTACTAAAATGGGTTAGTTTTCAGCTGGATCAGCTCCCTAATCTGCCTCACCATGTGTCTGCATGAACACTAGCATTAGCAAAATGAGGAGGAAATAAATAGCTAAACATAGCGGGAGATAAATGGAGGGGGAAAAAAAAAAAAAAAAGAGACACTGCTTTTTAACCAGTAGCCTACTTGTATCACACAGAAGTGACTTTGGGCCTCCACCCCAAACAGTAACAGTCTAGTTATCCCCCAGGAAGAATTGGGGAGCAGCAATGGGACCTCACAAGAGGTCATAAGGTGCCTCAAAACCTTTATCCTGAACTATCACAAGAGTAGGCAAACAACAGTAAAGACCAGCTATGTATTTTTGATCTAAAATCTCTTGCCTCTGTTCCCTGAAAAAGGACACATACAAAAGTATCTGGAGAGAAGATATCAGCATAAATTCTGACAAAACAAAAAAATCAGACTAATTTTGCTCCAAGATAAGCAATTTACATCAGGAGAGCGAGAACCATCTACCAGAGAATTTTTAAAGACAGTAGTCACTACAAAAATGCTGTATGAACCCCGTGAGCAACTTAAGAGATAGTCTACTTTCTATATGGGTTCTCAGAGACTAGATCTTCTCCATCCCATTGCTGAACACAAAAGAATCAGCCCCCACATAAATTTATCCTTCCTCCCTCTTCTCAAAAGGAAACAGGATGCCTCTGCAAGGCTGAGCATTGGACTCATTCCTAGATCAATTCCACTGCAAGATACTGAGTCTCCCCAGCCCACACACGCACATTTTAAAACAGCACTTGGCAAAATGGACTTTAACCTCAGCCTCTGAATACTGGAACTGATAAAAAAAAAAGTTATTGCACTGCTACAAAGTTCACGCTGCTGATGTTATTGCCACATAGTTGTGATTACATCAGGTAAAGTGCACAGATCCCTCTTGAATTTCAGACTCTGGGTTAGATTTGGGAACCAGCAACATCATCAGCAAGGATCACTTGCAGGAGTTTTAGTTTGCAACACCAGTGAAATTAGGAAGTGTTGGAGGACAAAACCCCCAAGAATACTGGGTTTTCACTGGAGCGAGGTTCTATTTTTGTCTTTAACCTGAAAAGCATTAGAAGACATTGAATTTGAAACTTTTCTTGCATGATATGGCAGATTTGCCTTGCATTAGGTGGGTTCCAAATGCTCCCAAAGCAGAAAAGCAATGTGGACGTAAGTGACAATATCAGTTCCCTGGCAATAAAGAATCAAGCCTCCTATGGTTTTACATAAATCACAAACTCAACAAAATGAATCCTGTCTTAAATGATGAGGGAATTCATGAGACAAGCCACCAGAGAATGAAAACTACCCTGAAAGCCTTAGGAATACTTTCCAATAGTCTCAATTCCAGTGTCACCAACTGAAGATAGCTAATCATCAAGGAATCACCATGTTTCAGATCATTCACTCTGTTAATCCATGGTATGTACAGGCTTAGCACTTCAAGACTAAAAGCCGTTAATTTTGTCAAGTAGAAACCAAACCAGATTATCTTCTCAAGGGGATTCTATTTCTTGTGCATATGGTGGAAGAATACTTAAAGAAGCAGTCTTTTAATATAAACAGCATCAGCAGTATCAAACTCAAGCTTCTTCATTATGTTATATGATAACATACCAAATAAATCAAGCCACCCAGACTTCACCAGCACACAACCCACATTTAAACCTGAGACAGAAAACCAGATGCTGCCTGCAGGCAGAGTACCAAGTCCTTTACTCAGACAATCTTACAAACACAATAGTTTCCCAAATATTTCAACTGTCCATTTAAAATAGAACAGAGATAACATTAATAATATTTCATATTACTGTGGCTAACAGCAATCAAACAGAATCACATTTTTAGCTGCTTTTTCTAGGGGAGGAAGCAAAAAAATAGCTGTGCACTAACTGAAGGCAGCACTTTTGCTATGTCCTGGGAGCTACACCAGGAACTCACTAATGCCACCATAAACATACTCACTAGATTAGCAGTTCAAGGCAGAGCTGCACTAACAACACCAGCTCTGAAATGATTGGAAATCCTCAGTGAAGGCGGCAAAGCAAGCTCTGAGAGAAAGGCCAGCGCTGATCACCGCACAGTGCTCCCGGGGCCTCAGAGCGTGATTACTTGTGTCACTCCTATCTACTCTCACGCTCCAGTGCGCTCGGAGACTTATTCCCAGGGAAAGGGGACTTGCAGTAGAGCTGACAGTTTGAATTTTAAAGCAATTCCTCCAACCAGTAAGGACAGAGACAAAACCTCTGGAAAAATGCAAAAGGAAAATCTATTTAATATATAGCTTGGGTTTTGTTTTGTTTAAAATTCTGCTTTTTTAAAGTCCAGCCTTCCCTGGATATCATCTGAGACTCCAGATGCAAAAATAAAGAACCCAACTAGCTCATTTTTAGGCACCCAAGAGTTAAATAGGTGAAACACTATACATAGCTCAGAAGCATGCTATTTTTTCAGCCTTCATTCAGCATCTACTCCTGCTCCAATTCAACATTTTACCCCGCATTCTTTCAGTGGAAATATCCAAGCTTTACCACATTAGCTTAACCTGTATATAATGCAAAAATGTGAATCAACAGCACTTTAACCACATCCTACCGCAAGATCTAGCTTTGCCACCGTCACCACTGCTTCCTACTGAAGCATCTATTTGTGGCACTGCTGCTACTTGTATGTTCAACTAAATGCATGTGTGCAAGCTGCACAGACAACATGCAATGTATGTGTGTCACATGCATTTACACCACTAAATATTCATGATGGATCGTCATTGCCTCTATCCTGGTATCACAAGCTGGGGGACAGAAAAAAAATCTTCAGGAAGCTTTAAATTATGGCATAAGAGGCACGCATCAGACACAAAACTTCTGCAGGAAGATTAAACATAAAACCCCACACTGAAGTAGCCAAACAACTAAGTGCTATCTGCTTCTTTCAACAGGTATTACTTAGGTATGAAGTGAGCCCTGACTGGCAAGCTATCACCCTAAACTGAAATCACAGCAAGGATTATCAGAACAAACATTCCTATAGGAGCAACACGTGCTGATACTGAACAGCAACAAGAACTGCTGAGCCAAAGTACACACACAGCATGAGCACCTTTGCTCTGATGGACCTTTTCACCGATGGGTTGATTCTGCATGCTTGCCCCTCCAACTCTGCCTGACTGTAGTAAACACCCTTCACAACTAAGAAAACAGGAAGATTCTCTGTCATTCTGCAGAGAAGGGGTTTGGCATGCCAGGTTTCTCTCCTTAAAGAGTCTGTCCAATGTGAAAAGAGGAGGTCCAGAAAGTCCCAGAGCTTTAAGAATCCCAGCTGCACCAAAGAGGAAGTTTGGGGTTTTTTTTCTTTTCTCCAAATAATAATAAAAAACCCAAACAAACCAGGAACTCAACATTTCTCCAGTGAAACTCACCCTACAGACAGGAAGTCCCTGAAGATGAGTTTTAAGTCTGCAACAAAGTCATCCCATGCAAAGCAATGTATATGGGGAAAAAACAACCCTAATTATACACACAACATGACAGGATTTAATTTAGTTGTTATCAAACAAGAAACCCTCAGGCTTAGAGTGAGCCAATACCTTCATAGTAGTATCCAATGCTCTGCAGCAGTCGAAAAAGGCAAGAACATCATTTTTAAGAGCAAAACAAGTTACTGTTACAACACTACGAAAATTTATTACGCGATTCTGCTGTCACCATCTAAAAAGGGATAGTAAACACAGAAAAGGCAAATAGGAAGGGGACAGAGAACAAGAATGAAACAGTAGCCACTCAGAAAATATCAAATAACTCAGATTTTCAGCTGAAAAAGGAAAACAGAGGATACAACACTTCTATAAAGTCATGAATGATATGGAGAAAGGGACAGCAAACACTTGTTACCTCTCACTGCACATGAGAGAGTGCGTTTGATGAAATTACTGAGCAGTGGACTTAAAAGCAAAAAAGAAACAACAACCACATTAAATTACAAAGCTCAGTGCCAAAGATACTGTGAGATCCAAAGCGGAAATGGGTTCAAAGAGCAATTAGACATATCAGAGTATAGCTTTTATATATCCATCAAAGGACTTAACAATCCTGATGTGATCACCAGCTGATTACTTGAAAGACACACAGAAGAAGGATTATTCCTGCCTACCTGCCAGCAACCCAACACTATGCCAGATCATTCCTTGGTCTCACCAAAGTACAGCTGCTGATACGAAAAGCTCCAGGACCACACATTTCTGAAAGCGCTATAAGGATGATATTTTTAAAGACTGTCTTCTTCAGCATCATGCTTTAACACTCTGTCAAGTAACGCTGCCATTGTTGGGTTCTTCTCCCTATGTTTGATCTTGACATTTAATACGGGTAGTATTTCACTTAGGTCTCCAAGATCCCATTACTCACCCCAGTCTGCAGCTGACTACCACAGCGTTTATCTGCTGGTGTTCATTTGATCTCGCTCAAAGTTGACATCGCAGAAAACCCTGCAGAACTGAGCAGCCATGCAAGCAGTAAGGACGGGTGTTTGGTGTTTTGCACTGTGTCCAAATTATACCACTACTGATAAAGGAACAATAGATAAAGTCAGGGAGGACTAGCACCCTTCTGGAGACACCTCTCCACAATTACAAGCAGAAGCCCAGTATCGACTTCATCTGCCAGACAGAAATCAGCAGTGACTGCCTTTCACCTGGTTACAGCAAGAGGGACTACCACTCTTGGCAGATGAAAGCTGGTATGACAGCAGTTCTGCACTAGAAGCCTTTAAAGACACAAGATTTTAGAAGCCAGTTGCCACAGTGGCTCAGCACGCTGTACTCCAAGCCAGCAGCCTCTTGGGTGGGCCAAAAGCAAAATGCAATGTATGCCACACAACAGTGTATGACATCCCAAGACAGCTCAATAACTTATTTTGGTAAAAGCAGGATCTATTTCTCATTCTGACCCCTCTCTATCAGCACAAGACTACATTAACTCCGTTGTGCTGAGTGTACTGCCAACATCACTATTTCATAAATATACATTATCTAGCAGCTTTATGGACCTTGATTGAAGCTGTACACAGAACATAAACAGCTTTCAAAATAAAGTTAGAGCACTTTTCCCCAAAGCCAGGTAAAAGTATCAGACCTACCATCTTATTGCAACTCATTTTACTAAACCAAAATAAATTAAGAAACTTTTGTACCTCCAGCTATTTCAATGTTTTAGTCCTTTGTCTCCACTTTATAGGCTTCCATAATTACATGTTTTATCCAAGACAAACATAGTATTCATCCCCTCAGTACATAACCCTAATCTCAGTGGCGATTTACCCCCTCCACACAATCATCTGCTCCATTTGCCCATATAAAAGCACTCAATGCAGAGAGAAAATAATCACATTACGTCACATTCTTGAAGATCTGACAGATAACTCTTGTGCAGCAATTGCAACCAACTTCATTTCCCAAACCTATCCAACAAATAGTGCACAGGCTCTGTGTATACTGCCAGGTTCAGATAAGAAAATAAGATGCAAAGATGAACGTATAGGTACTACTGAAAAGATTATTCCCCCATCTCACTCAAACTGTCACATTAATGTATTTGAGAAGGGGGATGGCATAAGAATGTACAGTATGAAGGAAAATGTAAGACAGAAGAGGAAATGCCAATCTTTCACATAAAGTATCACAGAAAACCACAAAAGTCATACGGGGGCGGGGGGGGATAATGTATTTCCAGCACAAAACTTTTCAGTGTTGTCACATTTCAAGTCTTCCGGTGAAGAGGGTACTTTCAACCCAGAAGATCCCTAAGCACTTTAGAAGCTTTAGGTATTGCACTACTGAGAGGAGCTTTCATCAGGAACTAAAAATCCATCTACTGAAATAGGACATATAGCAACACTTTATGGCAAGTTAGGGACTTGCTAGGAGAACCAGCAATATTGAGATAAGTGTTAACATCAAATTTGGATTTTGACCAGATTGTCAATACTAACGCTCTGACACTTCACACCCAGATTTTTCTTTTATCTTTGATTACAACAAGCAGCTAAAAAAAAAAATATAGCTTTTCTATCTCACCCAAAACCAGCCCAGCACAAAGCACCTGAAGAGCTCCTCAAGACCACAGTTACTAATGAGACAGTGCTTAGACAGCCACTATCTGAATACAGGCCCATTTGCTCTTGCACACTGATAGATCAGGGATTCATCCTACCACAATGTGGGCCAGGCTGCTGGCCACAGGGACACAGCACAAGACCTTTGTGGATCATATCACTGCCCCAGCTGGAACAGCCCACCATGCACAGAGGTACCCATCGCTTCTCACCACTGACTGAGCCCAAACCCACCTCGCCATGAACTGACCTACAGGAAGCCCTACGCCTGTTGTCCTCCGGGTATTTCCACAGCACCGCCTGACTAAAACCACAACAGCGGGACCCATTCCCACCACAGCCACAAAAGCTGCCCAGCAGCCAAGCTCACCTGAGGGACAGGGCCTCCCTGCCACAGCATGGCTCCCTGGGATGCCACGAGGGAACACCAGGGCCAGCTGGCCCTGCGATACACCAAGTCAGACTTCCAGCATCAACCCAGACAGCCCACAGCAGGGCAGGGAGGGGATGCCCAGCCCCGCCATGCCGCTGTGGGGTAGCACCGGGGCTGTGGAGAGCAGGCCCGCACCTCGAGGCCCAGGGGCAGCCACACATGGCCAGGCATGTCTGGGGGCTGCAGAGGGGGGGCGAGGCAACGGTGGGGAAAGGGGAGGGTGACAAGGGAGGAGAGGCTCGGCCCCAGGGCCCCACGGCTCCGGGACGGGGCCGCGCCCCGGCCCCCCTCTCCCGGTCCCCTTCACCGCCTGGGGCTCAGCAGCCCCCCTGGAGCACGGCGCCCCGCCAAGGCGCATGCGCAGCGCCGAGTCCCCCCTCGGCTCACTATCCGGCAGCGAGTCCCACCGCCCCCAGCGCGCAAGCGCGCCTCGTCGCCTCAGGGCGGCCGCTCAATGGCTCACTATTTTGCAGCTGCCAGCCCGGCCCTCAGGGGTGCCGTGGAGCGGCGGGCGGAGCCCGTCCAGGAGAGCGGCGCGGCGGCCGCCCCGGAGGCCGGGCAAGGGCGAAGCGGAGCTTTACCTGCGGGATACTCGACGTGAGTGAGGGAGACCGGCCGCCACGGAGCAGGGAGCGAGCACTCTCCGACTGCGGCCATCTTACCCGGATACCGGGCCGGGCCACCACGGCCAATCGGAGCGCACTTAAGGGGCGGTGCGACCAATGGGCGGGGGCGCGGAAAGCGGCGGCCCAATGACGCCGCGCGGCAGGTGAGGCGCCGGCCAACCCACAGCCACCCAATTAAAAATCCAACCCGGCGAGCAGCAGAGCCAATAGCCTGCTACCATCGATGTCCAATAGGAGGAGGACGCAGGTAGCGGAAAAAGCCAATCGAAAGAAAGGCGGGTGTCATTACCTTTAGTCATTGGCGAAAGGAGCGATGCAGATTAGCCAATCACCAGCTTCTATTGCCGCCAGCTCTTATCCAATCAGCTGCGGCGCTGGGGCGGCTGGCCTGGGGGGCTGAAGAAGGGGCTTGTCGGTGCCGTTGCGGTTAAAATGGCTTCTCCTGCTCCCCCGCCGGCCCGCCTGCGGGGACGGCCTGGGCGCCCCGCTCTGGGGCCGCGCCGGGCCGGGGAAGCAGTGCCTGTGGGAGGACACCCCCTAACCACCTCCCTGCTCCCGCCCCAGCGCCTCACGGCCTCCTGCTGTGGTGCTCGTAGTCCCTGCCGCCATGGGCCGGCCGGGGCCTGGAGAGGGGCGGTTTAGGGCTGGCACCTGAGGAGATGCTTCCTCCTCACTGTCACTGAATAAAGCCCAAACCGTCCTGCTCTCATGTCACCTTATTCAAGGGTGAAAAAGGTGTGGTTTTAAAAAGGAATCTTTCATTTTATAAATAGCACTACTACAGATACTACTGTCTAACAATTATTTCACTAGCCTAAGCATAACATTTCTACTTGCCCCTGCACAGGGGTGATTAAGTGACAAAGACTAACCTCTGCTGAAAAAATTTATTTTTGCTTTTTTTTTTTTTTTTAAATTAACACTAGGAAGAGGATGGATTTTTATAGCCACATCTCCTTTACAGCTCTGTAAAGGACCAGCTGCTCCTGTGCAAATATGCAGATGTGAAAATAAAGCATGAAGTAAAACCCTTGCAGAATGTCAAGAGCTATCAGGATACTGCTGTTGATACTCCACCTATCTTTTAAAAGGTACTGCAAAGGCCAGGCAACAGCTGGTCCAGGTAATACCCTTTTATTTTCTTCCTCAAATACCTTTGACTATTGAAATCTCCCACTTTGAAGACCAATCTGAAATGAATGTTCCCATGTGTGACCCCAGAGAATAATACTTACCTGGGAAGCCTGAGGGAAAAAAGCAGAACACAATGCAGCACTTCAAAAGCGTGATATGCAGGCAGCCTTACACAGAAGAGCTTGTAGAAGACAAATACACCTTCACACCAAACCACCAAAGTTAATTACATTTGTAAAAACTAAAACAGAAAAATAAATATGCAAGAGCAGCGCAGGAAGCGATAGACATAGACAAGGGGTTGCCTTTAATTTTTGTACGTCAGGAAAGCACATGGACTAGGATTTCTATCCCTTAACATGTTCACCTTAAAGAGATTTCAGAACAGGGAGAAAACTCCTTTTCCTACAGTTGTAATATACTTGTTTTCAGATAGCAATTCTAATTATATCCCATTAATTTCAACAGGCTCTTCAAAGCTGACACTCTTCCTGGCATTGCAAGAAGAAAAATAGCATTAAAGTCTCATTAGTTGGAAAGAAAGAGCAAATATTTACTGCAGAAGTTCAGTTCATTACAGAAGACTGCTACAAGGTAGCATGAGTGATTTACTGCTTTCATTATTCAAGTTAAATAAATCTCCTCCTTTCCAAGCTATTGAATATAGACTTATGCTGGCAGAGTGGATTACATTTGATCTATGTACCATGACAAGTACTGAAAATTGTGGGCTTCATTGCTATATTCACCCACTCCTTCCTGAACAGAAGAAGAAAGTGTCAATACAGAGAGCAGCCTTTGCTCTGTTCCTTCAGCATAAGAAAGCACAAAGCTGCTCTGGAGATGTAATGAGTATACAGTCTGATACCATGGAAACCAAGATAAACTCCTTTTAACTCTTTCCACTAACCTTCAGGGTGTGGCATGAGACAAAAATTTTCCTATTCATGAACATTTTATTTGCCTATATCATAGTTCATGACAGGCTTGCATTAATGCCAGCCGAGGCTTATTTTTTTATTTTTAAGCATATGAATGAAATCTTAATCACTGTGGAAGCAAACAGCCTATCTGATTCAATCTGGTTTCTGTATCATTTGAAAATGAAAGTATTTAAACATACTGTTAGTACTTGAGAAAAATGAAAAGATGAGCTTCCTGCATTGCTCAGCAGATGGGCATCTCTGATACCAACCCACAGGCTTTACTCTGGGTTTCTTTCACATAATTTGGGAGGCTGATAAGTATGTTACGAGAACTTGGACAAGGTTTAAAAGATTCTGCTCCTTACTGGGATTTGTTATCGCTTTATCACAGTCTGCTAGCCTCCCCACACCACACCCAAACACAATCAAACCACCACAGAAAAAGAAAAATCTGAAAAATTAAACCCCACAGTTTTCAGCCACTGCTGAAAGTCCAAGTTGCCTGGTGTATTTTATAGCCTGCTCCATCTACGGACTTGTCTTCAGTAGAACCAGGAAGACTCCCCACACAAACAAAACCCTTAAGTTTATTTGCTGCAAGTTTAGCATTTTGACTTTAGTAAGAGCAAGCTTTGTTTTATACCACCACTCTAGCACCAGAGGTGTCACCACAACTGTCACCTAAATCAGAAACCAAAGACTTGAGTTTCTGACAAGTTTTGCCAGGAAGTTTAGAAACAAAAAAACACAATAATGAAGGAAAGTTTTATTTGACTTGTAATGCCCACATCCTAAGATTAAAGGTATTAAAAAAAAAAATAGCTGCAAAGAAAAAAAAGAAAGCAGCAAAACAAGAACAGATTTTTACACCTTTAGGAAATCAAGAAAAAATAGGCACAAGTTTACATTCATTAGTTTCAGATATGGTAGAGGAATGTTCTACTTGAAGAGGGGTAAATAAAATCCTGCTTTCCCACCTCCATATATGAGACAACACAAGTCATGCTCTTCAAAGCCACACTGATCTCACAGATACAAGACAGATTTTCCCTTGCATTTTTTTATTACTGTATTTGTGCTTTAAAAGATTATAAAGACCCTCCTAGAGCCATTTAGTGTAGTCTCTATATACATACTAAAGTACTCAGTACGTACTTTAACCACTGGTGAAGCTTGTTACAACTTTTACATAAAAATTGAAAGTCATGCATATTTGAAATTCTGTTTAAGCATCAGAAACTATTGAAGGATTTTGTTTCATAGCTGCTAAGCCATTTTAAATCCCCATCCGTGTTAAAATCTTACAAGTGTCAGCCCAGAATGATTTAACCCCTTGAGAATAAGGCTTCATTTTAAAAGAGGCAAATATCTTATCTCTAGAGATTCTACCTGAATATGTATCTCATCTGCTACTAATACTGAAGAATTTCTCTGAGTGCCATTCAGAGGCTGCAAACACCTTTCTTCTGTCTTTCCTCTCAAGCTACGCTGGGACTGGGAAGGGAGAAAGAGCAGCAATGAAATAGCACGGCAAAACAGGGTGTAAAGAAGTTTAACGTCCTCCCCAGTAAGGAGAAAATCAGTTTGTCTCAGCTTCTGCAGGAGCAAGGTAGTGTTGGCAGGTGGAGGGGGAGAACTCAACCTTCAAGAAGCTGTGGATTTTCTCAAGGAAGATCCCTCTTTACCTTCCCTCGGAGGACAGTGTACCCCATTTACAATAACGGCTAAGGAAGAGCATAAAGCTGTAATAAAACGGGGTTTTTTCCATTTGATTGATTAGGAATTTACAATTTCTTAGCTTCACAGTGCAAGTTAGTGTTTGCTTCATGGGGACCCTGTTTCAGTATCCTCTCCCACCAGGATGCGAAAAGACCAAAATCAGCAGCCGGTGTTCTTGTCCGTACACAAAGCAGGCACGCAGACCAAGCACTGAGGCCAAAAGACACTCAAAATAGTAAATAAATACACATAAAACAACTCTAAAAATCTGAAATTAACAGCATTGATTGTATAGAATTACAATCCATCTTATTACATTAATCTTCACATTTTAGCATCTTTTTAACCACTACACAAAGCTGCTGAAGTTACTCCTTCTTCTAAACCAGCCATACAAGAGCACAAAGGACTATAAACTTTTTTTTTGGCAAAGTAACTTGCTTTCAGAATATAACGTACGTTTGAATCACAGTTTACATGTAGCAGGTGTGCCATACTAATACAACATCCTCTGTTTCTTCTCTCACTGCACGCTGCCAGAAGCAAGACCTCAGAGCCCTTTCCTAGTTTCAATTGCTGTCTCTTAAATCCTTCTCATAACAGTTTATTTCATGCAGCCCCACTTGGGTCAGCTGCTCTGCACTTCTGCCTCAGCACTGTCTTATTTATTGCATTAATCTGGGCTTCAGGATAAGCCACATCAGTCTGATGTGCTTATACAGCAACAGATGTTGTATGCTCTACACTTACCCTCTTGCAAGCATCTCAGGAGCATTTATCTGCTCCTTTTACATCCTCCTGTTTACTTTTTCCCTGCTTGCTTCCTTCCTGCTTTTACCAGCAGAATCCATGAGATAACTGAAGAGGAAGAAAGAAGACATTTGTATTCTCCAAGCCCATGTACTGACTTTCCACTCGCATGGAAACTCCAGATTCTTACTATTTTTTTTTTTCCTCGTTGCAAAAATATGGCTAGTTAAGACCTGTGCCTTTTACCTGGAACAGACAGAAGGGATAGTCAGTCTGGAGAAAAAAAACAAAACAGTGAAGCCTGTGTTTTTGTGAGTGTCCTCATTTTCTTCTCCCTGAAGATCTCCTCATTCTGAGGCTGGGGCTTGGAGCCATACGTGGACTGAATCAGGAGAAAGCACAGGCTGGACCCTCAGCCTTCACCTGTGGCATTGCACCCACAGAGGACCTGGCAAATCACTGCAAACCTCACACAAAAGCCAGGACTGCCTCAAGTCCAGCACACTCCACTGCCACTATCCTGCCCTATATCCAACTCTGCACATGTCCCAAAGCGACCAGATTCCAGGTGCCAGCTGTGCAGTCAGGATCACACTATTTGAGAAGAGCCTGTCCCGGCACGACAAGGTCATACATACACACGCATTTGAGCTATACCCACAACTACACTGTTTCTTAGGATTGACAGACTATAAAGAGTCATTTCCTCTCTAGCAACTTGATCCCAGCTCTCCAGCTATCTGCACACATAACCCCTTTCGTACATCACATCCAACACCTCTTACTACCTTGTGCATAAAAGGAAGAGGCACCACACTATACCGGTTCCCTCTGCCTGTGTACACCCCACACCTCCCACCCAGCCAAAACTGCTGCTGGCTTATTCTGAAATACAGCAAGGCACTTTGATGGATGTTAAAAGACTTTGTGCACGCACAGACAGGATGCAAGTCCACCCTTTCCTCACACTAGCTCGCCTCAGGGCAAACGTAGTCCTCAGCAATCTCCTAAGCGAGGATGACCATGGCACAGAGCCCGTCATCTGGCTCGCAAAGAGCAGCAACACAGAAGGAACAGACCAACTTCCTTAGAGCTTCAGACTGGTTACCAAAGTCTGTGTTTTACTTCAGTGCTTTACAGAAGTATTTCTTCCTCCCTGGGAAAGAAATCTTTGCTAGTCACATTGCATGTGTTAAAACACATAAGGTAAAATCAGCAGTAATGTCTGTAGAAACACAGCAGAGAAAGAACGATAATAAAAATCCCAAAGCAAACAAAGCCTCCTTGAGAAGCTATGGGTCAACTGGAGAATCTACCAATGATGTTCCTGCTCCCACACACAATCATAAACGTCAGGGATCATCTCCCAGAAAACGCACAGGTGAAACGGGTACACATGTTGCCCTATTCAAGAGAACTGGGCAAAAAATCTGGGCCCAGGCATTTTGTGGTTTATATGACACATTAAAATAATAAAAAGAACCGGAAGGTGGAACAAAGAAGAAATTCAAACCATAAGCTGGCAAGTGGTCCTGGATCCATCCCAGCAAACACTACTGGCTACAAAAAGCAGAAGGTCCCACCAGGTTGCTGTGTGTTGAGATAATCTTGCTGCCATCACTGAGCATTGCAGGTACTTTTATCCATCTCTGGGAGGAAAAAGGTCCTTGTACAAAACTGTTTTCCTCCCCTGACTGACATCAGATGAGCTCCTTCAGCGGCTCATTTTCACCAGGAAGCATGCCGTTCATCTCAGGGGAAGTCTCGGTGCCTAGATACCCCAAGAGGATCTCGCTGCGCCGCCGCGACAGCTGCAAAATGTCTTCTGCCAGCGACTGCACTGTTGTGTATCTCACGTTGTCCAAATCAAACATGTCCTTCAGATATTGTACTATCTGGTGCTGCAAAGACAAAAGGAATGTTTACAGTAAGGAAACCTCCTCTCACCTGCCAATACCAGCTACCTGGACTGCAGCAAACAGAGAACTCCATAAGAAATTTTGCATGCCTGCCATCCAAGCAGAGATCTGCTTTAGACTGGGCATTACTTTTGTGGCTAGATCCCCTCATGCCTTTGAAACAGGACAGCAGAGCTCCTGAAGTCAGGAAAGCAATGCTGATGTCCATGGCAATGTCCATACAAACATTTAATGAATGTAACGCAGCCTCTCGTGATATTATCTAGAAGAACAAGAAGATTTAGGCTTTGAGATCAAATACGTAACTTGTAAGATCCCATGTACTCTTAGACACCATATTCTTTCAGCATATGCACCCATAATATTTTCCAATACTGATGGTATAAATTGATCTCATCACACATTCTTGCTATCAGCTATGGTAAATCGTGCTGGGAATTCTTATCAAGCCGAATTCAGCAATCTGCATCTCAAAAACCAGTGATTTTTAGAAGGCTTTTGTATAGAGCCAAGTTTCTTAATGCCACGTCAGTCATCAAAAGCACACATCTGCAGCGTTAAGCCAGAAGACAGCAGGAGTCCCACACAGATTAGGTACAGAAAAGCCATCTTACCTTGAAGAAACTACAGACTTCAGATAGCTGCTGCTTGGGCCCCAGAAAACCAAAGGCTAGAACAGGACTGACATGCTCCGATACGGAGTAGAAATGAGAGATAAAGCCATCTGGTACCTGCCACAGGGAAGGGAAGAATTGGTCGGTCTCGGTTCTCAGGCAGAATTAGCAGCTTATTCCATATCAGCTACCAAATTCCATGCCAGAAAGCGCCGTGCTTCAATAACTGAAGTTAAGAGCTAATTAAGAACATCTCTTCCCGCAGAATTACAGTTATCTTTCAGATCCCTTAAAGGATGACTAGAGCTTTCTGTCTTCATGTTTCTAGACTACTATTTCAGGAGGAAAATAAATAGAAGAAAATGAAAGGCAGTCTTTATAGACTCTATTTATAATCTCCAGACCAAGCCAGGAAAGGACATGCAAATATCTGCAACAGAGCTACTGCATGACAGCACCAATACAGCTTCCAGCGCTCTCATTTCTCTTTGCACCATCTCAAGAGGGAAACCCAGTTGTACCAGCTGGTTGTGGGATAGGAATTGAGAACTCGCCAGAAGCCACAGACCCTATGGCAAAACTGGGGTTGTCAAGTTGTGGCTTCCTGTTCCCCAGGTCCATGAACTCATCTGCTATGATACTTTAGAAAGCCACAGATTTAAGGGAAACGCATAAAGTAATAGCTAGCTGGTCAGTGCTGGGAAGTGGAGAAGTGTATGAGCCGTTCATTGCACTGCCAGCAGGGAAACTGCAATTCAGGAGCAGCCCCTTGTTGCTTGGTGTCTGTGATCATTCCTGCAGCACAGAGTGGGGAGAGGGAATACCAGACAGGCAACATTGTTTTTTTGGATCCTCACATTAAGAAAGAGGGAGAATAAACTCAGAGTGATTCAGTAAAACACTGGCATGGCACTAGAGCAGTGACGGTGGGACGCCGGTGCTCTAAAGCATCACAGAGAATGTGATTCAGTTCAGTCTTACTATCACTCGTTTTGTCTTTTGTCAAGATCTAGGTGTTATCTTTTCAGCTTCAAATACACTAGATTAATTAAAAGGGAAAGAATTTTGCTTACCATCAAAAGCCTCCTTTTTGCTTTCAGAACAGACCAGCAGGCAGTTGCTAAAGCCTATGATTAATGGAGAGAGACCATCAGTTACTGGGATTACTTTTCAGAAAACAAGCACTTTACCAACACATTGCCATCACAGTATCAAAGCAGTGGCCCTTTTGTGCCAACAATTCTAAAATTACTGACAAAAATCTAAGTGAACTTGAAACAGATTTGGCCACTCCACACCCATTCCAGAAAAGCTAATGTGTTTTTGAAGATGGCTAATATGATCCGACCTAGTTGCCAAACACCCCAGAACGCAGCCTGTAAGCAGACAGCTGTTAAAAGGTGCCTCCCAATCATCATCATCTCAGTCTGTGAAACTAATCATTCTTAAACATACAACTGGAGTCCAGGACTAGAGGAAAGCACTGCTATTTGAGCCTCAGTGTCTGCTGAGGTACCACCAGAATGAATAAACCACCCATGATTTTCCCTCCATTTTGATCCTCTTATCCTCATTCATGAAAATATGAGTCGTCATCTTTTAACATCTCCATGGCATCGCTAATAAAGGCTTCCAGAGAAATTAGTCTATTGGACCCAACTAGATGCTTTCAAAATAAGGAAAGCTTTCCTATGAACAATTTACATGTACCAGAAGATTGTTGTTTAGAAATACCTTAAATTCCTGAAGCACTAAAGAGAAAATTCAGCTCAGACAGGACAGCTGAGGTTATACTCTTTCCTGGCCTTGTTACCAAGCTCTCATGCTTGGCACAAGGACTCCCTGATTAACGTACCGTCTCTTTGAAGCTGTCAGAGAGCCATCGGTTGCGCAGCACAGCCAGCACGGAGGAGGGCGGGTTCTCCAGATCCTCAAAAGCATCCATGAGGATGAAGTCCAGCACAATATCAAAGAAACTCATGCACACCACCTGTCAGAGAGCAGAACAGTCTGTAAAGGAAACAGGTTGGGGTTTTTTTTAAAAAAAAAAAAAAAAGATGGACTTTACTCTTCTGCCTTGAAGTAACAAAACATAAGGAGCTGAAGTTTGCCACCAAGGCAGGAGGACTGAACTGTGTGCATTCAGTTCACAGCTCCTAGAGAAGGGCTGCCCAAGAGACTTATTAATCCTGTGGCCAGAAAAAGCCCAGTCAAACACCAAACAAATCTTACAGACCTACAGACAATAGCTTGTGCTCTCTAGAAAAAGTTGGGATTTTGATTTTTTTTAACCACAGTAGCGCTAACATTACTGAAGGAAAGACTTGCCATGAAGTTTAAACTCCCCAACAGCCAGTTTTTCCCCCCACCCTCCCCAACAATGTACTTCTGGGCCGTTCCTACACATTCATTATCCTCCAACTCCTCTGCAACTTTCTAGAGAGAATGTCTTTACCAACCCCTCTTCCCTCCAGCTCCTGCTGAGTGGTCAGCCAGGTCTCTTGCTTCAGTGCATAATGTAGCATCTCCTCATAGCTTTCCAGAAAAGCTTTGGGATTCTGGGAGAGCAGAGAAACAAAACACTTCAGAAGGTACAACAGCTGTGGGCACATTTCACCAAAAAAGTTTGACTACTCTATTTTGAGCTAACATCAACATCAATACATGTGATTGATTGGCTGAAGTTTTAGCCAAAACACTCTTTGTGTGGAAAGAGAATTTACTTCTGGGAGGCATGGATAGCCCCAGGTTCAGCTGTGACTCAAAGCACTTTCTTCAAGGAAGTAGCTAGAGATGCCTGTAAGCAAACTGGGCCAGTAAGGAACTAACGCTCCTGTTTAGGGGATGACCAGTGACTAAGCCAGTGATCTGAGAGCTGGTATGTGGCTGATGCAAGGTTTGACTCTCTTTTCCCTTTCCTATATTCCTTGAGATGATGCCATCACTGATGCAAAGCCTGTCCCCTCTGTTCACTCCAGTGAGGCACAGTATCAAACTGTGGATAGGAGCTGCACAAAGAGGTTCTTTCAAGAGAATTTGGTTGAACAAGATTAAAAGCACAGGCGTTTTATTTCTTGCAACAGTCACCAGCATACAGATGAAGTTTTCTCCTTCCAAGGCACTGGAAAAACTCTGGGTTGGGATGGAGGAACAAGTGCTCATAGGATACAGCTGAGTTGTTATATAAACTTCCTACCTTTTCAGCTTTTGTCATCAGTCCTATCACCATTTGCTTCCCAACCTCCCCAAAAAACAGTTGATTGCTTTCATCCTCCAGCAGCTCCTGCAAAGGGAACACAAGAGGTCTCCTGTGAGCACCTACGCCCACATGAATTTTGAGTTGGGAGGAAAAAATGACAGGACACAAAGCAGAGCAATGCTGCATACACCAGTATCATTAACCTTTAATAAGCTGGAGTCTAGAAAACAAAACTGCTCTCTCCAGGAAATGAGTTTAAAATTAGACTGAAAGCAGAAAGAATGGAGGCACGGGAGTCACCGAGTGGCAGTGGGGCCAGGGCACAAGAGCTGCTGTTCAGGCTCTAGACATCATTGCTAGGATGCAGGTCACAGTAAGGAGAAGGAAACCTTGCTCCTCCACTTCAGAGGTTTGACTCCAGCCCAGTGAAAAGCTCTTAAGTGGCAGTAGCAGCTCCTGGGCAGCTCTGAAATTACCAAACTTTCACTTCCCAGAACTAAACCAGTGTCCATGGCCATGTAACCACCAGTCAAGCTGGGCACGGGGACCAGGGGATCCTCTCCAAATGGATCAGGATGGGATTACAGTTAAGCAAGGGGAGCTTGGGCTGCTGCTGCTGCTTCTGCTCATACTTGCTCTAGAGGGGCAAAGACTTCACCCGTGTGCAGGCAGAGGAGAACGTGCTGCTGGCAACAACATGCCTCAAGCTGTTCTTACCTGGAAGGCCTGCCTGACGCAATGCAGCTTTGCAAGGAAATCCTGGTCACTGTAGCAGCCAAGGAGCTCTGTCCTAGAGGGAAAGGGGAAGTATTGCATAAATTTCAGCTCTCCCGATATCTGTGTTCCTAACAGCTACGCTCCCCTAAAAAAATTAATTCCCGGTCTGTGCCTAGGAGAAAATAACAACTGCATTCCCTTTGCACAGCTCCCTGGGGAACCACAGCACCTCTGCAAAGGCACAGGACTCTGCCAGCCAGCCACACGGAACGGGCACATTTCTCATTACTAAATTCCTGGACAACTACTACCCTTTCTTAACGCTTGCCCTAAAATCTGGGGGTAGTTCCCTGGGAAGTCCAAACTAGCAGGAAGGATGCTAAGAGTTTCCGTCCCCAAAGGTTTATTCTGGATATAGGGCTGCTCAAAAGCAAATAACGTGTTCACACCGCTCAAAGGAGCCTCGACACAAGGACCCGCAACTCCAGCTGGCGCTTTACCTCAGCGTCCGGCATGCGACTTTCCCTTCTTTCACTAACTGCAGAGCTTCTTCATAGGCTGCTACTGGCTTCGAGAGGTGGAATGGTATTTTCTCAAAGTGGAGGGAGTCAAAGAGCTGTAGAGGTGGCAAGAGGCATGGGAAGAACAAAATGATGTCATTAAATATTTGTAAATACTCAGAGACCGCACACAAGCAAGATGTGCCTTCTTCAGCTAGCAAACTTGCATCAGTGCCAATTATTTCATGCAAAGATATTCCTCTTCCCACCAGTTTCAAAGCTGTCTCGGCTCTGACAGAGCTCAAAATTCCCTAAAACTTACACAACTAAGCCACATTACATGAGATTTACAGTACTTTCCTAGCTGTTATAGCTTGTTTTCTCCAGTAGATAGGAAGATGACATGGAAATGCTGGTTGGAAAGGGCTGTACCATGCCCCTAATGAAACAGCTTTTCCTAACATCCATCATGAACCTCCCAGCTCGGAGCTGTTGCTCCATGTTGTACCATCTTCCTCTACCAAGACGTGTTTGGCTGCACTGCCCTTGTGGCTCCCTTACAAGCAGCTTGACTGCTACACACAGCTGAAACTTAAGTCACCTCTGCTGCAGAGAAGAAGGAGTCCTCGGAAATTGAGCTGTCTTCATCATCTGTCCGAAGCCGCAACGACCCATCCGTCAACGGAAGCATTAAAGTCTTCTCTGGAGGAGAGGAAGAAGCTGCACGTGTTGGAGTTTATGGACTACTGCTCCTCTTAGCCACTGTGCTCTCCCTCCCACCCCCACAAATAGCACTTTGTCTCCACTTCAATGCCTAGCTTACAGTAAAGACATAAAACCAGAAAAGAAACTGGTTTTCTAAAGCATTTCTAACCCAGCTTCCATACCCAGATCCAGCAGCATGCTGTCTGACGGAAGTGAAGACCCAAACTCTTCCTGGAGGTGGTAGGCTCGGTGCAAGAGGGACTCCAGCTTCTCAGCAAACTCCCTTTTCTGGGATTCCTCCTTGAACATACATAAATGCCACCCTTAGTTAGCCAGCTGGGCAGAGACAGATTGACAGCATAAATATGGAAGGAAATTTTCAGTAAAATGGAATTACAGTTTGCAGATTAAATGATTAAAAAGAAAGTGAGGACTCATTAATCCCTCAATGCAGCTAATAATGCAAGAGGAGGGAAGCTTCTACATAGTCTATTCAAACCCTCTGGCTTTTTAGCTTTACAGTTTTGGTTTCCTGTTAAAAAAAGAAGAAAGAACTTAAGAACTTTAACCTACCATCCCAAAAAACAGGTATTTTAAAGAGTTACAGGTAATTTAATTCTCCTGACCTGTGACTTTAGCCCAATTTCAAGAGGGAATCACATCAGAAAACTTGTGATGAATACAACAGAGTGTCCAGAATTGGATAACAGAGTAAGAGTCCTTGGATTAAGGTGCTGGGTGTAAGCAAAGTTTGCTGTAAGCAGCACAGGAGGATAGGGAAAAAAAAAAAGGGGGTGGGTGGGAGGGAGAAAAATAAGACTTACACAGCATCTTGCCTTCATGCCCCTGTGTCTGCATGAGTATCTCACCCAGAAGACAGAAGCATTAACAAGAAGCACGAAATCTATTTTGATAATGAATCGACTGTTTTTAAGTCGGTTTTAGAAATACTACAAGACTCTTCAACGAGAGACAATAACAACAGAATCCAGATTTGACTTGGATAAATATTATCCACCACAAAAGACAAATAGCCCACACACTTATGACGCCAGGCCTTGTTTATAAGGGGCTGGGAACACTTTTTGCCAGCAAGAACTCCTGGAGAGTTGGGAGTTTAGCTCCTTTCACAGTCCTGAGCTACAGCTGCTCTCTCTAGCTTTGTGATTGTCACTGAGCCTTTCTAGTTTGGATCTCCTCTTATCAGAGGTCTTTCCTGCAGAATCCTCAAGTGCAAGACAACAAGGTGTTGCCCTAAAAATACTTGTTTCTGTAGCTGTAGGCAGAACAAGTTACACATCTCCCTGACCCATTTGTTCAGTGAGCAGGGGCATACTTGGCTCCTACCGAGTTACCACTTCACTTTACTCATTAATACATGCAGGCAGCTGGCCTCTGCTTCTCTGTCCAGTTTCCTAGGATGTGATAGTGACCATCAAGATCTCCACTTTCAAATGTGTTTAAAAGTTACAGACACAACACTGCCAGGCAAAAAGCTATTTCCTTCTCTCCGGTACTGTATTTGTTACAGCCTTTTCCTACCGCAGCCTCTGCTGCTGGAGAACTTGTATGACAGTGACTGACATGATGCTGGAAGGTGGGTAGAAACGCTGGGGAACGAGGGGGCGAGACTTATTAAAAAGAAAAAGAAATTAAAAACACCCACTCACATTGCATAAGGAAGCCTCAGATATAGACAGCTCTTAAACAGAGTCTGGCCCAACTCTGCCCTTAATTTGCTCTTCTTTTAACCTCCTAATTACTGCTTCCAGCAACCAGGCTGGTCTTTCAGCATGCTCCCCAGCTGGCAAATGCAAGAGAAAAGTGGAGGCCTACCTCTGGGATGTTCTCAGACATGCTCTCTTGCTGTTTCTTGCTGTCCCAGGGCACAGGGGTGCTGGTACTAGCGTTGTCCCTCTGCCTGATGGTCAGCGCCTGCTCCCACTTCTGCAGGGCCTCCTCAAACAGCTCCATGCCTGGCAATGCAATCGAATACAAGCCATGAGAGTCCCAGGAACAAAGGGATACAGCATGAGTCTTTGCTCACTCAGACAATCCAGCAAAGAGTAAAGCTTCTCCCCAACTGATAAGAAAGAGTAAATGTATTCTATTCCTTTCCCTTTTAAATGATGGAGCACCTCTCCGATGAGGACAGGCTGAGAGAGTTGGGATTGTTCAGCCTGGAGAAAAGGCGGCTCCAGGGAGATCTAATTGCGGCTTACCAGTACCTGAAGGGGGCCTACAGGAAAGATGGTGAGGGACTGTTTATCAGGGAGTGTAGTGACAGGACAAGGGGTAATGGGTTCAAGCTGAAGGAGGGTCGATTTAGATTAGATGTTAGAAAGAAATTCTTTACTGTCAGAGTGGTGAGGCACTGGAACAGGTTGCCCAGAGAGGTTGTGGAGGCCCCATCCCTGGAAGTGTTTAAGACCAGGTTGGATGAGGCTTTGGGCAACGTGGTCTAGCGGAGGGTGTCCCTGCCTGTGGCAGGGGGGTTGGAACTAGATGATCTTTGAGGTCCCTTCCAACCCAACCCATTCTATGATTCTAAACATGGTTTAATTTGGATTAGAACTTAAGAAGAACATCCCAAAACTGGTTAAACATCAACCATGTTACTTCCAAAATACTGTTCTCCACACAAGGTGAGCCTGTTCCTCAGAGAACAGTATTTTGGAAGCAAATTATTCACTGAGAAAACAGAAATGTTTCTTTAGGAGAAGATGGGATTTTTATAACTAACAAGTGACTGAGTTTAAGTTGAGAATGGGAGAGACCTTCCTGTCAGAGCTTTACATTGAGCTGCTGATGCTCTGTGTCAATTTACACCCTCTTTCTGCTCTCACAGTGATAAATAACCCTCCAGGGCGATGTTACCCTTGTTACCTTGAACGTAGAGGCTTTCTGCACTAGTATCACCAATGGCTTCAGCATCCCCCACTGCCTGGGTCTCCCACATCCCTGCTGATGCTGGCGTTGGACTTGAAGAGTTGACCACTACCATCTGTGGGAAAGCAGCAGAGAGCAGCAAATGCCTTTTGAATTCTCTCCAAGGGTAGCAGCACTAAGACCACACAACCACCACCACCAGTTAAATCTGAATGATAAGCCATTTCCCTTCCCCACATCTGTCCTTGTGCTCCCCCTTACCAGTACTCCCTTGCCTGGGGAGGGGAAGGTATCAAGGGTTACCGGCCTGCTCCCACTTGGGTTTATGCCATGCTGTCAACTGCCAAGAGCCACACGGTGCTGAGAGGGGAGGCAAGGTGAGAAGTCATCCCCTTCTCCACCCCGCACCACAGTGGTGTCTTTGAAAACACAGAAAGTTGTGTGGGAAATACCTTCCCAACCAATTTACATTGCAGCTTCATTATGAAATGGCAAGCTGTACAACTGTGAGCACTCACACGAGGGCACTGATGGAGGTGACAAGTCTGAGAAAGCTCCAAAGCAATCGGTACAAAGGCACAATGATTTTGCTAGAAAGTTTATGTCAGCCCCAGCTGCCTGCACAAAAAACACTGGAAGTGGGGAGAAGTGACCACAGTGCAAACAAAGGAACGGATTACCAGCAAAAATATAGCTGAGGACTTTGGCCAGGGGAAACCTCGCTCTTTGTAACCAAGCCTTCCCCTGGGAGGGCTGAGCACTAAGATCCACACAGCAAATCATCAGCTTTCTCTAATTTCACACTGGTGCATAAATGCCTTTTAAAGTCTGACCCAATAAAGTCCTGGGTTCAAATGCTAACAATGACCAGTGTTTTCATATGCCTTAGAAAAAGATGTCCAAATGTAAGCCTGATGCTAGGAAGAAAGCTACAATAATTGTCTGACAGATGAGTTCCTGCCCTGCCTCCATTGATTAATCTCTGTGGAATGTTAATAAATCACCTCGAGATCCAGAACTGCAAATCATCAGTTCACTGCTGCTGACTCATTTACTAGTTAGCAAAGAAGAGCCCCAGGAAGGAGACAAGAGAGAAGGCAGAAACTGCAGCTGTGTGAAGGATGAGCTGTTTTCCCATCAAGTAACACAAGCAGTGAGTACGGTGTCACAGACACTCAGCTCCCACACAACGAAGCGGGTACAGGATAGACCCGTCTCCATGTAGATATCCCCTCCCAGGCACCAGCAATGGAAAAAGAAATTTACGTAGTTTTTATCTAAAGAGAAACAGACTTCAGCAATACAAAACCCAGACAGCATCTGCGGGAAGGGAGAAGCCACAGGGGAATTAAATGGATGTGAAAGTCCCTGCAGAGGGAGAGAGGCCAGAGCTGGACACAGCTTGGTCCGCACTGACACGTTCCATCATATCCCAGTTACCCCAGAGGAATACTGGTGCAGGGCTGCACTCTCAGAGCCGTGCTGGCACTGCCGCCTGCTGGAGACACACTTTGGCCAGCACAGATTTCTGGCAACTTTCTGGTGCTTCAACCGTACAGGACAAGCTAAAATACAGCAATGCCTGCACATACCGTAGGGTGCTGCGGGCCGACAGCTCCCTTCAATGGGGTGATTTTTTCCCCCTTTGTGCCCCAACATTGCTAACCAGCCTCTGAGGCCGGGTACTCTGGCAGGCGACACCAAGAGGTGTTTCGCAGTAAGCAGCAGTGCAGGAAGCTGCAGAGGTTCACTTCTGCTGCCCACTGCTCCAACAGCAGCGTACAAGGCTTTGAACAATGGGGATGTAAAACAGGTCTTGATGCCACAAATGCTCCCCAGTTCTTCTGTGTTTGATCTGACAAGACGTGGCTATAATCAGTGATGGCTTCTGCTGCCTGGTCAAGCCTGAATTACCTGTATTTATAGGTGCTTTTGGCTTTGGAGAAGATAGAATGACTAGGCTGTGTTCTCAATCTGCTTCCTGATCGGAGCCATCCGATTTTGGTAGTTAATTTGGTTTAAACAATCAAACAAGCCATGAGCAGCCCCAGCACAGGAGGGCTGTGCTGGCACAGGGGCTGCTGGGCCACCAAACCCCCACTGCAGAGAGAAGCAAACAAGCTCCCCGTTGATGTGAGGCCAAGTGACAACTCAGCCTCGCTCCCTGAGCGGGTCCCGGAGAGCCCCGAGGAATCATGGCCATGGCCCACACGCAAGTCCCTCCTGCAGCACATTGTTAGCCAAAGAAGTGGGATGCACCCTGGAGCTCTCGGCCACAGGAAAACGCTGCTCTGATTTCAAACAGGTAACTCCAGACAGTCACTGCGAGGTTAATACAGAACCCACCCTATAATTACGCCGTAACCTGTTCTGCTCCAAGAGTTTTGGCATTATCCATCAGCCAGTGCAAGCAGATGTGATCTTGTTACAGGTAGGTGCACTCGTATCTCCCAGCCCAGTCAAGAAGGTCCTTACCGAGGCGAGGCTGTGGGAGGAACTGGAATGTTTGCTGGGCTCAATGGAGGAAATCCCGCTGAGCGTGTCATTGCTCTTGCTGCCAGGACTCTGGACTCTCTTGCTGGAGTATCCTGCAGTTGGGAAGGTCACACAAAAACTGGATTTTAGGCTTGGTTCACTGCAGCTGTGAACAGGGAGGGGAACATCACCCTGTCAAGTGTGATTGTAGATGGGCAAAGCAGCATCCAATACCTAGAAATGAGTCACGGATCTCCTGTATGCTCTGTTTTGCTCTGAGACACTAAGAAAGCTGGTATCAGTGGGGATCTGAGCATGAGGAATGAATATTTATTCACTGCTTATGGATGGCAAGAGACAAGCACAAGTGGAAAGCACCAAGGAGAAACTCCTCCAGCTTCCCTTAGGCCAGGCAGAGCACAGACATCGCTCCTTTGGTTATTATTAAAACCACTTAAATATTTTCATATGTTTCACAAAACAAATGCTTAATCCCTAAAGTGCTTTGCGGAGAACCTGGGTCAGCCTTACCCCAAAAATCAATACAATCAGGTGAAGAAGCTGCCCAGGTTCCGGGAGCTGCTGTAGAGCTGGACAGACACTGCCGCCTCCCCAGCCTGGCCCAGGCCACCCTCCCCTCCACCACCCAAGCTCGCCAACGCAGCTGTGCGCGGGACCCCTGGGTCAGGCACCGTATTGGCATAACTGAGATCAATACGCAACCAGGTCACCACGTGCCCCAGGCCGTTATTATCGGGGGAAGCATGGCGTAACGGGTCCATAGTCTTTCTGCAGTAGGGGGATGGGAACTGCAAACCTTGGTGAAAACCTCAGCGCCACTTTTTTCTTGCAAGGGCTTTGAGTGCAGGGTCTCTCCCTTTTCTCTGCTAACCCTGTGTGCATGGCACTGTGCTTCAGGCTTCTAATTTCATTCTGCATTGATGCACTATACCAATGGTTTGCTTTCCTCTCCCCCCAGCTGTCAGGAACTTCCCATCACTCCCTGTACACCCTCTTTGCTCCCTCACAAACGGCTTTCAGGGATTTTCCCTTTTTGCAAGGCCAACCTTTCTTCACGGAGGAGACCCTTCTGGTTGGCAAGATGGGCACTGTGATCCCTCCAGGCTTGAAGCCACACTTCTCTGGAGCAATCTGCTTCTTTCGACGACGACGTCGCTTCAGCTGATGAGCTGCAAGAGCCAATGCAACTGTCCCGAGAGCTGTAGCAAACAGCACCTTACGCAGGCCTGGAGAGAGCCGCAGCTGAGAGAAGACAGACTTTAAACACAAAAGATATGAAAAAGCAACAATGAAAAAACAATTCTACCACCCTTTTTTTATTTTAAAGCAGTCTAAAACACATGACACCTTGGCATTCCCCCTCCCACCCACGAAACAGAGCCCCTGCTACACAACTAAGACTTAGCAGAAGAGAAACTGTGGAGCTTCCTTTTGACAGAACATGGAGAACTTGGTCTCAATCCTCATCACCAAAACACACCCCAAAATCTGCACAGAGCCTTTAACAGATGCAATATGGGTTACCCAAATTCAGGTCTGAAACCCTGGTCTGTAGCTGAGCTTTATTGCCCCAAGTGTTGCTTTACTATAAGTGGGAAATATATTACTCTTCTTTAAAACAAAAACCTTTTTTTAGTGCCTTTGACAAAGAGAAAGGTTGAACCTGGGCGTTCTCCCAGGGAGCAATATGGAAGTCTTTCTCTCCTCTCTCCAAGCCCACCCTGCACAGCTCTCTCCCACACCGCAAACTCTCCATGCAATTCCTACAAACCCTCAAACTGCCCAGGTCCCCCAGCATCACCCTGTCATGCCTCTGTCCCTCACAACTAACACAGACAACCCCCAAAGAGAAAAATCCAAGGAACCCAAAAGAAAACCCTTTCCTGCTCATTGTACCTGCCCGAACGTCGTGTAAACAAACACGGGGATCTCTGCCACGGTCATTGCCAAGGCCTGGATGATGGACATTCCCTCTGTCCTTCTAAATGCCATGTCTGCACAAGGATTTCAGCACCTCCAGGAGCCACAAAGGGGAAGGGCACTTGTGGACACTGCGTGAGCTGCTCACAAAGAAATCCAACTTTTCTCTGACATCTGGCTCAGAGCCCTGGAGTTGCCCTTCATCCAGCAATCCTCATCCTGCAGGAAGAGGAGAAAAATCAGGTGAGCAAAGGGAACACACAACCTGTGCCTCCTCGTACTGCACTTCACAAACAACATACCAGGTCACCTGGAGCAGCAGGTGGGAGATCTAAAGCATCTTCTCACCAACAGCAGCAATTATTTTTTTCGCTTGTCCTACCAACCACAGGGTCAGATTTTTACACTGCTCTACAGCAGCAGCATCCTTGGAGTCGACAGCTGCCAGAGATTTCTACATGCACCAGAACTGGCTGCACACGGTTGGGAGGGATTTTGTCTGCTGTTCCCATATTAAAAAAAAAATTATTACAAATAACCACATGGACACTTTCATTGGCAAAACTCTTGCTCAGTTTTCTGTGCAAAGACCTGCTCAGGAGCCACCAACTAAAGGGTGCTTGTCCAGGAGGCTTCAAAGCTGCTTGAGTTTATGCAGAGCTTTGCTGGCCGTGCTGGGAGCTGGGGAGGAGGGACATGCTTCATGTCAAGGACAGAGCTGCAGAAGAACGTATTGAAACCAGGGGGGACCATCTTTTAAACACTACAAAGTTATAAACCCTTTGGCCCTGCTCCCTGCCAGGCCAGTCTTTGCAGCAAGCCGCCGCAGCGAGGGGACGTTGCTCTTACCCGGCGTGTGGCCACGCTCCGGCCACACCGGGCTCTGCCATCTCCCCGCACCACAAGCTGAACCCACCCCGGGTGTTACAGCTGCGTGACGACCCCCCGTTCCCGCCTGACCCCACAGCTGACAGCAACCTCACGCCCCACGGCCCGTGGGTTGGCGTAACCCCCATCTGGGAGCCGCGTTTGGAAATGGTCTCAAGGTCCAACAGCCCGCAGGGACAAGACACGGGGGACAGGGTCTCCCCACAAGGTTAAACGCAATGCTTTGGCCAGAGCGGAGATGAGGAGAGCAAAGGGCAAGAAATTTTGGGCACAGAAAACAGTCTAGAGATTACTACGCTTGCCTGGGGCGGGGGGTACAGGCGGCAAGGTCCCAGGGAAATCCCTCTGTCCGGGCACCTCCTCACAGCCTCCCACGGCAAGGCAGCGCGGGCACCCCCGGGCACTGGGGTGTTAAACCCCCGGCCAGGCAGGGAGCTCCCCACGGGACACCCTGTACCGGCACTGCAGCAAGCTGGGCCCTGCAAACGGGGCTCCCCGGGCCCTCCGCTCCCCTGGCGCGTCCCCACACCCCCTGCACCCACGCACCCCCCATACCCCTGCGCCCTGGGGCCCTCAGGCCCCTCGCACCCCTAGGGCATCCCCCGAGCCCCCTGCACCCATGCACCCCAGGACACCACCCGCACCCTCTGCACCCCGCTGCGTCCCCCCAAACCCCAGGCCCAGTTCCACCCGGGGGTCCCCGTCTCCGCCACCCTCCCCCCCCCCCAAGCGATGGTGCGGCCCGCCGGGCCCGGCCCCCCGCGAGCGATCGCGGCCGGCACCACTCACCGTGGCGGGGGGGGCGCGCAGCCCCGCTCGGCGCGCTCTCTCCCTGCCGCACGCCATGGCCGCGGAAGGGCAGCGTCTCCTTCCACCGCGCCGCAGCCTACCCTGGGCAGGGGCGGAGCCGACCGCGGCGGGGCAGAACCATTCCCCCCACAGCCTCCCCTCCAGCCAATAAGAGCGGCGAGCTGCCTGCCGGCGCACCAATCGGGACACTTCCCCGGGCCCGGCTCGAGGATGCGCCGGCGAGTGCGGCTGAGCGGCGAGGGGAAGGGACGGGACGGGGAGGCGGCGCGAACGCCCATTCGGCGGCAGCGGAGGGAGCTGTCAGCCGCCGCCGATCCCGCTTAAAGGGGCCGCGCCCGTCCCGCGCGCCCCCGCCGCCTGAGGCGCTCCCCGGAGGGGGCCAGACTCCCTCAGACTGCCGGTACGGCTCGGCGCTCCCCTCCTGCCTCCGTGCTGTCCGCTGGGCTTGCTCGGCGCCGGGCGTTCCCCGCAGGTGACACGCAGCCCTTTTAAGAGGCCGCGGGGCGGCTCGAGGAGGGCATCGATCGGCGCTATAAAGGGCGGGCGCAGGGCAGCTGCGGTGACAGCGGGGGCGCGGCGCGGCGGAGGCGGCTCCCGGCACCGCCATGGACTTCAACGTGAAGAAGCTGGCGTCGGACGCGGGGGTCTTCTTCTCCCGAGCCATGCAGGTGAGGAGAACTGGGCCGCGTCGCCATGGCAACGGCGCCCGCCTGAGGTGGGGGAAGCTCGGGCCTGGTTGGGGGCTCGTCTGCGGCTGCCGGGCCTTCCCTCGGCAGCGTCTTCCCGCTGCCTCCCTCCCATCGCACGGACACGGTGCCTTTTCCTGGGTCTAGTCTTGCCCCCCCCCCCCCAGGAGCAGCCACCGCTGGGGGCTCCGAGCGGTGCTGAATGACCCCGAGCAGGAGCTAAGCTAAACCGTCATGCTGCTGAGGTGAGACCGCCTGGTAAAGGTTGAGGCGGCACACAGCCCCAGAGGTGCTCCTGACCAAAACCTTGACTTGAGCAGGGAGGAAGAGGAGTGTGGAGAGCATGTTGCTTGCCCAGTGGTTGTTGTTCTTAAAGAAAAGCTTATCTTGCAAAAAGCTGTTCAGTTAGCTGTGCCCAGAGCCATCAGGGAACTGCACCCCTTTTGCTAGGGAGATGTGGTAGAGGTGGCCTTGCAGATCAGCTGCACTCTGGTCCCTTGGGAGGGCAGGTCGCAGTGGCTCCCGGGCCCTGACAAAACACAGTACTGTTAAAGCGATGGGAAGAAGCTGTTCAGCCTGGGCACGTATCATCTCGGTGGGCTAACACAGCATCAGGACCGTCCCTCACAAACTTGAGATCAGGAGCTGCTTGGGGATGCATTGACCTCCTGGGGCTGTGAAGAAATTCGGCTAGCCGTGAGGAGCAAAACGTGCATCGGGTGGTGAGATGTGGCTGCTGAGTCTGCATCTTGGGCACAACAACTGGAAATCTGCTCTTGGTTGGGCAGGATAGGAGAGGCAAGTCAGAGTTGGTTGGGATCCTACCTGAAAAGTGAAGTCCAGCCAGTGACTGGGCTTCTTGTTCCATCTATTGTGTGGGGGTTGATAAGCAAACAGAGCAGTGCTGTCCTGTTCCAAACCTTCTGTGCAGTGGAGTAATTCTGGCTCTTTTAGGAACTGGTCTCCTGTAAACAGATATCACCTCCTGTAACTGTGCCAATGAGTCATATGTTATGAAAAAGAGAGATATTAACTACAGGTGCAAAATAAGGAGCAGATGGAAAACTTAAAGATGCTGTTCTCATGCAAATGACCTTGGTAGCAGAAGAAAGGAAGAAATACTGTAAAGAAATCTTATGTTTAGAAGCCTTATTGTAAGCCTCTGATAAGAGCGTTTTTGCTTCAAGGCGTAGGAAGGAGACAGGCATGGGAACAGTGTCTGCACACAGTGATTCCAGAGCAAGGAGGCGTTTATAAATAGTGGCTTCTGCCTGCTACACCTACTCCACATAATCTCGTATATGAATATTCATATGACTAATTACAGTAGTAATTTCTTGAAACAAAATGGGCACTGGTACTTGTGAACAGTATGCAGGTGTTTGTGTAAGGAGGGGAGACTGGAAGGAAATGGATTGCTGAGGCTGAAAACCACTTTCTGAGATGTAATTGCTGGGGGAATTAGGCCTTTTTGGGCTGTCCTTGTAGACTCAGGCTGCTAGTGTGGCTGAGCACTGCCCTAGCTCCACTAAGAGTCACAAACGAGAGCGGAGGTCTGCTGTAGCAGTAAGGATTGGGTCTGAGCACTCTTTAGCACAGCAGATCTTCCAGAAGGGGAATAAGACCTGCTCAGAATAAGCTCAGTTTTCTATAGCATTGGAGATGCTTTCTTCAGCTCCAGGCATTTAACAAAGTGAGGTTTTACTGGAACTGCAGCAACTGCGAGATAAATGGACTGGCCATTATGTGCTGTGCCACTCAGACAGCATTAGCTATTGCTGTCTGGCTGAGATGTCTGGCCAACACACAAGAGCTTAACTCAAACTGGAAGAAGGGCTGTAGCATTGCTCAGTGAGTGGAAAAGGGGGCAGAGCATGGTCAGCACACCACCTCAGGGGTGGCTTCCCTGATGCTTAGGGCAGCACCAGTCCTGGTTTGAAATTTGTCAAATACAACATAACGTAGGTGCTGGCTGAAGGATTTTGGACTAGGCTTGACCTTACTCATGACCAAAAAAAAACCAAAAAAAACCCCACCAACCTCAACAAAACCACTCCTTTATATGGCTTTTCCTAGCTCAGGCACCAGTTAGCAGGACTCCTACCTGAGGAGAAGCTAGGCAGCTTGAAGGGCTTGTGTGTTCCTGGGCGGGCAATCCTGTACCTGTCTCCAGCAGGAGCTGGACAAAAGTGGCTGTGACAAAGCAACTGTATAAACATAACTATCTTACCAGGCTTGTGTACGTGGCTCCCTGACCCAGCAGTGCCCTGTGGGCTTCATGGCATCTCTTATGTTTTTTGGAAAAACAAAACAGGGAGTAGAAGTAGAGGAGAGAGGCGGTGGTCAGCACTACTACCCTGGGAGTGGAGAACAAGCTTCTAGGCTTGGGCAGCTGCAAGGATAAAGAGCTTTTGTAGGATTTGGCATCCCATTCGTGGATGTGCGGTATTTACACTTGCACCACCAGTCACAGCCATCAAGTAAGCATCCTCAGAGGGGATGCAGCACACAGCTCTGTCACATGCAGAGATACTTTAAACAGGTCATGCTCTTCATCTTCTCTGAAGAAGAAGGCCTTTCTCTTTTATCAGCTGCACCTTCCAGTTATCAGTAAGTGGGTTTGATCCCAAACCTCTGCAGAGGAAGCTATGCTAACAGCTCCAGCTTCCCTACAGAACTGGCAACTCCCCTTCCAAAGGTAACACATTGGATGTCTCTGTTCTAGACAGGCTGCAAGCCAGGCTCTCTGAGATCTCTGGAAATAATTTTAGGTGTCTGTCTCCTGTCAGTTCTGATGTAAACTGGCTCTGGGTGAAATTGCCCAAGCGTGAGTACAGATTTTGGGCGCTTATCCCACTAGCTAATGTAATTACCGCTAGCACCTAGAGGTTGACTTATTCTATCTTGAAGCTCCTGAAGAGACAGACTCCTCTGTCTCTCTCAACTCTGGTGATAAAAGGCTTTTCCTCTCTACTTGCTGACCTTTATGGGCTTGATACCTTGGCTGTTGGACACCTTAAAAGTCAAGAGAATAGGAGGTGACTTAAGAAAAGGGTTTTGAAGGCAAGAAGTACAGGCCAGAGCATGTTTCCATTTAAAACACGCCTGTGAATCCATGAAGGCAATATTTTTTTTCTTCTCCTAATTGCCTTGCTCATGAGTTAACCAAGCTGTCCTGTTAATGGCTTCCTTCTGTCCTCTAGCACAGTTTCACTTGGCTCACAGCTTAGCTTTCCTGACTCCTGGTGACCAAATAGTTGAAGCATATTCTGTATCCGGTCCAGAGCAGTTGAAATTCAGGTAGTTTTTAGATGCTGACTGAGTGGCTATGGCTTCTCTCCTAATGCAACCCTGTACAAGATGGGAGGTAGATTTGTCTCTACTGATTCTGTTATGCCTCTGATCACCAAAACAGCAAAGGTTGCCTGAGCATTTTGAGCTGTTTGGAAGCTTCAGAAAAATCCAGTTGCCCAAATTACTGGCAGGTGCTGGAGACTATTCCTGGTTTAAGACTCCTGGCCCTGGCTTGATCTTCATGATTTAAGGTGGAAAGTCACAAGTAATGTCCAGCTGGAAAAATTGGGGACCCTGCAAGTGGTACAAGGGCCTGAACTTTGCCACCAGACCCTCTGCAAGGAGGCTGTAGCTACCCCATCAGAGCTCACTGCATACAGGCTTGGGCCAGCTGGAGGGGAGGGGGGGGGAAATCAATCACATAAGCCTGGAAGATACACAAGTCAACTCATGCTGCATTGTGCAAAACAGCTGCGGTGTTGGTATAACTCAGTGAGAGCACTGGGATTTTATTGCCCTCACTTTTAAGGGGAGAAAGGTGCTAATGCTTTCAGCAAAGAAAACAATACGTGTGCTATTTTAAAGCCTAACCTTGATGGCCTTAAGTCTCTAGGGCTATAGGCACAGCCTTTTTGATTTTGTAGCTGTAGTGCAGAGGGACCCATCCAGCCCAGCACTACTTGCTGACCCTCCTGACACCCCAGTAGTCTCTGCCAACTCTCTTGGGGAAATGGGAGTCTCCCCACAAGCTGTGGACGCAGGCAGCTGCCCTAACTGCAGTCCAGGATGGTCTTGCTTCTTTTGGGCCTGTCGCTCAAGTGCTGCTCTCCTGATCTGTCAGCCTGCTTGCCCAAACAGGCCCTGATAATGCATCTGGCATTTCTGCTGGGCAGCCAAGCCTCCCGGAGGAAACCCAACCTTTGGCTGAATTATTGATGCCCTGGAATGCAGCATGATTCTCCTCTTCCTGGAGAGCGAGAGTAGTGCTCGACAAAAGGCTGCCCTGCATTATTTATCACCTCATCGGCTTCTCGGTACAAAGATGGGACTGGTGCTCAGCTGGATCAGCTGCAGGGACACTTCCTGCAGGGCAGGATCAGTGGAGCCTCTCAGTGCCATGACCCGGCACGTGATCCCAGATGTGGATCCTGGAATTGGTTCAGGACAGAGCTGCTGATCCAACTATCAGGTTCTAGAAAACAAATGGGAGTAGTTCTGCCACAGCAGGGTGGAGGTTCTCCTCAGGCATTGCAACTGCCCACCCTGACTCTCACCCATCTCTTGGGTGGATATGCACCAAGCCTGTAGGTCAACTCGATAAAACCAAATAATGCTCCCATTTCTGGCAGTCTGGAGTATTTGGTGCTGCGAAAGACACTAATGCCTCTAGTCCAGGAGCAGCAAGAGGCAAAGTATTTTTAATCTCTCTTTGCAGTCAGGAGGCATGAGTGTATGATCAGCTTGTCTCCTCTCCTGCATCTCTTAGCCTCACAGTGAAATCTTATATCTGTTCAATGGGAAGGAAAAATAATTTCTGTGAGTGTTATGAAGACAAATTCCTAGGAACAGAAGTCCTTTCTGGGAGAGTTCTCCTTGAAATGCTTGAGTAGCCAGACTTCATAAACTGCTGTTGTTCTACCCTGCTTTTTACTGGGGACACTGACTTGGGCAGCCACTTAAGAGAGGATCAGCAGCTGAGATCTGTTGCCACCTGAAAGCTCAGATCTCCACTTGCACCAGAGATGAGAAAGAACCAGCTCATAGGATAAGGTGGTGTAACTTACCTCTAATCTCCTTTGCTGGCTGTGCTTTCATGAGAAGCTTCATCTGATCTCACTGCAAGCTGCTTCTGCAAGAGGTGGTCCTGCTCTCCCCTGCACCTGACGGCATGTTCCCAATAGTGTTGTGAAGTCAGGTGAGTTCTCTGATCCATCTAAAAAGTCACATTAGAGGTCAAGTTGAGTTGTATCAGTGACTCCCCATGCGCAGACAAGGGGGGAGAAGTGTGGTACAGGGGAGGAAAGGACCACCCCGTGCAGCAGCCTGCAATGAGATGGTACCAGCTGCCCTGAGGCTCTGCCTGGAACTGGGCTCTGCCACATAGCTGACTTCTGCGAAGGGGCGAGGGACACACTAAGGGAATTATGTGTAAATGGAGTAACAGTCTCCCAGCGTGTGAGCTACAGCCTCCCATGCCCTTGCACCCACTTCATGACATTCATCCTTGCTTTCCAACTCTGAAAGAAAGTCTGAATAAGAGGTTGTTTTCTGTCCTGACCCTTTGGAGCCACAAGCTGCAACTGAGATTCCTGCCCATCCTCCCCTTCTGGCATAGCCTAGGCTTGCAGTGACCACGGCGTGTTTTCCTCAGCCCTCTTGCAAGACAAACAGCTTTAGTGCCTGACCTGAGATAAGAACTGAGTGACTGAGTCCTGGCCGCTCCCTGGCCAAGTGCTGTGCAAATGACCTGTGTTATTCCACTGCACTGGGCAAAGGGCTGGCTTACTGAAAAGAGCCACAAAGGATGGTGATGCTTGTAGGTGCCACTTGTGAATATAGCAAAGGACCCCAGAGCTGGAGTGATTCAAGAGGCTGGCAGTAGTGCTGTGGAGATGCTGGAGGGCTTCAGCAGTGATCTGACTCTGCAGCAATGCTGTAAAAAGCTGACTACATTCAGCTGATCCGAAACTGGGTTTAGGCTTGAAGCTCCAGGGCAGTTGCTAGTGCAGGAGAGTCTAAGCTGCAAGGAAGAAGAGCTGGAATTGAAAGTGAGATGAGATCTCAGAAAGCTGCATGGGAAAGGGGGGCGAGGGAGACCGTTATGCTTGCATCAAAGATTCTTGGCTTGTTTAAGAAAGCTCTTAAACAGATGACTCAAGAATTGGTGCCAAATACCTGGGAAGCCCCAGTTTGCTGCATGGCAGTGACTCAGCCCAGCCTGGCAGAGTCTGAAAACAACCCTGGGCTTCCAACAGTGACGGAGGAAAAGAGCCTCAGCCGGTCACGCATGTCTGATAGTCGTGTGTATCCCCCAAAGACAATCATAGGCATTAGGTACAAAGCGATACAAACACCCTCTCACCTTGAGTCTGCTTTTAGCCATGTCCAGCAATAGCCACGGGGCCATGGCAAGACTGAGCTGAACATAAGTGCCAGTAACCAGGGGCTACTGGTGCTGGGGAAGAGACTAGTGAAGCATCCCCTGGTCATGCATGGCTGCAAGTCCTGTGTCCCCACTGGGCTGCAGGAGGGGGGACTGTGACTGTCCTCGCAGTTGAGAATCTGTCACCACTGACATCCAGCAAAGCAGATCACTGGCTCTAGCTTGAATCTTGCCCAAACAGGTCACTGTGTAAACACACCTCCAGGGCTTGTATATCTCGGACATCTAGTAACATTTGCGCAGGGCTGGTAACAGGACTCCTTTAGGCTGTTTGCCTGCATCCCGTGCTGTTTCTGGGCTTGCTCCTTATCTCACTTTGTTCCCAGCATTGTACTGGATGTGCATGCAGCTGGGGCTGTTGGGCAGCCACAGGAACAGAGAGTGCCACAAAGCCTTTCAGGAGGGGCAGCGGGCACCAGACCAAAACCCCATGGAGAAGGCATCTTGGCCCATCTAGAGCTGAGCTGTGGGACAGGGGAGGGGAGAGGAAAAGGTACAAGGGGCAGATTGGACAGGAGCTGTGTTTAATCTATGAGTTTTAGCCAGGCTTTGATCTTTTGGCAGCTGACTGTACCAGGTATTGTGCAGTACCATGGTCTGATAACAACAGTGGCACCAGAGCTCAGCAACAAGGGCTAAAAGAACAATGTAACCTCTGTAGCATCCCAAGTGGCATAGCTGTCAAAAGGGGTCTTTTGGTATGATCCAGCAAGATGCTGGTTCTGTCAAGAGCAGGAAATTGTGCTTAAAAATACACTGAAGTTTGTCAACTTCACTGAGAGGAGCGAGTGGAAAATGGGGACTGCGTGAGAGGGAATGGGCTCTTCTCTCAGAAATCCCCCAAGGAAGCAATGGGGGGTGTCCAGGCCATCTGATGCTGCATGTCCAGACTGACAAATCTTGCTTGTCAGATGTCACTGCCCAGTGTGAAAACACTGAAGACTTGCACAGCCTGCTTTTCCCTGCTGCTAATTTTAAACTTAAAAGGAACCACAGAGGGAGGGCGAGTCCATTGCCAGTATGAATCTGAGTGCTGAGAGAAGTCAGACGTTGTCGTATTTCTCTCAATTCCTTCAATACCCTGCTTCAGGGCATGTCCTAGAGGAAGAGTCATTTGCTGGAAGCATTTTTATCTAAATCCTGAGTTTAAGCCTTCTTAAACCTCAGACGCTCAGTTGCCAGCTCCCTACTAGCAAGACAGGAGGTGAGCTGGGAGGCAGCGCTCGGACACTGTCAGGCTGATGGCTGTCAGAGGGCACTCACAAGCCCTGTAGAAAAACCGATGATGTAAACATGCTTGTCTAATAAGATGAGAAGAAAGTGTGACTTGTAAGGTGGTAGTGGCGTTCCTGATCCCGTTGGGTTTGCAGGACCTAGAATTGGTTAGGAGGAGAAGGGAGTTGGCGTCTTGCCTCACCTGAAGGATGTCTGTTGCTCTCCTGCATGAAGTACTGGAAGCCATGTGCACATTTAAATAGATTCATCACAACTAGAGTATTTTTGTACTAGACCTTATTAAAAGCTACTTATACCAGAACACCTCTTGGACCCGGCCTCTATTTTTAGCTCAAAGCTTGTTCTACTCTTGGGCAAATTTTTGCCCTCTTCCCCTGAAAGATGCCTGGGATCAAAGAATGACACCTTGAAGGCTTTTTAGCTCTACTAAGATGAATGCAGAAAACAGAATAAGCCTCAGTGTCTCTTAATAGCTCTATAGCACACTGTAATTTTGCTTCTAATGACTGCCTCCTTCCTGCAGTTTACTGAAGAAAAGTTGGGCCAGGCTGAGAAGACCGAACTAGATGCTCACTTTGAAAACCTTCTGGCCAGGGCAGACTCCACAAAGAACTGGACAGAGAAGATCTTGCGTCAGACTGAGGTTCTGCTACAGCCAAACCCTAGTAAGTCCAGGTTCCGCTAATGCTCGAAGGACAACTATCACTTGCAGCTCAGTGTTAAAAGACATGTCCTCTGGCAGAGATCCCTGTTCCATTGAGTTTGGGTTGGAAGAAACCTGTTTTTGCAGGACCTGTCCTTCCTTCCCTGCATACCTGAGAGATGACTGGCTGCTGCCCTGCACAGCCTGGCAGTGCATCTGAGGGCTGGGGAAGGAACACCTTCTCCCAGTGCTATCCAGTGCATGACTGAGGACTGCATGGGGTGGGCCACCCAAAACGCCAGTTTCAGGGGCTCTTCCTTCATCCTCCATCCTGTAACCGCTGGTGGCATCCTCATTCCAGGTGCCAGAGTAGAAGAATTCCTCTATGAGAAGCTTGACCGGAAGGTGCCTTCCCGGGTCACCAACGGGGAACTGCTGGCACAGTACATGACAGAAGCAGCTAATGACTTTGGGCCAGGGACACCTTATGGTAAGTCAGCCTGGCTAATTAAAAAGCCCTGGGAATCCATCCCTTCCTAAGAGACATTCCCCATTGTTGTTTTGGGTTAAGACTTCCACAGCATGCCTCTCAAAGGGGGCAGGTTGGCCTGTTCCCCCTGCAGCAACCTGCCTATTCGTGTGTCAAAGCTGATGCCAGAGAAGGGTCTTCTCTAGCACGGAAACAAACAGCCCACCTGGAGTAGGAAGTCAGTCTTACTCCACAGCAAAGCATCCTCCATGCTGGGGGGTGGAAAGGGGCAGGGGTCTCCCCATTCCTTGGGGTCTGGCAAAGCCAGAGAAGAAACAGAGACACACAGATCCAGGGTAGCTGGTGGAACAGGTTACAGGAGGCAGAAACTACTCTGTGCTATTTCTGTGGTTTTCTAAGCTAGCCTGAACGGGGAGTTGCAGTGAACAGCTTTAGCTTTGTCCAGTTTGAGCATATTTTTAGTCTAAGGTGGTATCTAGTTGCACATAGTTTCTCTAGGCTCTGAGCAGAAGAACCATCCTTTAACTGTGTCCTGCAAGTGGAGGGCGGAAATCTTTCTCCAGCAGAAAAGGCAAACAGACTTCAGAAGGTTGGTGCTTGGCTACAAGCCTCAACAGGGCCCCTCCTGACCACACAGTACATCTTTCTGCTCTTAAATCCTAACAGTTGCCCCTTCCTGGGGAATTCTGGGCTTCTTTAAGCAGCAGACCTGCACAGAAGCACAGCCTTAACTTCCAGCTGTCCTTGCCTCTGCCATGAGCTTTGTTACTGCTCTCCAAATCAATAGCTGTTCAATAGTGATTCCTGTTACAGGCAGAACAGCTGCAACTGCATCTACAGCCAGCACTGCCTAATCAACTCATTTTTTCTGCTCTGGTGCTTTTTAATTTGCTGCTCTGTTCCTGTGCCTCTTTTATGAGGCAAAGAAAGATCATTCTGCGCAAGCAAGTGGAGCAGTAAAAGGACATCAGTGGAGTAAGTGCCTCAGAAGATAGATAAGATCAAAGCTGCACTGGGAGCAGCTGAAAAGAGGCCTCAGGCTAAAAGCAGATTATAGTTAGGACTGAGACTGGTGCGGTACAGGCATGATCACCTTGTCCAGGTAGGGTACACTGTGTCTTTGGCCCCCAACACTGGAGCCTGGTAGCTTTGGGTGAGTTGGCTGAAGCCAACACAATGTTAATTGGTTTCTCCTGGAGTTGAAGGCTCCTGTTATTGCAGGGAAGACCTTGATAAAAGTTGGAGAGACTCAAAGGCGCTTAGGTGCAGCAGAACGGGACTTCATCCACTCTGCCTCCATCAACTTCCTGACCCCACTGCGCAACTTCCTGGAAGGGGATTGGCGAACCATATCTGTAAGTACGGTAGCAGGGAAGGGGAAGCTTCATGTCACCAGGGACAAGGAGAGCAGGGGGAGACGGAGACAGTGCTGGAAGAACTCATTTTCCTTCCCTATTGAGAAGGGAGGACTCTGTACCTCCCCCTCGAAGAATACAAGGATAGGGAAACACCAATGCTAGATCTGCTCAGGCTCCCCTGCAGCAGGGAAGGATTGTCAGTTGATGTGCCTGAAGAAGGTAACTCCTTTCCTGACTCCTGCAGCTTAGTGGGCACCACCTCACCATAGGCTGCCCTGTTTGCACAAGGTTAGCCTGTGTCCCTGGCAGCCAGGCCCAAAACTCTCGCTAATGAGATGAACATAGCAACTGCTTCTTTCTCACTAGCACTTTTTGCTGAGGAAATAAATTTGATTCCTAGATGATACCTTGTCCCTTCCCCCCCCCCCCCCACCCCCCCAGCAGTTCCTAAGCAGTCTGCTCTTATCCCATTTTCTGTCCCTTCCAGAAAGAGCGGAGGATCCTGCAGAACCGCCGCCTGGATCTGGATGCCTGCAAAGCCAGGTTGAAGAAAGCCAAAGCTGCCGAGGCAAAAGCAGCGGTAACTTTTTTCCCTCATTCCCCTCACTGTCCTTCTGGCCCCAGGGCTTGGCTCACATGAGCAATGCCACATGTTCTCTGGACAAAAAATTAGGCTGCCCTACTATGTCTTGGCTCTGGCAGGCATGGGTGGGGGTGTTCCGTGTCTGGTATGCAAGGGAAGTGGGAACAGGAGCCATGCGCCTGTTCCTCAGATGTCCTCTCATGGGGAAGTTGTTGAAACAAATAGTTCTTAGTTTCCAAAGTCTGGAAACTTCTACTTGACCCAGGCTCCTGTCTCCTGATTGATAGTAGTTGCTGGATGATTTGTGCTAGTAACTAATAGGCTGCATCTTCTGAGGACTTGCTAAGTTTCTCTGGGGATCTCAAAGCAAGCCAAGAGAGAGCTGAGCTGGGAGGTGCGCAAGGGAAAAGCATGCTGGGGGTCTGCAGCAGTCCCAGGCTTTCAGACTAGTTAGGATTAGGCCAACTCAGTTTTCCCCAGGCAGGAGTGCCAGGGGAGCCTGTAAGGGGTGACCGGGGTCAAACTGTCTACCAAGAGGTCCTTCCATCAGCCTCTCTATTCACTTAATTCATGGTGCTGTCTAGTTACAGGCTAGTCTTGCCCTCTGGCCTTGGGGAAATCCTGGCAAGTAAACTAGCAAAGCTCCCAGGTCAGAGCAGTGCAGAAGGGACTGGCAAATCAGCCAGAGTCCCTGTCTACAGGCCTCAGCGATGGGGACAAGCGCTTCAAAGTGCTTGTCTGAGGCTGACAAGACATGTCAGCTCAGGGTGCTCCCTGGGCCTGAGGTGTCTCCTGGAGCTGGGCTCTTCCTGGGCAGTGTGGCAGGAGGCAGAGAGGACATCGCTGGGCACTGATGGGTTCTGTGGAGGGCCTTGTTGAAGCAGATGGCAAGTCCTTGTGCCAACAGCCAGAGCACTACAGGATGGCAAAGTTCTGCTTCTAGCTTGGGGCCAGGAACTCAACTAGCAAACATGCAATCAGAATAGGCAGGATTCCTTGTCAGGGATACCAGCCTAGAAGCCCTGCCATGAGCCCATTTTTTTAGCCATCTGCTCAGCTGGGCCTCTGGCCTTGCAGCTCCCTGGGTGGCCAGTTCCCAGGTGTTTTCCCTTTTCTCCAGCTCTAACTGCATGCATGCCATATGGGGAAGCTGTGCTAAGCTCAGCAGCCTCCACCAGCAGGTCTAACAGAGTGTTCAGGCCTATGTGGGAAAGCCATGAACAAAACTGATAGCTGCCCTTTTAAAAAAAAAAACCTTCTCTCATCAATCAGGTCACCCAGATCCACTGAAGGTAACTTCAGGGATCCCTGATTCCTCTTCTGAAGGGGATGGTGCCCCCAGTCTCAGTGGGAAGTGGTGGCCATTGCTTTAAGCTCAAATCAGAGCAGGAATTCAGATACCTCCTGCGCTTCCTCCCTCTCTACCTTGCTGCCTACATGAAGTGATCCCAAGGCCTCTCACCTGCACACAGACCCTCGGGTGAGGGACTTCCCTGGGGCAAGAAAAGAAAAGCATGGTTTCCCACTGAACATCCCAGGCAGGATGCAGAGCTGGTCCCAGCTTTCCAGGGTGTTCACCCCAAGGCACATTTCAGCCCCTCTCCCTCTTTGAAACAGAGATCACACAACAGGAGAGCAACTGTATCCAGTGTGGGCACCCATCTCACCCAGCTTAGCTTAAAGGTGGGGTCCCTGGCCTCAGGGTGCCTCGTGGACTAATAGAGGACCAGGCACAGGTGGAAGTGCCCAGCACAGGGAGGGGGGGAAGAACTGCTGCCTCTGCTCTAGGTGTGTGAGCTCATCATTAGACACAACATTCCCTGTAACATGCCTGGAGTCCTGTGTCACACCTCTCTATCCCAACTGGCCTAAAGTATCACACCTCTCCCAGCTCACTACTCTCTTGCTGCTCTTCCCCTCCATAGTGCCAGCTTGTGTTCCCACAGCTTCTGTCTCGTGACCGACCCTCCAAGTGCGCTGCTGCCCAGACCTGTGAGCTGCTGTTCGAGTGTCTGGGCTTGTGCATTTCCCTCCGACTTCGTGCTTTGTCCTTCCTGTTGATGCTGTTTTGTTTACTAACCTTTTTGTTTTGTTTCTTTGTAATTTGCTCAGTGTGAGGGAGATGTGAGTATTGACTGTGCTAACAGTGCTGTGATTTTTTTTTTCTTCAACACCTCTCATTGTCTCTTTCCCATTTTAAATGAAAGTTCATTACCTCCCTTGTCCCATTGGGACTGGCCCTGGAGCATGTACTGAGTGTGGTCAGGGCTGTGGCTGCCTGGGGAAGGTGCCCCAGAAAGATGGGAGCGTCTGTCAGCTGCCTGCAGCCCCTCTGGAGCATGCACTCAGTTCCATCAACGCTGCTTGCAAGCAGTGCTCAAGAGAGGCCTCCTGTAAAGACCCACTCAGGGTCCTCTGGCTGCAGGCAGGAGGAGGTCAGTTTGGGTCGCAAGTCCCTCTCCTGGAAGGGAGACAGTCCAGAGACAATGACAGGCAGGTTGATCTGATTGTGGTGCTGTTCTGTCCCCCAGGCTCCAGGGCTCTGCCCATTTTCCCCATTACAGGAGCAGAAGGGGGAGGGAGGTGGGTCCATTTTGACCACTGCTTGCAAATACAACTTGTCCATGCGTAGGAGTGCAAGAGGAGCTTGCCTCCTTCATCCCATATGCTATGACTAGTTTTGGGACTCTTTGGAGACCAGGGAATGGGAGGAGAGGTTTCTTCAGTTGCTCTTGATTTAAAAAAAAAAAAAAAAAACCACCCAACAAAACAAAAGCATAAGAAGCTATTTCTGTGAAACATCTCCTCTCTCCACAGGGAAGAGTCAGGCCTAGTTGTTGTGCTGGCCTCAAATCTCACTGGTGCATTTTATTCCCTATATTCAGGTTTGACTTGTAATAGGAATCACTCCTCCTTATTCCTTCCTCCAGCCATCCCCAAAACTCCTAAATGGTTTAAAAAAAAAAAAATCTCTTCTTGTTGGGACTGCCTGACTGCTGTTCCACACACTGGCCACTCATTCCAGCAGCCTGCTCAGGGCCCAGCAAATCGGGTCAGCGTGTATAAGTAGATCTGGGTGAGCTGCAAGGAGATTAACCTGGGAGAAGAAGTGTGGGGCCCAAGAGGATTAACAACGTAGCTGGGTTACAGCTGCCTTGTGTGTCAGCCTTGCAAACCAACCCACTGCACAGCAAAGGCTGGCCAGGAGGATGTCCTGATCCATTGCATCAGTGTAATGGTCCTGATATAAGCTAGCTGGTTGACTTATCTCTTTGGGTGATGCTACAGCCAAAGGCCATCCCAGGAGGAGGCCTAGTCTTAGCTTAGCTGAACAGAGAGACCATGTTATGTGATAGTGAGCCCACATCCTTGTGGGGATGGACTGGATCCCTTGCACTTTCCATGAGTAAAACCTCCAGAGTGCTTAAGTCTTCCTGCCCCAGGGCAGAGGTTTAGCTATGGAGAAGGTGGCTTGGAGGTTTTCAGACCTCTGAGAGGAAAACTCATACACTACCTTTGGCAACAGCAAGGCTTTGGACTAGATCTGCTTTGGCTAAGCCATGCCCCTTACTGAAAATAGCAGATCTGAGTGTTAGGAGGAAACATGCCCAGAGGCTTGGTGAGGGTAAGAACAAGTAAAAGTGTTTCTTTAAAAGACACTGTGGAAAGGATGCTCTGATGCTAGTAAAGATGCCCACTTTAAGGACAAGGCCCTGTACAGGGGCGCTTCTAGGACTGTAGGCAGAAGCAAGGGGAAACAAGGTCCTGCCTGCTGGACTGAGCCAACATGACATGAGCAACCTGCTGGCTGCAAGGGAATGGGAAATGCATTTGAGATTGTGCTGTCTCATCTCCACTCCAACTGGCCGCTGTATGAGCGGGTAGCTCTAAGTACAGGCAGAGTTTCTAACAGTAGAAACATCTGCTATTCAAGTGCTGGCTATGACTGCATGAGCCAGTCCACCTCCTCTTGCACAAGCCTGGCTTCCACCTGGGGAGAGCTTCCACACACCACTGCCCAGACTGCTGGGAGACCTCCCTCTTGACATCCCATAAGAATCTGAACTAAGCTCCCAGCACAGACAGGAAAAAAACACTAGTCCCTTCTTCCATCCATTGCCCGACTATCGACTCTTCTGCGTGACTTGTACATGAAACTCTATTCCCCCCACTAGGCTGTGCCTGACTTTCAGGAGACTAGACCTCGTAATTACGTTCTCTCCGCCAGCGCATCAGCGGTAAGATTGCCTCCTCCTAGATGTTGCTTCTCCAATCTCTTCCTGCCCCTCTCTTCACCTGACTTAAACTCAGCCCTACTGCTCTGCTGTTTTCAACATTTTAATGTGACATGGGCTGCCTAGCATTCCTCTGACTCAACCTTAAGGATGCAGCTCACCCCTGTGAGGGTGCATGGTCAGGGTCTGGCACTTTTGCTGCTTGATTTGCTTTCCAGTTTCTCTGCCAATCTATTTCTACATTTTTAGTGAGAATCTTCTGACAGTGTTTTTATTGCTAGAGGAGCAATTGAAAAAGAACCTCAAAGGCTAGCCCTTCTGGATGGATCCAGCTGTACACTGGCAATGTCACAAGTGTAACTGCCTGATCAGTACTGCAGTGTTGGTGCTCAGAGGTTTTGTAGCTGGTCAAGAGAAGCAAAGGTGGAGGAATCTTTCTGCCACCCAGCGTGTCAGTAATGCAATAGGCTGACAGTGCAGGCTTGTCTATTCTGCAAATAGAGGTCAATTTTTTTTCCTTTCATCTTGGGGCCTGTCTGTTGATGGCCATTACACAGCCAGATGCGCTGGGGGTGGGTGAATAAGCTTGTTGCATCTCTACTGTGTTGCACTGAGTGGTTGTGGTCAAGCAATTGACTTTCTGTGCTGTGTTCATGGCTCCCCATTGCACAATGTCACATTTCTCGTTAAAATGTTGAAAACTGATCATCTTGCTTCCTAAATAGCATTCAGAACAACACTGATGCCTGTTAATAGACTAAACCGGGAGTGGAAGGGCTGGGGAGTGGGATCTGCAGATGTGAAAAAGGACAGCCCAGCCTTCTAGCAAAGAAACCAGTTGGATTTGGTTAATGGGCAACCCATCCCCTGTGGAAAAAGAGGTATGTCTGAGCTGATAGCATCAGTGTTAGTTCCCACGGGGATCTGTCCTGACCTTCTTGGAGAGCGATGCTGGGATCAGAAATAGCTTTGCACAATAGCTAGAAAACTATTTCCATAGGTAACTGGTCCAGTGATGAGACTCCTTAGAAGAAGCTGATACTGGTGATGCTGTAGCAATTGCTCAGTTTGTCTCTCCTAGCACAGCAACTAGCAGCGAGCCTGTGGCTCTGGCTTCTCCCTTGGAAAGTTTTGTTCCCAGGACAGCACAATAATGGACTAAAATTGAGCTCTAGGAGAACAGAAGAGAGAGACTGGGCTTTCCCTGCGTCTGACTAGCTCTCATTTGGCCATATCGTTCCCTGAGGGCTTCTAAAGCAGACCTGAAGGCAAGCATTTGCACAACAGGCATTAGCATCTTGCAGAGTGCCCAGATGCTCAGTTGAACATGTGTAGTCATCCCCAAACTGCAAGCTGATCTGCTTTTGCTGCATTGCAAAGCTGTTCTGGGGAGCAGATACCAAGCAGAGTAACACAGGAGAGAAATAGATTTTGGGGGAGGTTAGCCCACAGGTGTCTACCCTGGCACACCTCTGCCTAGTTCAGTGGTCCCTCTTCAGACCTCTGCTAGAAAAGCTCAGATAGCGGTGATGATGGTATGGGACAGTTAGAGCAGGGCTCTAGGAGATTGATTTGCTCTGGGTGAGCAGCCAGCACTGATCATTTAATCCCATTTCATGGTTGCACAGCAGGGCCTCCTACCAGAGGTGCCTGTAGGAAACCTGCTGGCCAAGCCAGCAGTGCTTCTTGTGGCTTCCAAAACTATTTCAGAGGTTGCAACTGGTGGTTGAAGTGCCACCTGAAGTCCAGCTGCACTAGCAGGGATGACTTTAATAACAATTGACATCTCTAATTAGCAAAACACAGGCTGAGCCCTGACTGCTCCCCAGCTCTGTGCAGGCAGGACAACAAGCTCTCTAATCCCAGCATTCATCCCGAGGGGTCAGGCGCTGCAGCAAGGTAGGAGCCCTTCATACTGTTGCTCTGCTTTTCTTCCAGGCCAGAGTCCTTGTGCTACTTCAGTCTTAGTATGTACTGACAGCATAGAGCAGTGGTTGCTGCTCGCCTTGCTGTTGAGCTCTGCTCCCTTCCGGAGGGAGGGATTGCTTATGCCCAGGTCACAACTTTGTCTTACAGGTGAGCAAACAGGTCAGCTCTCTCCTGGACCACATGCCCTCAGCAGGGCTCTTTTGGATTCTAAATTTATGTTGCTGGTTTTTTGGAGAGGTGGATAACATGGTGCTTTTATGGATTTTTTTTCCCTTCCATAACAGGAGGGCTTAGATGGAATTAGATCCACCTGGAAAGAAGCACCTCCCTTGTTTTGTATGAGTTGGAGGCTGAGGAGCCATTTCTCCTCTCTCCCACACTGACCTTTTGTTTTTGTGTAAGAAAATGTACGTGGGCTGTGCCAGCCTGAATATCCCTTTCCCTCAGACCCTGCCACTTGCCATGCACTGTACTCCTAGGAACGATTCCAAGAAAAATATATTGAGTACCTTAAAGAGGGTTCCTCTGGCTTGAGCTGGGGTGGAGGGAGACAGGTGCAGATCATGGCCTGTTCTGTGCCCTGAATTGCCTGAAACACTTCTGACTAGAGCCGCATAGTGCCTTAGCCCAGGGGTAGATCTTGGCAAAGCTGGAGACCCCAGAGCACCGTAGGGTCATGCCTGGCGATGGTGCAGCAAGGCCAACAGAAGGGAAACAAATCTGGCTACAAATTCAATGGGTACTACAACAATTAAATGGGCCTGAAATAGCTAAAGTACCACCTACAGCATCTCAGTAGGAAGACCTGTGGCCAGAGTGAAAGCTTCCCAGTGCCCCTGCAGCAAGCCTTCCTCCAAAAACCTGAGGATGTGCTGACAGAGGCCTTGTGCCAGAGCAGCAGTTCAGGCTAGGACCTGCTTCTCAGCTGCCTATAGGGATCTTCCCACCATCTGCCTTCCAGAGCAGGAACTCTTAGTCTAAGGGAAGGGCCTTACATCCCCCACGCAGCTGAAATTACCCAGACCTCATTTGAGCCAGTTTCTGATTTGCAGTAACAAAACATCCACTGAAAGTTCACAGAAAACACTGGGCTCAGTGCACTGCACAGGGGCAGCCTGCAGTCCTAAGGGGACCAGCCACAATAACTCCACTCAAGTAAGAAGAGATGCCCATCAGGCTACATACCACAGAACAGGAGCTGAGCTGCAGGCCAGCAGAAACCCAAACAGGAGCAGGCAGCAAGCCAAGGAGCCTAGCAAAACACCCTCCTGCTTCAATCCACCAGTGCAGGCAGCTGCTGCGGGTGCTCCTTATATTGGCTGGTGAAGTTGTCTCTGCACCTGTGGCTACCAGAGCCCACCTGAGGGCAGCTGCTAGTGAGCAGACCGCAACAAGCTTCAGTTGGGAGACCCTGGCTCTAAGCAGAGCGTGTTCTCCCTCCCACACCACAGCATCCCACATGAGGCTCCCAGGTGCCTGCAGTGCAAATTCAGCAGTGCAGTGGTGAAGTTCCCTGATCTGCAAAGGTCCATCAGAGGGTGAAGCTGAGGGCCTCAGAGGCCATCTCCCCCTGACCCCACTGCTTTAGGGTGTTGCTGGCAGGCAGGTGTAGTTCCAGTTGATCCAGGGTGATTTCATGTTGCCAGGGCTGAGGGAGTAGTCTGCTGAGGAAAGGCCAAGCTGAGGACCTCTGGGAAGGCTCAATGTGTTTTTCTACCTCTTCTCTCCCTTTCCCATCGCTGTGCTTGATTTTTGCTGTCAGTTGTTTCATGTCCTGGAGCCAGATCCCAGCAAGCAGCTGGCAGTGTTGTGCTGCCCCAAATGTGCCCCTGTGGGTGAGGAGAGTAGGAAGGAGCAGCACAATGTTTTGCCTGGTTCAAAGGCAGCATCCAGCCATTGCTTCCTCCTCCCTGTAGCTAAACGTGCCTGTGGTTGTGCAGACTGGCTGGATTCTGATCCCATTAACCTGAGCTCTCCAGACCAGTGGGTGAGGAACACTGGCCTCTGTCCGGCTTGAGCTCACGGCTGTTCCCAGGTGCTGTTTGTGGGCTTCTATAATCCTAAAAGAAGGGCTGTCCTTCACCCTCTGCAGGCTTCAGCAAAGTAACCCTTGCTGTTCAGAGGGCTCTGCTGCTTAAGCCTTTTCTTCCTGGAGCCTGTTGAGTGCGGTTGCTGTAACAGGGAGTGCTGCTGGCTCTGGTGGCATGGACTAGCTGTCCCCATTGTGAAACTGAGCTCGAGGGTGCAAGAATGAGGGGAAGGGGCATCAATTTGGCAGCTGCTGCTGGGTGAAGGGCTAGCTTGTCCCCGGAGTTGGGCTGCTGTGTCCATGGGAGCGTCTTTGCCAATTGGTGTTAATGCCGAGTGCTTCTCGACGTCTCCAACACTGATCTCCTTTCCTGTTGCTCTGTGGCCCCTACAGCTTTGGAGCGACGAGGTGGAAAAAGTAAGTACCCAGCTGAAATTGTGCTCAAACCTTCTGGGCGTGCTGGTGGTGTTTAGGGGGTGGCGGGGTGCTGCGGCCTCCTTCCTGCTCGTGTGCCTGCACACGTGCGGGGAGGATCAGTGGGATGTTGCTGTTGTCAGCCCCAGCCCCGAGTCTGCAGCTGTACGGTTCAGTGCAACTCTGACAGCGGCTTGGGAAGAGCCTGCCCCGTGGGCTGGTTGGCTGCACCTAGGTGTGAGAGACTTCCTAGGCAAACCAGGCGTGCGTTCATGTGTATGTAATAAAAGACAACTCTGAGAGCCCTGCATCAGTGTGACAGGAGCAGAGGTGATGCAATTCAGTTCTGCTCCTGTGGCAAAGGCCCTGCCTGCTCCGATTTTGCATGTGCCATGCATCAGCCTCTAGTAGCCCCTTGCCTGCCTGTTCTGGGGTCTGAGCAGGAGCTCTGATCAGAGCTGAAGCAAGAACAGAGGGTTTTCCCATGAATAGCCCCAGCTGGAGGGAACAGCCCTGTCAGGAGGGAGGGTGGGAAGTTTGGAGCCTGTTGTGGAGTTGACTCTGTCTGGGTGAGCTGCACTTTCCCTTCTGAGTGGATCCATGGAGGCAAAGCCCCAGATCTTGTTTATTTTCTGGGTTCCCCAAGGGGAGTGTGACTTGTCCATGAAGATGGATGGAGGGCTGCTAGTGGACTAGAGACTGGGGTGAGCTCTGTGTGGGGCTCCAGCATGGTTTAGAGCTTCCAGAGACACCTTCTGGGATCCTATTGCCTTTCATACCCCAAATGCCCCCAGTAGATGTTAGCCTAAGCCTGAACTGCAAGGTGGTAGAATGGCATGTTCCTGCATGCTGTGCATGATAGCAACCTACTACTGCCTTACTCTAAATGCATCGTCAGAGCAGACTGGCTGTTTTTTGAACCAGCTCATCCTGTACTTTAAATCCTTCAGTTCCTCAAAGAAATAAGCTGGCAGCAGTAAGCATGCAAGGCTCTGTTCCTCTATCTTTGGTCTATCCTGGTTGGATAGACCAAGGTATGTCAGTAAACTTCAAAGTTCTCTGTGTCTTGGAGAAGCACAAGACTGGAAGGGACCTCCCAGGTCACACTCCGGTGCTGGCTTTATAGGAAACTACGTCCTGGAACTGCTCCAAGCTAGCAGGGAAGGGCAAGGTGTTTAATCTCAGGCTGTGCCAAATGGAGCCGGGGCTGCCTGTCACAAGTTTCCAAGAGCTCTGCTGCTACTGAAGTCTCTGCTCAGCTCACTGGAGCAAGAATCTCTTGGTGCTTAGTAAGGCATTGCACTGGTATTTCCTGTTACATTCCCCTGTCTCCTTTAAATAAAGCCTTTCATACAGAAGATGCAAAAAAATAGATCAGTTGTAGCTTAAAATAGACAAATCTGATTAAAAGACAGTCAAAGCGTTTCTTTGTTCTAGCCTGGCTGTACACAGTACCGGTAATGCTGTTACCAGATGAGAGATGTTATGGCCCGCAGCAGCTCGTCCTGCTGAGAAGGCTGGGGCTCCCCTGGGGTGACCCTGCTCAGGAACACCAGTGATGCGACCCGTGCTCCGAGACCGTCAGCCTGTCTGGATTAGCTCTCTGGGGTCAATTCCAGCCAAGTCGCTCCTGTGCTGGAGCGATCAGGGCACTTCCAAAGCAGCAAAAGCAGCTCTGTCGCAGAACTAGGGCCGTGCAGGAACCACTGCACCGAGGCGGGCAGCCCCGGCTTCCTGCGCCCTCCTGGAGAAGGGGAAAAGGACACAGAACCCACACTCCTCTCCTTCCAGCTGAGCAGACATCGCTCTTCTGTGCTATCCATCACAGCACAGCCTAAGAGGGAACTGGCATGTTCCACTTGGTGTTAAGGAGTCATGCATGCTAGAGAGAACAAATGTGCCTTTGCCTCCAGCAGCAGGGACGGGAGAGCAGGCACCAGAGCACCCGACTGCCCCAACACCTCTGTTGGAGAGCTCTCCTCTCTGCAGGGACCCACCTGGGTATTCTGGTACTGCAAAGCTGCCCTAGTGTCAACACACTGTTTGCTGGTGGGGGAAGAGGTGTTCTGTCTGTTCAGTAAATAGGGTCTCCAGTATCAGTCTGTCTTTGAATTCCCAATGTCTGCTGCATAGCTGCCCTCTATTAACCACTGTTTAATTCCTCCGAGCTCAAAATAAGGAACCACCTTGGGTAGAAGTTTGATCAGGATGTTTATCATCTCCATTGTGGAGAGATGTAGTTAGTAACAGCAATTTGGTAAATGCTCCCTGGCCTCAGCCTTTGTTCTGCAATGATAAAAAGGATACTGGCAAAAGTTACACCTCTGGAGAGAAACTTAGGGAGGGTGTCACATTCCTGTGCCTCTAGGCTGAGAGAGGGGGTTATCAGAGCTGCACAACTGTGTTTTGCAGCAGACTCATAGTCATGCTGACCATGGAACTGTCCTGTTTCCAGTGTTACCTCTGCCGGGGACAGGTACTGATGAGCAGCATTGGCTGTCCAGTTCTCAGAGTCCTACAACAGGCAATAAATAAAAGGACAGGGGCTGGCATGGGACTGGCTTTCCACACACCACAAGATTAACAAAGCCTCTCCATCTTCATGTTCTAGTCTTGTGGGAGTAGGAGCTTCCTAGCTTGATGCATCCATCTTGAACTGCCATTCCACGACTTGCAGTGATCCGATGTAGGATCAAGCAGGAATGAAGTTGAAATACAGCCAGAGGCCTCTGGGATCCTCACCCAGTGTGTCTCGTGCCTGACATTCAGTTTCACATGTGTGCGTGTGTTGGCTCCCAAGCCAACAGCACACTTGTCTCAGTGCCAAAAGGGGGGGTTGGTGGAGGAGGTGAGCGTTGCCCCTCCCTGGAAGAGGCAGAACAGGGGTCCTTTCCTTGTGCTGGCTTGAACACCCCTATCCTCTTTGCAGGCGGAACACGAGCTAAGGCTCACGCAGACTGAGTTTGATCGACAGGCAGAGGTGACACGTCTCCTGCTGGAGGGCATCAGCAGCACACATGTGAGTCTTCCCAGGTAACTGGGGGGGTGACAGGGACCACAGAGACTCCTGGTTCCTTTCTTGAAGGATGCCAAGAGGTTGCTGGAGCCCTGCACTGGTAGCAGGGGTAGAAGAGGTCATAACTTGGGAGGCGACAGCAACCTCCTTATAACACCTGGAATGTGCAAACTAAAGACATAATGAAGCATGTGTAGGCAGTGCCAAGGTGACACCTGCAGTCCTTGAAATGCTTCCGAGCCAGAAAAAATTGTTCTTCCCTCACTAGAGCTGTGGACTAGCCACACGGGTATGGCTAGAGTGCCGTGAGCAGCCTCCTGTCCAAGATCGCCCTTGGGCCTACGCAATATTCCCAAATTTAATGAATTAGTGTATTCAAGCCAACCAAGTAACTCTCTTAAATACTGGCCTGCACATGTCTGCTTCCCATGGGGGTAGGTAGAAGCTGCAGGAAGAGAGTTCCCGTGCCTGGCATCCAAACTCACAGACCTGCTTTCGGTCCTTCTTCCTCCAGGTGAATCATCTGCGCTGTCTCCACGAGTTTGTGGAGTCTCAGACCAACTACTATGCTCAGTGTTACCAGTACATGTTGGACCTGCAGAAGCAACTGGGCAGGTGAGACAAGAGGCTGCTTTTACTTCTCTAAGGGTTACTTACCTGGCTACCCCCAGCTCAGGCCTCCTTCCCCATCCGGTGTCATAACATCGGGTAGAAGTTTTAAAGCCCCTTCCAAGCGCTGACAGAGCTTCTGAGCTTAAACTAATCCCGGTGGTAGTGCATTTAGAGCAGGCTTTGCCATTGGATTCATCTGGGGTTTATACATTCATCTCAAAGCATGATGGCCATGAGAATTCAAACATTCTTCCTCTAAATTAGTTAAATCGCATGGGAGACAAATTCCTGTTGCCAAGCAGCAAGCCTGAGTGTGCTCAGCTGCAGCAGTAACTAATTCTGTGCTGCTGGCTGCACATCCCGTGGGCACAGGCAGGGCTGTTTGTCTGTTAACCTGTCACATCAGTGTGGTGGCCTGACCCAGGAGGGGCTGTTGCCTCTGCATGATCACTCACTACTCCTGTTCCATTCTTTTCCATGCTTGCAGCTCCAAAGGAGAAATGTAAGTAGTTGCACAGCTCTAAGAGCTCTCCACCTCAGCCAAACTCTGGAGTCTCTGCGGACTCGCTACAAAGGCCAACAATGGCCAGAGCTGCACTCCCTTAGTGCAGAGGAGGGTGTACAGATAAACGAGACCAAGCTCCATTACTGTCTCTGTCCAGAGAGTCCACAAAGCCTGGGAGCCTCCAGTTGTGGCATCTGTTTTAACAGCAACAATGACTGTCCCTTTCCTGAAGAACTAGCAGACTAAACAGGTAACACAAACCATGTGAGAGCAGGGGAAGGACTCAGCACAATGGACCGAGTAAAACAGCTGCAGAGCCAAGAGTGGTGCCTGCCCAGAGCCCTCTCTGGCTTCAGTCTCGTACTCTGGAAGTTAGCTGCCAGTCCTGTAACAGGACACTGGAATCAAAATAAGCAAACGTTACCTGTTGCATAATCTCAGCACCTGAGAACTGAGTGCATTTCCCCACTCAAAGGGCAGTGTAGATGTGTTCCAGCTGTGAGCTGGAACTCTTGAGCATCATCTCTGCAGTGTAACTACTAAAAGAACAAGCTCTTTCTTGGTTACTCATACTAGAGCCTTACTGAACTGTTTTTTTCTTCTGTGTAAGATTTTCAGGCACATTCGTAGGCAACGCAGAATCCACATCTCCTCCCCCAGCTGCTACCTCTCCTCCAGCTGTTGCTGCTGCCACACTCCCTGCTGTGCCTACCATTCCGGTTGTGCCCACGATTGGTGGGGTGCCCAATACTGTGGCAGAGAGTGTACTGAACCCAAATGAAGTCAAGCCTCCTGCCAGCGGGACACGGAAGGCCAGAGTCCTCTACGATTACGAAGCAGCTGACAGCACTGAGCTGGCACTTCTTGCAGATGAGGTTGGTCGCTTTCCTCTCCGTTGAATTTGGCTGATGCCCATTCATGCTCAGCAAGGTTTTGGTTACTTTTTCTAACCCTGTTTTAGGGAACTGATGATAGCCTTTTCCATGATAGTAGTATCCACTGAGTTGCAGTGAGCTTGTGCTCGTGGCCATTTGCTATTTAAGAACATCACCCCAATAACTCTTGAATTCCTGTTGGAGTCTAGCTGTATCCAGCTAACAAAATACCCCGATACTCAGTGTCTTCACCGTGACCCTCAAATACAGCTACATTATCTGAGAGCAGTGGGATAAGCTGCTGGCTGGAGGCTGGAGGCCTGGTCTAATCATACTGAGAAAAAAGGAAATTTTTTTTTTTTCCTTTCCCTTCCAGTGGGGAAGCATCCCACCCAACTCCTCTGACATGTTCTAGCTTTTACGATAGGGAAGCAGAATTTAAGAATTAAGAGCCTGTTAAAGCCATCCACCAGCAAGCTGCAGACTCTTTTTGTTGACTGAACTTCTGTATTCAGAAGGGATGACATAGCAATACCATGCTGCCCTGTATGCAAAAATACCTTAAGTCAATTTGGAGAATGAGAAGGCAACAGGGATGTCGCTGGGCAGATTTCTGTAGATCCTTCTATGAAGGCTGCACGTAGCTCCAGGGAAAGGGCACAGATGCTGGCTAAACAAACTTCAGGAATTATTGTTCCTTCAGTACCCACCTGACTGAACTTGGGGCTCTATCTGCAGAATAAGGTCCTGTCTAACGCTGCCTTCTCTCCCCAGATGATCACTGTGTACAGCCTGCCAGGCATGGATCCAGACTGGCTCATAGGGGAAAGAGGGAATCAGAAAGGGAAAGTTCCTGTCACTTACTTGGAACTGTTAAGTTAAATGTCTCCAGCAAGAAGAATGTACAAGCAGAAAGCACCCCTCATCTCCTGGCACTTCTAACGCGGATTTCTTCATCCGAGACCATTGCTCTCTTCAGGGTTGACACTCCATTGCTAATACGGGAATTGTGGGAAAGAAGTGGTAAAACTCTTACGGTGAGGTTTTGGGAAAGGGCTGATGGCACCAAGACTGAATTCGTTAACCTACTAGTGCAGCCTGCTTTGAGGTTAGTCTTGATGGCGCAAAATTCCTTGATTACTTTTTTCTACCCTACCCTAGTCTTGTTTATCGTGGTGGCTTTGCCAGGGCCAGCAAGCTGTTTCCCTCAGCAGCTGCTCACGGAGTTAAGTTACCCTTCCCTTGTGTCTGGTGTGGGTTAGTGCCTGTCTGCCCCTCCCATCCTCTCTCTTCTTCAGCAGTAGAGTTGCCTGAGTCAAACCATCAAGCATTCCAGTGGGGAAGCATCCCACCCCTCTGACATGTTCTAGCTCTTAAGATAGGGAAGCAGAATTTAAGAATTAAGAGCCTGTTAAAGCCATCCACCTTGCTCATCTGTGGGAGCACAGTAATGCAAGGCTCTCCAAGAGCGATCGTGGTGCCTGATGGCTTCAACTGTCCCCTGAAGCTGGAAGGAAATTTCTTTGAGAAGACCAACCTAATAGTGTCTGTATGTTGAAAATCAAACCTCAGTGCAAGGGACCATGCATCTTGCTTGCATTTCCTCTGAGAAACTGCTCTTGGACTGCAAAGAGTTTACAAGCCTTTTTACAAGCTTTGCGCCCCGTGTTAATTGTCCAGGCTTTTCTTTCGGTGTGTCTGTTCCAGGCATGTTTTAGCCTGACTTTATTTTCACCTGAGATCACTGATTTAACTAGTAATTCCCCTCCCCCCTCAGCAGTGAACAGACTTGGTGCATCCTAGTACAGCACGGGATAGTCCCACTTGTGTTATCTCCAACAACGAGCTATTCTTGGCCAAACATGCACTAAACAATCCAGGCTGCCCTCGGTGAAATGCTGGTTTAGCTCAAAGGGAGCACTCAGGTGTGTATGGCTTTGATTCCTATAATGAGCTTTTTAGCTAGAGCTCACCTAAAGGACTTCCACTGTTGTGTAACTCATTTTCCACTCAAGCTGGATGGAAGAGAAACTCACCTGCACCAAGCTCTGCGTTCACTACCTTCCCCTCGGTATGTCAGAACTAACTTTGCTTGTTTATTGATCTTTTGCACTTTCCCCGACGGTATCGTGACCACTCTAATGTAACAGGGCGCTGAGCACCTGTGTATGTAGGGCTCATGGTTTTCAGCACTTATTTGCCAATAAACAAACTGCCTGACCTGCCTCGGTGTCTTGCATGGGGTCGGGGCTGCCCATGCTCCCCTGCCGTGCGATTGCAGACCGCATGGATGAGCAGCGCTGGCAGGGAGGCAGCGGGAAGCAGCTCAGGGTGGGGGAGCTGGGCTCTTGTGCTGTCCCAGGCGGGGAAGCCGTTGAGTAAAAGCAAAACAAAGCTGCTCATCCTTCCTCTCCCAGCTGAAACTCCCACCAGGCCTTAAGGTTGTTAATGTCTTGCAGTTGCTTTCCCAGGTGACACATTTCAGTTGTAGTACAGATTCAGGAACTCTTAAGAAACAACACCTCCTCCTTAACCTGAAGCAAAAATAGAGCAGCAGTATGACTTCAGCTGCGGAGAGACTGGAAGTGCTATTCTAGATCTAACAGACTTTTTTTGTTGTTATGGAAACTAGATCTGCTGCTAATTTAAAATCCTAAAGCCTTGTCCCTAGCACCCAGCTTGGAAAGAACTCCTGGGAAAAGCAGCTGTTGAAGCGCTGTGTAGCGTAGCAATAGTACTCAGTTTTCCTACAGTTAAACTCGAATGAAAGGGAATGGGGAAATCACGTCATGCTCGTTTTAGTACTTTTACAATTGCCATGATTACCTCTACCACAGTTCTACCCTTTTTTAGGTCTACCCCTGCCTCTTTCCCTTCCACCCTCCTGTACGTATACTTCTCCCTCAGGCCAGTGACATCCTTTCCCTGCAACGGGTCTCCCTGGTGCATTAAAGAAAGATGAAGAACAGCTTTAGCAAAAACAGCACAGCTTAATGATGCAGAAAATGGTGTCTCTTCCCTCAGAACAGCCAGAAGGAAGTCTGTTCCCAGTGCTCCCTTCCCTCTGCATTATAAAAGAGCTCATGCAAAATCTATTGCTGCTTCTGGCTCTCTACAGAAAGATTATGTTCTCATGGTGCTTATTTGCAGATGTGATGGTGAGTGACCCTTGGCTGGAGGCTGTTCCGTGCCCGGTGTGGCTGATGGGCAGGGGAGGTACAGCTCAGGGCTGACATGCTGCTGTCGGAAGTGAAGCTATAGCTCTAACACACGGCTGTAACCAACAGCGCCCACTATTCTTTGCTAGCTGGCACCAAGGACTCGTGTGCCTAGCCCCATAAACTCACTCCAGTGCTTAAGTATCTAAAAGAACACACTACTTCTCCCTGAATTTTCATTCTACTCATTCTTATTGAATGCTAATGAAGTGATTAGCATGGTGCACGTAACTTCAAAGGCTGTAACAAAAGGATACACCTACCAGAGTTATCCAGTAACAGTCCTAAGCGCTAATGAACTTGCCTAGATGTACGGGATTCTGGCTTTATGGCCATGGCTACCTGTCACCATCTCGCACCTTCTGTGCGCAGTCCTTCACCTTCCATTCTCCATGTTCACGCTCACAGTTCCATGTGGCAGAAAGCATTTGCGGTTACAGGTAACCCCATCTCAACTCGACTGGCCTCGGGACTGTCACACCAGCTCCCTCCGTCAGAGCAGTTCACCCTAGGTTTTGGAAGGTAATCAAGCCCCTATCCCTTCTACTTTAAGATCATTTTGCTCCAGGCAGCTAGTTCAAATCCCTCCAAAGCCTCCAGGGCAAGTAAAACTGGATCAAACAGGTGTGCTAGAATATCACCATGCCTTAAGCTTTCAAGAGAAAAAGAACCCTCAAAGCAACATAATCTAATTTTCTTGCTCTAGTCTCTTAAAACCATTGAGATTAAAGAGGTTCTGACTGGTAAAGCAATCAAGTGTCTCTTTAGGAAGGAAGTGGTAGGTTACTAGCTCACGGCTACACTGAAATTTGATTTCTTTAGAAAAGTCTGTCTAGATTTCAGGCTTTATTTTAAGCAGTAATCACTGACCTTCTCTCACTGTCCCCATCGCATGTTGGGGAACTGTAAAGAGTTTGTTGATCTACTTTGAGCTACAAGAGCAAAACACAACTTCACTGCAGACAGTGTCTTTCTTCTAGCCTGAACCCACACCCTCCCCTGCTGCTGCAACCGGCAGAGTAGCAGCTTGGACCTGTGCACAGAGTAATCCATGCACATGGCCCACACCACTGCGTACAGAAGAATCATTTCTCAGGAGTATTTTATAGTCACGCTCATTTAAAACCTCCTACGAGTTCCCCAACGTGAGAGTAAGAGAAAGGGAGTGGGTGTGGGAAAGCCGAGGGAATCAACCTTTCATTATTGTAACAGCTTCAAACGGTATCTGGATCATCATTCACCAGCCACAACTCACATCTCCGTTAGCTGGGACTTCAGCCCAGTTGACGCAGCAGAACAACTGCTATGCAGAAGATGCAGAATTGGTGCTGCAGGCTGCTACGTCCAATACAAAACCATGAACCCAGGTGCTGTCTATAAAGGTTTTAATATCAGTATAAATAGAGCACAGTTACAAAAAACTGCAAGACTGGAGCAATGGGATTTTGACTTAAAAACTTTGAGTGAGGCCTTGCTCTTCAGAAACACACACAACACACAGACTGCAGGGTGATGGGAAGGCGTGAGCACACATACACCATCTTGCCTTGAACCATTAGTACAAAAATAGCAGTAGAAAGATGGTCTCTGAATTGCTGGCTGATCCCTTGGTTGTGCCTTAACTGGACTCTGACTGTGAGGGAGAGGCAGATCGCACCTTGTGTTAAGAGCAGAGTTAATGCCCAGCAGAAAGTTTGTCTCCTCTCTCCACCCAGCCACAGCTTCCCCGGCTGAGCTACAAGCTATAAAAATAAATGTTTTGACTGTTCAGCACTTGTACCCAGCCAGGATGCTCTAGCAGATGGAGCGGGCAGGCTGCGCACGCGGGCTGACCACCGAAGAGCCGCTCTCGGCTTTCCCTACATTCACTCTGCTACTGGGTTGCAAGAGTTCAATGGGATCTCGCTGCTGATGTTCCAGCTGGGTTTATACCACTGCCCACACCAGGCCTCCCTCCCTTTCCCAGTCCTTCTTACGAGCTCTGCCAAAGGTGACGCCTTCTGTGGTGGACGTGAATCATTCTGCTCTAAGTCCTGAAAAGGGAGGCAGGGGCAGGACAGAACCTATCTCTGCACGTGCCGGACAAAGGCCTGCACGAGCTGAAACAAAGGCTCCTGCCCCTCAGGACCCAGCTTGGAGGCAGACTTTCCTTGGGGAGAGGGAAGAACCCCACTGGCAGGTGAAGAGGGACCACCGCGGCGGAAGTAACGAGACAGACTGGAGAGCAGTGTACTCTGAAATTAGAGGCATGTAACAAGTTAGCTTCTTTCAAACACACATCCCTCTCCCTCCCCAAGCAAGGTGCCGGTGGCACAGGAACAGGGACCAGTACATGCAGTACAAGATGCTTAAGGCTGTTGACTCGTGCTGGGAAGTAGGCTTTACTGGGCAGCCAAATGACCTTCTCCCACAAGACACATCTACACTGAACAGCGAGAAAGGATGGTACAAGCTGCTTACCAGCTCAGAGCTGAGCTCCTGTTTCATCCGTTGCTTATCACGGGGATGCACAGCTGGGTCTCTCAAGTACCGAACAGCCTGGGAGATGAGCAGGTAGAAACAGTTTTCCATTGTAAACATGAGCAGAGACCTGTGCAAAGAAACGCTCGTCAGCAGGAGCCAAAAAGGTCAGCACACACTAGTTTCAAGGTCAAAGACTCTTAAAAAGACTTCACACACAGGGTACGTACGAGGGAACGCGGTCGCTCTTCATATTCTGCTCAAGTAGCAATACCCAAAAGCTATGGTCTGCAGAGTAGAAACCACTCTTGGCCATCAGGGAAGTCCGATTTAAATATACTGGTAAATAAGCATCAAACAACTCTCTACACTGCATCTTAGGGTGGGATGGCTTCACACACCCTCACAAAAAAAAATCCCTGCTTGCTTTGGAGAGCTTCTGATGGGCCGTCTGCACTGCTGGGATTCAGAGTGAGCAGCTGAAGCTACACAAATGCACCTAAACCTCAGTTCTCAGTTCTGATCTGAGGAGCATCAGGTTCTGCTCCTTGGCCATGATTAAATCAAACAGCTAGAAACTTACTTGAGGGTTTTGGTTCCCTCTTGCATATTCAGCCCTGCAGCCTGAGGGAAAGGTTCCTTCTTCTTATCCAGCTTAAAGGGAAAAAAAAGAGACAGGCATTAGAGAGAGGAGTTAGAAAAAAGGAAATACTCCTACTCTTCAGAGTATCAGCTGAATGAGTGCTCTGAGATCCCTGCAACAGCTGTGCTCTCCCAAACACTGAGATGGCAGTACCTCTCCCAGCATGTTAAGGGCCACGTTGACTGTGGCAAGGAGGGTCCCAAAGGAAGGTGCAACATCTGAATCAAAGGCTGGTGTGGTGAAACTCAGAACAAAGAGCACGTTGTACTCAGCAAGGTCCAGTGACTGTGGAGAAGCAGAAAGCAGAGTGAGTAACCCCTGAGGCCACGAGTACACTATTGTAATAGTAACAGGAATACCTACTCCCTGTATCACGCCTTTTGTATGGAGAACTAGAAGCATTGAGATAATTTCCCAAATCTCAGGTATACAGATGGAGCAGCAGAGTGTTCTCTAGAGTACTGCACAATCGGACTATATGGCTCTCCTCACACGAATGAGCCGTCTCCAACTCCCAAGCCGTACAGCTTGCCACCAAGTGGCAAGCTAAAGCAATGACTGTTTCCAGATCATTTTCAAATGCCCAGGCATAGGTCCCTAGAGGCACAAGACAAGGAAGTTAACTGTCCAAAAGTTAGCAGCAGGACACTGCCAGACTCAAGGATTAAACCTTCCTTTTCTGAACATGGAGGCCAGCCACAGGAGGATAACAAAAGGCTGTCTTTTCTGACGAGTGACATACTGAGGATACAAACCTAGCTGGGTTATTAGCCTGCTCCAGTAAGGTTACACGTACACCACGTTGTGCAGATCACACAAAAGCTCAGCCAACCCTTCCTTTCACACTGATCAGCGCCTGATTCCTAAGGGGAATTCCCTGTGTCCTGCCTTCCTGTTCTGTGCAGCAGTCAGATGTATGGTGGGGTCACTGTCTTAAGCAGGACAGACCGTGCCTCACTACATAGACCCAGACTTGAAATGCTGGAAATTCCCTGCTTCAGGGAGCAGCATCTCTCCCCTCTACCTGATCAAGGAGGATCTGGCAGACGTCAGGGGTGAAATGACGCAAGGCAGCAAGAGATTTGCTGAGGATTTTCAAGAGGCTGTACTGCACTGTGAGCAGTGCTTTCTGCTCTGCTGCCTCTGACTCAGGACTGGGATGTTTGGAGGAGGCTTGAGGATTACGCTGCACTCGTGGAGTCACGCTTGATGGAAGGGAATCACCATTTTTTGTCTGTGGAGAAAGAAAAAAGAAAATCTTGAATACAGATATGATTATTCTGCGCTAAGATAAACACTTTGAGGGGAAAACAAGTTATGAACAAAAGGAATGAGGAAATAAGGCACCCAAAGTCTGTCACCTGCTAGAAGCTGTAGAAACTACACTTAGTGTGCAGCAGGGGAAGCACTGCATTGCAGGAAGGCAGCTGCAGAGGCTATTTAGATTCCACATTCCAGAAAAAGAATCTCTCATCAACACACCAAGCCTTAGCCATGGTGAAATAACACATCAGTAGCAATGCGTCATCTCCACCTCATGAATCTAGGGATTCCCCAAGAACAAGAGCTATCTCTCTTGAGCAAATTTAATCAGATCAAGGACACCAGGTCAATTAATGGCCCTACAGAGTACTACAGCAATGCAGCCTTCTTGCTGCAGCGTAGGCAGCTGTAAGATGACAACAGCACCATTCCAACACAGGCTGCTGTTTCTCTAGGACTGGCTCTACACAGTCCAAAGTTTTTAGAGTCCAGACTACTCTTTGCAGTGGCAAAATGCAAATCTTAACTATTGATGATTGATTGTCCATAATCACCACTAGGATTACAGATAATCAATTCAATATCCAAGAGCCTGGATATTGAATAATATTTGCCTTTTAAGAGGGAGCACGAGCATGCAACACTCCTAACTTACAGTTCGGTTTAGGGTCCCCAGCCTCACCTGCAGGTAGTGCTGGAGCATTTTGCGGCTGTGCAGGAGGGAGGTGCAGGCCTGGCACAGGTAACACAGATTCACCTGAAATAAATAAGGTGAGGGAGAAATCTCTTAAAAGCTGAATCCCCATCTGTTCACCATCACTGGTGGAAGCTAGAAAATCCAGTTAAACAGAACACTGTGATCATAAAGGATCAGTGCAGTCCCTTGATTTCCCAGTATCTTCTCCGAGTCACCTGGCACTGAGAGTAAGACATTGAATTCCCCAAGTTATTTTTCCAAGTTACCGTCTCTCTGTCCCCAACAGTTATCTGTTCTCACTCAATTCAGACAAGGTACTGACAGAATAGATATTTAAATGACCTCAGCAGTAGTTCCTATTAAAAGAGCAGTAATAAAAAGGTGACATAGTGCCATTTTCTCTTAACACATCCAAATCCTTGCTCCCCGAGGCAATGTATTATCCACAGCAATATCCCGATTCCTACCTGCATGTCCCTCATAAGCTGTGGCAGGTGGAAATGCCACTCCTTTGTGAAATTTGAGAGCTGAAGAATGAATCCAACAGTGTGATCGGCCTCTTCCAGACAGGCTAGGCTCTGTACTGTCCGTACTGCATTCAGGCACTGGAAAGGAGAGAAAAGTAAATCAGGGCAATGACAGTTAAATCACAAAAATCCCATTCCATCCTCTCGAAGAAAAAGGTGAAGATGCAGAAGATCTGCCCTCAGGGACAGAAAATACATTCATGAAAGTAGCTGCACAGCACGTGGGTCAGACTCAGAGAACTTTACGTTCTTAGTCAGAGGTCAATGATTTAACAAACTGCGCTGCCATATGACAGCTAGTTGCCCAGGGAGCACATAAACAGGTACTATGTGCAGCACCTATGTACAAACAGGATTCTTCAGTGCATCTGCACTGACACAGTCCAGCCGGTTCAGGTATTTCAGTACTGCAGGACAAGAGAGCTTGCTGACCCGAATGGTGACTGAACCCTCACCACAGCATTTTCATTATTTGAGCAAGGCTGAACTGAAGCCACCTCCAAGAACAGCTCTCATACTTTTCTTTCCAGAGCAGACAGCCAAAAAGTGAGTTCCCATCAAGCTCTCACTTCTGCTGCTGCGCTGAGTAGGCATATTAAACACCTGTAGCAAAGTTATAACCCCAAGAGCAAACAGAATGAACAGATGGTGACTGCCCAGCTCTAGTATCATAACAATCATCCCTGCCTGACTGCACGGCTTGTGTATTCCATCCTCCTTCTCTCACTATTGAATTATTTCTACTGTAAATCTTTGAGGCAGGAGCCCCTTTTCAATGCTTCTGCGCTTTCTGACATGATTCCACTACTATTGCAACACAGAAGCCAAGTGAACCATCACAGAGGAAGTACGTGACATACCTGAAGAATCCTCTCTTGATGGACACCGACAAAGTCCAGTGCTTCCGTCAGGAAGTTGTATCTAAGTGTTTTAAGAAGGCGTTCCATCAGTGACATGGAGAGACGATAGACCCCAGGCCAAGAGGGAGCATCCAGAGACTTCCGAGATGAAGCAGATGTCTGAACAAATCAGATACAAAAATAAATTACTTATTTGCAGTGCTGCCCAGTGTGGCGCACACCACAAACCCTCCACACCATTTTGGAAGTCTCCAGTCTCTACAGGTGGCTGCTATCCTCCTAGACTGGGAGCACTCTGTTCCAAGCACAACCCACAAGGCAGGGCACAGCAAGCTCTCCTGGCGCATTCCCACCCAAAAGGAAGTAGCACCCACCTGAATGGCTCCATTCGCACTGAGCTGGTACACACTCAAGAGGGGCAGGCAGACGCTCTGTGTGACACCAGCTCCAGCCACTGCTGCTGCTCCCTACAAGACACAGAACAAGCTGCTGTTAAAATCTGCACGTGTGTCTGCTCTCTGAGACTAAAGAGACTTAGTTTGCATTAGATATTTCTGCCCTTTGCACTGGCACCACTCTTTTAGAGAACATTCATCTACACACACTTCTATGTTGTTAAAAAGCCAGCATCAAGAAAAGCAACACTGTTCTTCCAGTAAAATCTAACCTGCATAACTGTACTATGAATTCCATTTCAATATCACCTGGTTTGGTACATAATCTTGGAAAAGGGCTGGCTTTGGAACAACCTTCCTTTCATCTAAAGCCCCACACAAGTTGAATTTGTAATAGATAAATAACACTTTATTGTGACTAATGAGAAAGCAGGTTCCAACACTTAATGCTGTTTTAACTAGAGGGGGATAATTTGCATTGCAGAAGAATGCATTCAGTGAAAGCGCCAGCTCTAGATTACAGGTCTGCTCTGGCTGGCTCAGCTCTTCCATCCGAGACAGCCCATTACTGAGAAGAACAAGGCAAAACTAAGCAGGCATACATACAGGACCTACGGCTTGCCAGCCTCTAAAAAAAACCCCACCAACAACCCTTTATCTACAGATCATTGTTCAGCTGCATCGCAGACAGAATAATGAGATATATGGTTCCTATTAAAAATGTATAGCTATATGCTCTCATTTCTCTGCATCTCTCACCTGTTGAGTCCTTGCTAAGGTCAGCAGTAAATGTAATGAGGCCTCTGTGAAGTGAAGGTTTTGTTTAACTCTCAGGCTGATCTCCAATGCAGCAAAGATCGTAGGAAGCACAGGGACTTTCCTAGTGATCTGTAGCCAGTAGTCTCCATCTTCATCAACTTCACAGAGCTCTTTAGCCAGATGCAGACCCAGAACACAGACCTGCAGTGACAAGGAAAGGAGAACGAGGTATAGGCTTGACATGGGGACCAAGAAAATCTTGAAAGCATTTACTAACACAACCTAAAGTTCAATCATTCTCAGAACCATAAATTAAGGCATCTGGTATCCCTCACATTATAATCTGCACACTTTCTGGCTATATAAGCAATCGTGACAACGGTTTTTAGGACAGATCTGAAAGAGAGGCAGCAACAGCCATTTTCCCAGACTGATGTGTACCAAAAAATGGAGTCATGGAGTCATTCTGAAAGAGAAACTGCCAAAAATTCCTTTGAAGGCAGCAGGCTGCAGGGAAAGTTGTTCCAAACATGCATGGAACTTTTGTCTAGAGAGATGAAACATGGCAGAGCTGAACAAATCATTTACCCCATCTCGCTGGTCTTTGTGTTTAACTCGGGAAGCATCATCTGTTTCCATGCTGTCCTTGTCATCTGTAGCATCTCCTAAGGTCAGGCTGTGTCGAGTCTGATCAAAGAGTGCAATAACCTCATCTTGGAGTGTTTCACACACGCTCAACACCAGCTGGGAGTACTGTGGGATCTCATTCACTGTGACACACACAGAGTAAAGAACAGTTAACACACAATCCTTATAGTTAGGTTTCCAGTTTAACTGATAACATCACTGGGCCACATTTCTTGAAGTTAGTATTTATTCTGTTTTCATTTCAAAGCCTAAAACACAGAATGTGAGGAACTGTGACTAAGTTAGATGATTAAGTCTAGGAGGATATAATAAGGGATTAGATGGTCATCTGAGTAACAAAAACATGTAGTTTACCAAGAAGTCATATAAACTCATGACATCTCAAAGCACAAATCAAGCACTACTACAAACATTATTCCATAACTGCTCACTACAGCATTTCCTACCCAGTTCTCCAGATTGCTGGTACTGGCCCATGCAGATTGGGTGCAGGCTATGTTCTGTGAGTCCGTACAAATACTGCATTCTTATCAAAACCATTATAATAAATTGCACCACCTATTACCAGCATGACTGGAAACTCAATTCAACAGCAAACAAAAACATTTTAAAACAACCCAACCCTCCACTTTCTATTTATTTTCCAAAATATATGGGCTTGCAGGGCACAAGCAGTGGGACAAGGAATACACAGAAAGGTAAGCCAATACACTTCTCAACACTACAGTTGCCTTTGTATGTGTTGTAGAGAGAAATACTGCCCAGATTCCACCAATACTGCCCCAATACAGAGAAATACTGCCCAGATTGCTACTGCAATATAAGATGCCCCACAAGGGACACGAGTAATGACCAGAGTAGTTTCTCTGGTTTGTAATAAAACGTACCCTCTGAAAACTTTCTTGTGTTTGAGTCTTTTGTTATCTCTAACTAGAAATTCATGTCAGAATCTAAGCTCTACAGTCACCCTGTGAGATGGTGTTACTAGGGTATCCCTCCCACATCCGCTGAGCTATGTTCAAACACAGAGGAACTCTGTCTTGTCTCTATCAAACTGATCAAACACAGAGGTTACTGTTGGGCAAAGACAAGAGAAGGGAAGACATACACATACTGTGAATGATAAACCTCATCTCTTTCTAAAAGTAGCTAAAACAAGTAAGAAAAAAAGTAGTGAAGTCCCACAGGCTGGTGACTATATTCAGCATCCTGTACTACTACTAACACCATACATGTTTTTATCTTGGAAATGCTAGAGTGTTGGGGTGTATTCAGCCATGGCAACCCTACTCTATACACTTGCACATACACCACCTCACCTTTCATCTCCTTCATTTGCAGCACAGTGATAAGAGCTGAGAACACTTTGGCTTTGGTTTTCTCCATCATCTGCTGATCTGCCTGTAGTACTCCCTCCAGAATCTGCGTCAAGGAGTTTATGATTTTATCCACAGAACCCAACTCGCTGACAACAAAAAGGGAGAGCTCTTCAGATTAGACAGGATCCCTCAATAAATATATTGGCTTGACTGAGCTGTGTGTATCATAAGTTATATGATCCACACAAATAAAAGCAGTTCTTCCAAGTAAAGTTAAAGTCACCACCTGGATCTCATTAAGGACATTCCACAGTACAGTGAGAATGCAGGACTGACTAACACAAAAGCTTTTTTGATACTCTCTTCACCAGCAAGCAGGAAACCAAACCATAAATGTATTACTACAAGAGATTTCAGCAACAACCTACAGACATTTGCTATCCCAAAAGAGAATTTTATGATAAGGTTTCCGTTTCCTCCCAAATCACCAAGGGAATCTCAGTAGAGCAAAACACTTAAATGTAATCTCCCAAGTTTTATATTTAGCAGTGACTAATAATTATCTAGACAAAATACCTACCTCTTCCACTGTTTGAGCAGGATCAGAAGAAGGGTACATAGCATAGATCCCAGCTGCAGACAGGATACTGACATGGGAACTAGAAGCTAAGAAGAAATACTGCAAGAGTTACAATTGCAACAGTCACATGTAAGAGCACTTAAGAAAGCCTCAGCCCAAGCACCACCACCAACCAACCAGGTTTGATCTTCAGCAGCTAGCAACACTGAGGGAACCAGAGTCAGGATGCCCCGCAGGGTCACCCAGCAATGACAAGAGTAACACATACAAAATAAAGATTTTTAAGAAGATCATCAATTCAGGGAGAGGGACTTTGTTTTAGCCCAATTTCACAGGATCTATAAAACCTATGATGGCAAGCAGCTGCAGAAATAGAACTCCTCATAGTACAAAAAGCAATTGGGAAATTAAAGAACTGAGGGGAAGCATCACCTACCAAAGCCTTGGTCCCATTTAGCACATCCAGAAACAATTGCTGATGAACTGCAGAATCAGTCAGATGCATTATATCTGCCTAAGATCCGCAAAGACAGAGATCAATCAAGCACAGCAAAAGATGCACCTTCTTACCAGTCTAACATCAGTCTACTGTTTTAATTTGTTACTTTAAGAATTCACCAAATGTCATAGCTGCTGAGTGATGCAGTTTTACAGAAATCACAATTAATAGTCGACAAGAAGTAGCCAGCAATGACTCATTTCCCTAATGGCGCATCCCTTCCTCACCTGACTCAGCAAAATCTTTTCAGGATTACAGAATTACTTAGAATTGCTATAAAAATTATTTACTACCTCCCTTGTCTGCTCCGACAGACAATATACTCATTTTGATCAAACAGCAGAACACCACCTACTCCAACCTTTCGTACCATGCTCATGCCAACTTGTGTTGTAAGCATATATACAAGAAAATTGAAAGAAAAGCCATTATGACTTAGCTGGCTCTGAGAAGTTGACATCGTATTATTCAAAATGTTAATTTCAGGTTATGACGAAAGATAAGAGGTAGCTCTTACATGACTAGTAGAGATTATCAGCAGCATCCGCCAGGCTGAGATCAGCATTTGATATTCCGTCATGGAGGCACAGCTGCTACTCTCCGTCTCTGCCACATGGTACGCCAGTAACTTCACATATTCTGACCAATACGAAAAGCGCTTTTTGGTGGAGAAATTCTTCAGTGTGTCTTTCAGGGACTGATCCAGTGAGCCCCTGATCAAATCAAGAGGAGAAGTTATCTTCATTTATTCTTTGGTCAGAAGATACATCTCTTCTGAAATTCAGGTAGGAAAGCCAAGGACACAGCTTGCAAGTGAAGGTTATTCCACATATTAGACCTGTACAGGGAATCTCACTTTTTGCATCAAATGTGAAGGAAAAACATGATCCCTGAAGAAAATCTATGATTTTTTTTTTTTTTTTTAAAGCAGAGATTTTAGTTAATCATGACTTTTTAACCTATTATAGGGCAGTTATGTTCAGGAAAACAAAGAGAGTGGAGAAGACTACTAAAAAGTTATTCAGCAATCACTATAGTAGGTGTACTTAGCTTAGTTTACAATTAGTTTTACTAAGTACTGTAAATTCTCATTCCAGGGTACGAAGAAAATACTAACACTCTCACCTAAAGGCTGCAGAAACACCGTAACACCTCTTTCTGCAGTTGGTGATTGCAAGAATCTCAAATGCAGGTTTGTGATTTGTTTATAAATCACTGTTCCTCCCGCATTTTCACAGGATTACATGTATTTTGTCCCTCAAAGCCTGCATGGTCTATCAGGATTTAACATACACAGTTTAAATAACTAAAAAGTACAGGGACAAAGGAGAGACTACCAAAGACTCACTTGACAACATAGTAGATCTCCAAACAGATGATTTTCATGATTAAGGCACAGGTATCCAAGACACTGAGCTATAAAGACAAAAAAAAAAAAAAAAAAAAAAGAGAAAAAGGCAAAATCTGAGCACCTAGCTCTGCAGGGTTGGTGGGATTCTGATTTATCCCCACCCATCCACTTGCAGTGACTGACTCCAGTTCTGAAGGAGACTTGTTTCTCCCACGACAGCAATAGTTATGTCATTTGACCATGGACTGGTGACAATAAGGAAAGAATGCTGTGTTCAAAATGGCACTCTGAGTGAGAGCACAGGACTTTCATAATGAAGAGGAAAACTCCCACAGAAAGGAATAATAACAAGAACATAATTAATTCCCCTTTGATACTAATCAGGCTGAGCTATGGCCCCCAAAAAAGGAGTTTAGTTTGCCAAACAGCACACAAGGTATAGTACGAATACACTACAGACAGCATAGCTTCCAAAGAGTGTTACCGCAGATGCTAGGTAACATTTGTGTTTGTTTTTTATGTGAATAAAGAGCAGAGAATTTCAAAAGAGTTCATAGCTGTACAGTCTCTGCAAAGCCAGAAAGCATTCACTTCATCTCCTGCCTGCATTTAAACCACTTGATCATATTTCCTTTTAGAAAACTGCAAGCAGAGGGAAGAGTCACATACACCACTTAGAACCTTTTCTGAGAAGTACAGAACTACCTTAATTTTGTTTGGATGTAACTCACCTCTGATGATTCTGAAGGTGGAGGAAGGGTCCCAAAGAGGGGATTGGTTAAATTTTCCCAAAACTTTGGCCTAAAAGATATATACAGAAGTAAAATCAGTTATCTCCCCCATGTCATGTGCCTAGCGGCATTTTGACTGTTCCAAACTTCATAGAAAATACGCTTTGATAAATACAGGCTTATATAGCTTTGTATAAAAGAAACAGAACAAAATATATTTGCTTCTGCACATGCACATGTGGACTTCTCCTTTCCCAAGAGACTAAGTTCAAAGCCCATACACTGCACACCCTTCCTTACCAGGGCACACAAAGACTAAAATGCAAATGTCCCTGAAAAGTCTGATGAACCAAAGAAACAGGTGTTTTGGAAAAAAAAGGAAGGAAAATGCATTGTAGAAAAGACAACTCACTTTGTCCTCAGAACCAGCATGGCGCTATCTCGACGGTCCTGCCACAGAGCATGCAGGAAGGCAATGGCAGCACGATGCAAGAGGGGAGGGCACCAGTACCTCTCCTGCTGTTTGGAGTCTATCAGCTCTAGGACTACTTGGAGGCAACTCCACTCCCCTAAACTGAATTCCTAAAGCAAAAGGAAACGAGAAAGGTTACATCGCCACAGATCCACTATGTATGCACCTATTAAAGCAGAATATGCTTAATTCCACTTGAACAATACACAAATAAATCTTGAGTACATGATGCTGTCATATATTTTCTGTAAGACTACAAGGAATGTAGTCCTAACACAGGACAGAAAAAATATGTTTAGGGGAATAAAAAAAAAAAAATGAGCAATGCTAAGACTCAGTAAGACCAAGAACCTTCAGAAGGCCCAAACCCAAGAAGACCTTGAACTGCAAAGCAACAGAATGGGTATTCTGGAAAACTGATATGGTCCATTGTACCTCAGTCTTCAGCTTTCTCACTGACTGGCCACTGTCAGAGTCAAGAGAGTGGGCCAAGGGATCTTTGCTCAGACCCAGTAGATGTTCTTATATTAACTGCAAGCACAAGCTGTGTTTACCTTTACACTAAGCACATCAGGTTACATATAAGAACTATCAGATTTTAGAGACCAGTGCCATAAGACTGCCAGGAATGCTACAATAAAAGACTAGTGAATGCCTGGGCAAATATATGCTATTCTACCTTTGACCCGTCACTGCCATCCTTCACTTCCAAGTTCAGGAACAGCTCAATGAGCCCAGGTTGTGTCTCCACCGCAACTGTGAGGAACTCCAGTATCATGACCTTAATACGCATGTCCTCAATCTTACTCTGCAGGCGGGTGAGGAAGGCATCACGGATGGCAGCAGCATCACTACCAAGGCAGGCATAAACAGACATGGGAGCAACCTGCAAAAGGAAGGGAACATAACAAACAAGAACAACCAAACCCTACAGAATGCTGCTTCTCTATATAAAAGGTGATTTGCATTTCAATTTGAAACTCTGAAATATTTGATATTGAATCTACAAACGTATGTACTCCAAAGTAAGCTGTTGTCATTAAGCAGGAAGAAACCTGCAAAGTGATCCAAATTTTCCTCTTTGGCAATTCTGCTCTATCCCTCACGGGTTATGACAAAAGTGGAAAAGATGAAGAGAAAAACAGTTTTGGAATGATGTTTCTTGAAATAAACAAACCCAGAGCTGGATTCATATGCTTTAATAAAACTGCCAATATATTCTCAGAAGTATAGTAGCCAAAAGGAGTACGCCTAAAAGGCAAAGTTGAAAGCTCCCAATAAAAACTTAACTAAGGTCCTCTTCTCAGTAAGATCTTAAAGTTCCAGTTAAGGTGTAGGAATTGTATTTAAGAGTGGGACTTGAGAAAGTTATTAAAAAAAAAAAAGTAAGGTCAACTGAAGGTGCAAATACTTTGCAGAAAACACCGCACTCATGTGAAGCCTCTCAGTGAGGTGCCAAATGACTTCTGAAACAGCAGAGGATTATGTTTAAAAAACTAAGGGCCCTTTATATGATTTTTGATGTGCTCTGTCTTACAGTTTTCAGTCCACACTGCCTTCAACTGACTTGTGTTAAGCTCCCTAGTACAAACAAGCCTGAAGAAGTTATCTTGAAAGAATTTCAGTGGCAGAATCAGTCACAAAGGGAGAAGCAAAGGAGCGCTTGTGTGAGTCCCATCTTACCGTAGCCAGTCGTTTGAGCAACTGGATGGCCAGGCGTGGAAGTGCAGGGTCATGCTTGTGGTAGATGTATTTGGCCAAGACCGCAATAAGATTGTTTCCATGAGCACCTGGATAGAACACAATTAAAATCAAAGAGAAGAAACTGCAACAAGATGTAACTAACTGTTTAGCAAATAATGATTTCCACAGCAGAAGGTGAGAACTAGGTCAGTCTTCCAGAAGAACAAGGCATGGGCCCAGCCAGGGGTACTAACGGCAGCTGATTTACTAGATTCTGTAATTACACCCATCTCATTACAAAGCAGCAAACAACAAGCTACATTTGCTTAATACTTAGAAGCTGTCCCAGAGGAGAAGAATGCCTTGGAGGAGGGGGAATAGGCCTTCTCCCATCACTAGAAACCACTTCTTGGAACTTTGAAACCTTAACTACTGTTTGTAACGAGACACACACTGACTAGTTGCAAATAACAAAAAACCCCCATAGCTTCCCAGGCTGCCCCCACGGAGAAATACATACCATGCTGAGTAAGTGCCTGTTCTAATGGAGACACCACGCTAGAGGGGGGTTTCAACCGGATGACATTATTGGTAACCGAGAATGCCAGCTTAACTGTTTGGATCAGCAGTTGACCTTGGCCTTGTGACTCATCACTGTGTTTCCAAAAAGAAACCAAGTAAGTAACTGTGTTGACAACCAACATTTATTATTTGCACAACATTCAAAAAGGAAATTCTACTGTCAGTTGGGGGTTATAAGACATTTTTACTCAGACTGTCATGGCACCACATAACAGCTGCTGAAATACAAACCCTCACATAACCACAAAAAATAGTCTACCCAGCCCCAAGTTTTCAGCATCAAACAAAAAAGAAAAAGGGCCTGACAGCCTGTTGTCACTTTTTTTTTTCCCCCCCTCTTTGGGATACAGAGAATTAAAATGTTTTAAGACAGAGGGAGAAACATTTACAGAACCAATCTCATAGAAATTATAGTGAACCAAAACTGGATGAAGAGATAAAACTGGCTCTAAGTCTGGTATTTTCCTAAGATCTTCCTTATCAGATAAACATTCTAGAGACATTAAAGCCAAAAAGGCTTCTCAAATAAGTCTCACTTTCTACTCAACAAGTCTGGATTCCCTTCCAGACTAGTTTTGAAAGAAAAAAACAGCAGACTATCAGAGCCAAACTTGCTAGCAGGTTGTTTATGTGTCAAGTAAATTTGGCCAGGAAAAGAACAGAGGAAAGGAAGGAGATCCAACCATAGCTAAAGCAAAAGAACCAAGCCTCCAGAGAGCCACATAAGAAGGTCAAGGTGCTCAACACTGAAGATAGCTTCAATACTTTAAGTACTTCAGAACCATCCTGAGTAGACTGATCATCCCTAGCATTTCCAAAATTACATTTCAAGCTTTATTACAATTTATTCATGAGCATAGTTCCTTTGAACTTTGGTGTTACCTGAAGACACAGAACTTCTAATATTGGCTCTAATCCTCTTGCACCTAATTCAGTCATTCAATCTTATAAATTAAGTTCAAGTGAATTCTTTACAAAACAAGCGTAACTGCTGGCAAATGTGAAACAACTGAACACATTTACACCCACTGGCATGCTCCAAATGTCATTTAGATTTAGAAAACTAGAATAACTGCATGAAATGGAGCATGTACAGCAAAGACTACATACAGATCTGGAACAAACAAGGCTTGTTCCTCCAGAACATGCGAGGCAGGCTGCCATGGCTAGCCGCTATCCTGATCCCCCATTAACGGCAATCCATTGAAGCTACATTTGAAATACTATAATTTGCTTCTTTCCCCGCACTACTGAAATGGAACACACCACTCACCTACTAGACTGGGAGGCCATTACCATATCAATAGTGTCCACGCCAATTCCCATGATGTTAATGACAGCTTGCCCTGCTTCGGTGTTGGCCAGGCTGAAGATGCACAAGGACTGAAGGCTGGGGGCGTTGCTGTCAGACACAAACAACACACGACATCATCACTAACAGCACTTGCAGTATTTTCACACCTAGCACTTAGAAAACTATCACAAAATAACCTCTTAATTTCTACACCCCCACTGACCCCTACTTTATTCTCCCTTCTACTTTCTTCAGAGCAGATACGGCAAACTGGAAAGTGGATGGCAGTCTGTCCCAGGAAATCTATTTACTGTTTTCTATTTCTTCACCAAGTCTTCTAAAAAACAATGTCCATAATCTTTTTCTGCCCTTCCTTACTCAGTAACACTGCAAAGAGCTGAAACCAGCGCTACACAACCATGCCAGTTCATTTCTAGTCATTTACATTCAAAAACTGAAACAAAAAGAGAGCAGCAGAGCCCTCCTGCACTCTAAGCCAGGCTAGAGCAGATCTGAAATCCATGACGTGTCTTACCTGCTGCGAGGATCCATTTCAGGGCATAAATTCAGTATAGCATGGATCAACTGTAGAATAAGGCATCCTAAAACAGAGATGAAACGGACTACTCATTTCAGGAAGATCTGTTGCCTAGTTCCTAATATTTTCAAACAAATCACAGCATTTAGAGCACTACTGGTGGACATACAAAGGAAATCCCAAATGGTTGCTAAAAAAGATATGATAAAAAAGGAGTAAAAATCCACATATTCTCTCTGAGAAGACAGGTGATACTTTTTACTCCCTCCTCCTTCTCCCCACTCTCAGCATCCTTACCAATTTTCTCTCTCACTCCATGAGAGTTGTAACGCCATTTGTGGTAATTTGGTAACATCTCCTTCAGGACAAACACAATACAAGGCACAAGTCCTTGGCTCTGGGTGCTACCAAGTTGTCCCTAGGAGAAGCAGAAATGTTATTGTCCTGCTCGTGGTTAAAAGGACAAGAAACTTTTTGCAGGAAGATACACCTTATATCTTTAAAGTGTGTGAAAACTATCGAGCATGGGGACATAGATTTACAAGCAGCTTCTATTCTTTTGTAGATCAGATGAATCTGAATAACAGCTTTTTTGAAAGAATCAGACTATGGAGAAAGCACAAACAGCAGTGCAGAAGGGAGCGTCAACCAATGATTACTCATAGAGACCTGTTGCACAAGGGATCTCAGGCACAGCTGTATCTCACTTTGCTATCATAACAGCCTACAGCTGACTTCACATGCAGAGCATTCCAGAAGCACTCACCCGGACAAGAGTTGTGATCAGGTTCAGGAAGGAGATGGTAACGCCGTACTCTCCTTGAGGCTGTTCTATGCTCATCAATAGGTTTCCATAGCCCCCAGCATTCATTCCCTCTGCACTGTGAAATGAGCAAGAGGGTTTATTACAGGATAGCAGGACTCTGATGTGAGTGAGAGATGTCAGATGCATAGATTTCACACTGGCAAAAAGTTATGACAGGTTATGAATAGGTTAGGAAAAAATAAAAATAAAAAAGGGCTGGGGGATCACGAATACCTAATCATGTGATTCATACTGGACACTGGATTGGCAACAAACGGTAAGAACCCTGTATGGTGAAGGTCAGTCCAAACCTGCAAGAGAAAAAGTACAGCTACTCCCTCTCATTCACATATATATGCCTACTGGTTCTCAAACCCAGGTTACTTCCTCACCTTGGCTGGCATCCGAGCAGCCAGTACTGTCAAACAATTGACACAAGAAGCAATAACGTCCACAGGGGGAGAGATTACAGTTGTTAGCCTAGGAAAAAGAAATATTATGTATAAAAAGCACTGCCACCTGTCGTCTAGCCTATATACTGTTCTTTTGATCAAAAAAGCTCCTCTCTCACTGAAGTACACAAGTATAAAACCTAGCCAGGTAAACGCAGACACCAGAGTCTGCACTTTCAGTCTAGACTTGCCACCTCCCCCTCACACCTGAGTCAGATCAATTTACTGCAAGAGGCAAGGCTGGAAGACAGCAAGAAGCCTCTCACAGCAAACAACAATTATGCAGCAGAACATCAATTCCCAGACAGTTAACGCTGAGAGGAGAGTTGATAACTACAACTGTTTTAACACCTGGAAGATACTGCTCTAATGATATATTTTATTCCCCTTTCATGTAAATATAGCTACCAATAAAAAAATGCTTTTAAATGGATAAAATTGCACAACATTCAGGAAAGAAGGGCCGTTCTGCTGCATCAAAGCATTAATCAGTGTGTAGCCAGAACAGTCTTGAGAACACCAGTCCTGGGGAGTTTGAGCACTGAGACACACTTCTTGCAAAGCTCTTGGCAAAATTACTAATTAGCCATTCTTCCAGCTCATTAAATCTTCTCAGGTACCTCCACTGTTAGTGACTTCATGCCGGTCAGTGACTTACCTCTGCAGGAGCATGTAGATTCGTGACGTGATTGGCAGAAGGCAATCTGCTATCGATACATCAGTGCTGATGACTTTATGAACCAGATCAATTATTGGCTTGACCCTCTGGCAATGCTGAATCACATCTGGATAAAAAAAAAAAAAAAAAACACTAGATTGCAAAATCATACTTAAGCAGTAATCAAATCTGGAACAATGCACATTGACCTTACCACGCATCCCCATGAACATTCCCCATAGCAAAACACATTTATTTTTATCTATCTCAACTTTTCCCTCATCTAAAATTTATCTCATCTCACTACGTCCTCTTGGCCTTTTGCAGTGAATTTTACAGTGTGTTGGGTTTGCATGGCAAGCTTTTGGTAGCGGGGGGGGGCTACAGGGGTGGCTTCTGTGAGAAGCTGCTAGAAGCTTCCCCTGTGCCTGATAGAGCCAATGCCAGCCGGCTCCAAGACGGACCCGCCGCTGGCCAAGGCCAAGCCAATCAGCGCCTCTGTGATAACATATTTAAGAAGGGAAAAAAAACCAGTTAGGGAGAGCTTTTGCAGCCAGAGAGAGGAGTGAGAAGATGTAAGAAACTCCACAGACACCAAGGTCAATGAAGAAGGAGGGGGAGGAGGTGCTCCAGGCGCCGGAACAGAGATCCCTCTGCAGCCCGTGGTGAAGACCATGGTGAAGCAGGCTGTCCCCCTGCAGCCCATGAAGGAAGGATGAGGGGGAGTAGAGATTCCACCTGCAGCCCATGGAGGACCCCACGCCGGAGCAGGTGGAGACACCTGAAGGAGGCTGTGGCCCGTGGGAAGCCCGCGCTGGAGCAAGCTCCTGGCAGGACCTGTGGATCCATGGAGAGAGGAGCCCACGCCAGAGCAGGTTTGCTGACAGGACTTGTGACCCCATGGGGGACCCCACGCTGGAGCAGTCTGCTCCTGAAGGTCTGCACCCCGTGGGAGAGACCCACGCTGGAGCAATTCATGAAGGACTGTAGCCCGTGGGAGAGATTCACATTGGAGAAGTTGGTGAAGGACTGTCTCCCATGAGAGGGACTCCATGCTGGAGCAGGGGAACAATGAGAGGAGTCCTCCCCTGAGGATGAAGAAGCGGCAGAAACAACGTGTGATGAACTGACCGTAACCCCCATTCCCCGTCCCCCTGTGCCGCTGAGGGGGGCGGAGGTTGAAGCTGGGAGTGAAGTTGGGCCCGGGAAGATGGGAGGGGTGGGGGGAGGTGTTTTAAGAGTTGATTTTATTTCTCATTCCTCTACTCTGTTTTGCTTAGTAATAAATTAGATGAATTCCCTCTCTAAGTTCAGTCTGTTTTGCTCGTGATGATAATTAGTGAGTGATCTCTCCCTGTCCTTATCTCGACCCACAAGCTTTTCATTATACTTTTTCTCCCCTGTCTAATGAAGGAGGGGAGTGATAGAGTGGCTCTGGTGGGCACCTGGCCCTCAGCCAGGGTCAACCCACCAGATACAGTATTATAGTAATAATTTAAAAATCAGGTTTCTGAGAAAGTATTCCATGCTCTTTCAAAAGTATTCAGACTTGTTCAATCCCACTATTAACCTCAAATTGATACCAATTAACAATTACTTATTCTCTTTTATACTCCCAGCCTATCTCACCTGCTGTTGATACAACATGGAGCAGCATCTCAATCTCGCAGGTAAACAGTGTCCAGCTGCTGTAGGAATACTCCCACCGTACCAAATAAGCTCGATCATCCAGCATCACTTGGCCCACTGTTCCCTGAGGTATCCGCAGATTTGTTTGACCTAGTCCTAAAGATTGAAGAAGCAGGTGAAATAAAGTCACAAATTTACCCATGAGTTAGAAGCCAGACAAAGAACTAAATTCCCCAAAGCATTTCAATAAGAAAAGGTTGAGCGCAGTTTCCTTACCAAGAGGATAGAGGAGCTTTGGAGCCTGTCTTCGCCAAAGCGTGCCATCTTCATGAGAGATCACATCAGGAGGTTTATGCTTGTACAGTTCAATATAGAAGGACATTTTATCCAGGAAACTGTATACCTGTATACAGAGAGAGCTTAAGTAATACAGCTGAAGAGCCAGACCTTCTTAAAAATTAATCAACCAGGTCATTTCCAGGAATAGACAAGTTTTCTTGACATGGTCAATATCCTCCTAACATGTCAACCCTACCAAAACATTATTAGACAGCCCACATGTCCAGACAAGTCTCCTCTAATGAATCAGGAACTTATGATGTAAAGTACAACTTGAAAAATTAGGTGGTATCTTAATCTTCAGCCATTAGAGTTGAAAAGTTTTCTAAAAGCCAAAAAAGAGTGTCCTGCAACAGCACAGGACTAAAAAGGAGCTCTGTCCACTGTTCTTTGACAAAAGCTTAATGTCTGTTACCTAAGATTGCAATTGAGATAACCACATGTAATGGAAAGAATTACTACATAGCATGTTATCCCTGTCTTGAAATAAATCATCTCCCAAACACCAAGAGAGATCCTGTACCTTTTTTGCAGTAGATTTATCAGACACAAGGGCTTGGAGCAGCTGAAGGAGAGGACTAAGAAGATGGGGGAACATCCCACACACACTGTCCAGGATAATACCCAGACCGGCAGTAGGTTCCTAGTGGTAGAAAACAAATGTTGTATTACTAAAAAGAAATGCTAAAATGGTCTCAGTATAGCACAAGGATACAGTTCCTTTATAAGTTGTAATTTAACATTAATCACGCACAAAAATATCACTCCAGTCCTTGCACAGACTAAAGCATGAGGCAGTGTGCAAGTATAAGGCAGGAAGACTATAATGCATTACATATCATCCTAATTCTGTGACAACAACAAAAAAAAAATAAGCATGATGCTTTTGCCAGCAGTTAGTTCAATCCTTGCAACCCCAGCTCTGGTTTAAACTATCACCTATATTAAAACTTGTTCCAGTATCTTTCAAGAGTAAAGCCAAGTCTGTACCTAAAAGGCAGGAAAGGGCAAAAGTAAATCAAAGATAGATGCAAACGAACACTAGATCCTCAGGCCCTCCTAGAAACTAACTAACTAAATACAATCAGTCTGTTCCTTTCCTGAAACGAGATCTTTTATAAGGTTTTAGTTATAAGCAAGGTAGGTCAAAGAAATTGCCAACATACTCACCGTCTTCCAGAAGAGCTGAGGAATGCTGGAAGCTGCCAGAACTTCACATGCAGCATCAATTATATCCTTCAAAGGAAGAGAGGACAGAGAAAATAAAAGTTACTTTATGCAGGGGGACTTCATCCCAACCAAGTTCTGCCATATCTTTGGAATTTAAGTTTTTGTGTTTACCAGCCAAGATGCAACTACTTCCTCTAGTCAAAACAGAAAGAAACACCCAACACACCCAAACCCAGAACACAGACCCAGCCCAAAGCCATGCCCCTTATCATGAATGGGCTGGCCAGGACAAATATGTCCATTATATCTGCAAAGGGCTATATGATGCCTTCTCAAACTTGGAAATGGAGAATGTATTATTTCTATTGCACATATCAACAATTAGTTTCAAATCCATAGGACTTCAAGTGCAAGATGTGCTCTTTCATTATTAATCAGCCAGTCTGCAGAGGCGTTTACTAAGTTTGCATTGTGTAAATGCAGTAGGAAAAACAGCAAATCACTCTTTTAGATCTAAGTCACATAAAGTTTGCAGTCTCAAATGGACGATTACAATTTAACAAAAGTAATTAGCATCACTTATGAAAGGTTATTTTACATTAGGTAACAGATGCAATGAGCCTTGGATGCTTACCTGCTGATTGCCCAATGTATGTAATTCCAGTGATGTCAGGACAAAGGAAAGAAGTCCATAAATACACATACAAGCTGTGCTGGCAGTACACTGGAACGAAAGAATACACAAGGCCATTATAGGAAAAACTATGAATTACAGAACACACTGCAGCTACTCAGTCTGCTTTACAAACTGAGTAACTGCCTTTTTCACACATCCTTGCTGCAGTCAGCAGAGGGGCAGCAAAACAGGAAGCAGTCATTAGTTAAGCTCCACATTAACATGAAGTATTTCACCAAAATGAGAAATCTTACCACCACCATTATCACTAGAAATGCCTTCCAACCATCAAAAAAAGGAGCATTCAGTGTTCACAGAGATCAAAAGGATTTGCTTTCACTGGTTTCTGCCTACAGAGTAGTTTACTCTCTCTCATACACGGTATTGTCTAGTGAAATCATATACAGAGAATAGTGCAGAATTAAATCATCTAATACTCAAGAACCACAACAGCAAGTACACTTATGGAGGCAAATCAAAAATGTGATTAAATGCAGTCTATCCTGCTCAAAAGAGATGTAGTTCCTCAACTTACAAAAGCTTTTTTTTAAGTATTCTTTGGGCATAAAAATCTGTTTCATTTCAACTTGATTTCTGATCTTCACTGAAAGAAGGTAAGATGATAAAACATGCTTTACTGCATACTCTGCTTAAAACCAGATTTAGTTTGAAGGAACACCGCTTCCCATCATACCTTTACATCAGCAGCAGTTAAAAAACCTTCAAGAGCTTATATATATGATTATACGAACTCACATTCTTCCCCCCACTGCTTAGCGATCGCAGAAGCTTTGTCAGATACTGGAAAACATTCAGCTGGATCGCAGTGCTGCCCATTCTCCTGATAATGTTTGTTGACTCCTCTGGGTTTACAGTGTGACGGAGCAGAGCCCAGGCCAAAAGCACCGGAGCGTGATGTGAGACATCCCCTAACTGCAGCAGCTGATTGTCCATCTCCTGCGCAAAGACAAGACAAAAGCAAAATAACTGAGATCTTCTGAAAGAAGTTCGTACCTGGCAAGCATATAGCTGATTGTGTCTTCTTGCTAACAGTCACCTTTCCCTTACAGATAATTATTTCAAACATGCAGCTGACCAAATTATATACTTGCAGCCTCGGTCTGTTTTTCTGCATGGTTTACTGACTTATAGTTGGTCTACTCTGTCCTAAAAGCACTAACAGACAAGTCTTTTGTTTCATTCCCTTCTGGAAACTTCACTATGCCTATTTCTTTGCACGTATCTTTCCTTAGAGAAAAGTGCAAGATAACTAAGGAAATAGAAGGGGGAAAGGAATTAATTTTTGCCCCAGAATATTGTGTGGATGCTAGTTCCTACACTTGGGCAACAAAACCAAGGATCAGAAACTTACAGACATAATCTTTGAACAGCAAAGCCTGGGTAATCACAGTAAGTTCTGTATTGTTAGGCCTGATGAGGGGTTACTCTGCCAGTGCTTTACCTGGTGGATGCGCTCATTATTGGCTAATTTGTGCTCCTCTGTCCTGTCATCCAAAGCACGCTCATGGAGGGAGTCAATTTCCATGCCTTCCACCAGAATAAGAGCACTAAAGTAGCTACAAGCAGGAAAAGAATAAAAATAAATAGGTCAGGAACTTTATTTAAGAATTAAAGGGTGTGTTTTTAAATTACAAGTGGTCAAAAAACAACCTTTAGTTTGCTTTTGCTCAGCTGTTCTTTGAAGCAGTAAGAAATTACACGTAATTAACAGCAGGTAATCTTTAAATGCTAGTATATGAAGATTGCAACCTTCAGAACTACCATTTTCTGGTTGAACAGAAAAAAATGGTCAGTGAAATCTGAATATAGCTTTTCCACCTTTGTAACTCTTCGCTACCTGGGAGGAACTACCAGCACTACGACTACCAGCACAGGACTGTGAAGACACCATTTCACTTCACCACTAGACCATCTCAGGAGTTCCACTGTGTCCTCATTGCCATTCTTACCAGAGGCAAGATTATATACTAGATTAAAGCTAGTATCTG